>NC_069501.1:1064780783-1065093283 GCF_027579735.1 Bombina bombina | reverse complement strand
AAAATCAGATCAATCACACCAATATTACAGTGAGAGCAGCACCTAGTCAGCCTGATAAAAAAAACATTTCTAGTGTTAAAAAGTACATAGGGCTTGGGGTCTTATTGACTGTGTGAGACATATATTAGGTAGATCAGAATCTGCTCTGACTGTGTTTTGGTATGAATGATTAAGGGCAAGGGCAAAATTAACAAATGTAGATGTAATAACAGTTTGGAGGACCTGCCCTATAGAAATTGAAGCCTCAATATGCATGTTCAAGGGATATCAATAGGAAAAAAGAAACATTAAACTTCAAAGGAAAGATATTGGGTCAGCAATTAGCTGCCACATTAGGGTTGTCAACTTGGCCATGTTTTCCTGGACTATTAGTTACACATGTTGCTGTAAAGAATGTGAATAGTGTTGCTGGACAGCAAATGATTTCATTACACATATAAGTCAAAACCTTAGTGACTGAGAAAATGTAACAATATAAATTTGATTATTTGGAAAGTCTGTAACTACACAGCATGGTTGATGGAAGCAGGGTCATACTGTAGGAATAAACCTGGCAGATATCAGTAGTTTTAACTAAGGCACCAGATTAATATTGGAATAAGTTGGACACAGTTTGGATATTCATCTACAGTGTTAACATTTAAACTACTTGCTTAAATTAAAAAGCAAGATCAGTAACTCTAGAAAATGAACAGGGGAAAGCTACTGTAGGGGCTTAATAGTTCTTTCTAGAGGAACTTGAAGTGGATGTTCTGGAGACAATAGCCACACCTCCTGATTGCCTGCTTCCAGAACTAAAGCCACCAGCATTGTAACTACCACCCCCATATTCACCACCTCCTCCAGCACTATATCCTCCACCTCCAAATCCACCACTGCCTCCTCCATCTCCAAATCCACCACTGCCATATCCACCACTGCCTCCTCCGGTGCCATATCCACCACTGCCTCCTCCGGTGCCATATCCACCACCGCCTCCTCCGCCGCCATATCCACCACCGCTTCCTCCGGTGCCATATCCACCACCTCCAAATCCACCACCGCTTCCTCCGCCTCCAAATCCTCCAGCTCCATATCCACCACCTCCTCCTGCACTACCAAAGGTAGTTGAGGAACCACTAACCACGGCTGCAATTATAAAAAAGCAAGAAGTAAGTGTTGCTCTGCAATGAAAAAAACATTAGGACATATGTATATGTAAAAATGTTGTATACTTACAGATGCTAACAGGATTTACAATCTCTCCGGACATCCTAAAATATAAAGAAATGAAAACATGTTAGTTACCAGAGATTACTGGAGAAAAAAAGATAACATTTAAAAGTTATAAGCTAGATTCATGAAAAATAGGAGAATGTGTTTTACAATTCACTTTATAAGGACTAGGGTTTTTTACATAATAAATAAGCTATCCTTATTTTAGGGCAATCTATATTCCCCATGATCCATGAGATATCCTCTTTTTTTTTTTTTTTTACGAAATACATTCTCTTATGCAATGTTTTTTCACTATAGCAGGAATGACAGTGCATAAGGCAGCTCACCCACCCACATGTACTGTATATGTCTAATCTGTTGGATCTCAACAATGTATTATAAGCAATCTAGCACACTGATACCTTGGAAAGCTTATGTCCCTGTTCTAGCTTCCATAAATGTAATTCGTTTCTGGTAAATGTTAGTATGTCAAATTCCACAAAGTAAATCAGATCTGCTTGAAACATCTGTCAGAGACCAGATTAACTCATGGTATGGTAATGAATTGCCTGAATGCATAAAAATCATTGCTTTCTTTTTTTTTTTTGCCAATAAGCCATGTAAATTAGTATTTATTATCATTTATAATTTATTTCTATAGCACCACAAAATTCTGTAGCGCTGGATAGAAAGATAGGTGTATACAATCACAAGAATTTGTGATACGATACAAAAACATAATCTAGTACAGGAGGAAGAGACATAGAATTATATTATTTAAATAAAAACAAAATGTGACTCATAACTTCTTCTGATGAATTAATCTATCAATGCAAACTGAAATGTAATATCCTGAATCACCTACACCTAAAACATTATTTTGCTCCTCATCCTGCCCATTTTCTAGTTAGACTCAGTAGCCAAAGTAACCAGAAGACAAATATTTAGAACTACTATTTTATGTTTCTAGCAACTAGTAAAGATGGGACATAAATTTCCTGTATATAGCAAGTTATAGTAAAAGAACAAACCTGCATTCTTCTCCTTCTAGCAATGCCTTGTATGTTGCAATCTCAATATCCAGGGCCAGCTTAGCATTCATCAGCTCCTGGTATTCACGTAATTGCTTAGCCATGTCCTCCTTGGCTTTCTTCAAGGCAGCCTGAAGTTCATCAAGTTTCTTCTGAGCATCTTTTATAGCAAGTTCTCCACGTTCCTCTGCCTCTGCAATAGCAGACTGAAGACTGGCACACTTGAAAAAAAAAAAAATAAGATAATTTTTTTATTATTTGATGATGTTACTCATGTTTTTAATGGCAGATTTTTTTTATGGTGCACCATCCTAGTAGATGATTTAATGAAAAGAAAATATTAAATATATTGGCATAAAGTAAGTGTGTGTCTGGGTACCACAAAATATCTAGAACTCAAGATATACGCAATGGCTCCTAGCCAGATCCCCCCTTATTTCTCCAGATTCCTCCCTCAGTTGCTCTACAAATTAACGTAATTTGTCTTTAATTCCAAATACTGAGGTCAGTTATATGACAGTGGCAGTAATTCAATATCTAAAGTAACTTAAAAAGAGCAGCTACACTTTCAGTAAATGTATGTGGAAATAAAATCGACCAGGATGATTGAAGACCCTCTGCTAGCGGCCAGTGAGCAGCGGGCGCCATTGCACAAACATTTCACCAAAAATGCTTGTGCAATGTTAAATGCCGACAGCGTATGCTGCCTGCATTTAGCGAGGTTGAGCGGACATGATTCGCTACAGCAAATCATGTCCGTTCGACCATTAATAAATCTACCTCTAGGACTTCAGTTCTAATTAGTTGAAACAATACTCAAGGCATGAGGAGCTAGGATGTGAGTATAATCACTGTAGAGAGAAAGCTTCCAAACTGATAAGTTATTCTAGGAAGCATACTATTTTCTTCCAAGGTCCCCCAAGTGCACCTTTATTAATTAGTATTTGATTTCTTTAAATACGGAAATCTTATAGTAGCCCACCTGATTCTGAGGAAGTGAAATTACAGAATTACACTATATATTCCAAAATGGCTGTAATTTTTAGTAATCTACTTATGGGAGTTGGTAATGAATAAGAAATAGTTTACAGAAAGGGTCCATCGTTTTAAAACAAACATACAAAATCATTCCTTAAAAGTAATAAAAAACAATAAATACATAATCAAAGTACATATAGCAATATAAATGTACCTGCTTCTTCACATTTTCAATTTCAGCTTTCAATCTTTGTATCATCCTATTGAGATCAGCTATCTCAGACTTTGTGCTTTTGAGACTATCTCCATGTTGTCCTGCGGTTGCCTGTAGCTGTTGAAACTGTAAAATTTATAGAGAAAAATATATTTATTATGTTACTAGAGAAAAACAAAGAAGATGTGCTTGTATTTTGCAACTACCTGTAGTAGTATATAATTGGTATGTACAGCTATTGGACAACACAGTCTCTGTGTCTAATCCAGATACTTCCTAAATGAACTCTATTATTGGTCCCTATATTTACCTTCATCGCATAAGCAGCCTCTGCTTCCGCTTTGCTTCGTTGGGCGATATCATCATATTGACATTTAACTTCAGCAATTAGTCCATCTAGATTCAACATTCGGTTGTTGTCCATAGACAGGATGACAGAGGTGTCAGAAAGCCGACCTTGAACCTCACTCAATTCCTGAAGGACAAAAAAAAAGTGCATTTCATTTTTTATTTGGAAATAAATATATCATTAAAAAGGTTTTACAATTATTAAAGATGGAACGTTAAAATGAATTTATAATGTTGATATTTAAAAGGGACGTTAAAGAGACATGAAACCCCATACTTTTCTTTCATGATTCAGACAGAGAATATCATTTTTTAAAAGTTTCCAATTGACTTATATTATCAATTATTATTCTCATGTTATTCTTTGTTGAAGACATATCTAGATAGGGAGCTTGTACATGTCTTCATCTCTACAGGACAGGAAATAGTGCTGCCATCTAGTGGGCTCTTGCTAATTTATAACACTGTTGAGAAACTTCTGACATACAGTGCTGCAAACATGTGCACGCTTCTGAACTTACCTTCCTGCTTTTCAACAAAAGATAGCAGGAAAATGAAGAAAGTAAGATGAAAAAACTACATTGGAAAGTGGTATGTTTTATCTGAATCATGAAAGAAAAAATATGGGTTTTATGTCCCTTTAAAATAAACACATTTTTAACATAAATATTAAACAGCATTTTTCAAATGTGTCAATATTTTTGTGCAAAAAAAAATCTTAGTTAAAGGGATAGTCTAGTCAAAATTAAACTTATATGATTTAGATAGAGCATGCAATTTTAAGCAACTTTCTAATTTACTCCTATTATCAAATGTTCTTCATTCTCTTGCTATCTTTATTTGCAAAAGCAAGAATGTAAGCATAGGAGCCAGCCCATTTTTGGTTCAGCACCTGGGTAGAACTTTCTGACTGGTGTCTAAATGTAGTCACTAATCAGCAAGCGCTACCCAGGTTCTGAACCAAAAATGGGCCAGCTACTAAGAATAAATTCAAATAAAGATAGCAAGAGAACAAATAAAAATGGAAAATAGGAGTAAATTAGAAAGTTGCTTAAAATTGCATGCTCTATATGAATCATATAAGTTTAATTTTGACTAGACTATCCCTTTAAAGCTGTAAATTCTGCATTTGACACTAACAGGAAGTGCATGTCTGTGCACAGATAGTCCATGGAATAAAATTTCACTGGCTGGTAAGAAAGACTCTCATACCTCTATTGGCAGACAAGGACACACCTCTCAAGAAGAAAACCAAAATGGTTTTTTTTAGATGCAACAAAGAACAAAAACAAACTATTAAATATCCCTTTTAAAAGGAATTTTAGTTCAAAATATCATGCACAATAAAAAGATCATTTATGCATAATAAAAACTCATTGCACATAAACTATTTATTTTGCATGCATTTCCTGTAGTTTAAATCAAAACAAATATGTTGTGTTTCTTCTACTCTCCCAGAGAAATTGTAGTACCTACTTTATGTTTGTTTGTTGCTGTTTACCTAAACCTGCTTCATGCAAGTGTGATTGCTTAGATCAGTAGACAAGCAAGGTGTTTATTCATGGACTGCTCAAGATTTGCAAACCATAACAATATTGCTAAGATGTTTTAAAACCATTTATTTTGTAAGCACATTAATTAAATGTCAGTGCTTTATTGTTATGTATTATGACACACAACTTGACTTTAATGCCTCTTTAAGTCAACTGATAAAAAGTGTTTTTAAACTAAAACAATCTATAATGTATATAGAAGAGCAGAAATTAAAGGGATATAAAGGTCAAAATTAAAATGTGCAAAAACCCATTTATATTTGAAATAGTAGTATCTTTGCAATATACCTTCGTTAGCAAAAATGCTTCTAGTAAAAGTTGTAACTGATGACTGTCATATGATATAAGGGGCTGGCAATTGGGGGAAAATAAATTTGTCAGAATAAATCTACAGTTTATTTGAGTAAGTTTTTTTTGCATTGTGTTTTTATTATGCACATATTAATTATGGAACTCTACTGTATTTAATGGTCCTTTAAAAAGAAAAGTATAATTATAAGACATTTCTGTTTTGTTGCTATAGAATAACATATTAGACAAGTCTTAATCTTTTTAAAACAAACTGATATCCTTTTTGCTGCAATTGTTTTTCAATAGGCAAACTCCGCCCACCATTTGCCTTACTTAGAGGAGCCAATCTGGTCTTTAGTCCACAGACAGCAAGGCTAGTCACTGTCATAAATTTAGTATAAAATGCAGTTGTTATCTGATTAAGCTAATTAGGGACAGATATGCAGCAGATTTAGCCTTAGAAGTCACTCAACAGGGTGCATTTCATGTTCTGAGAACTAGAAATGGCTCACTTTTCCCAGCTAAATTTCATGAAAAGTGCGAAAAATAAATAATTAAAATATATAGTAAAGTTGTTTCATTATGCACAATTAAACATTTTATATAAAAATCGTAAGGTGCTTACTGTTAATTTAAGCACATGAACATCCAATTTGAAAATTACCAACTTTTAGATGAGAAAAATAATTGATATTAATAACCCTTTAAATGATACAGAAAATGAATTTGAAATCTATAATAAGAACAAAAAAAAAACCCATCTTCAATTCGAACTGTTTAAGTCATAACAAAAACGTTAATAAACAATCATTATCTGTGTATAAAAAACAACTTCAGATGTTCAGAAGCGAGTTATATCTTGTTTTGTGATGTCACCTTTATATAATGTATAAAGGCAAAGCTACTAAACTTTATTGTACAGTTATCCATAGGAATGAAGAGTATCATTACCGCTTCAAATAGTGTCCTTGTAAAGGCAATTTCATCAGCCAGGCTGTCAACTTTAGCATCCAATTCTACTTTGTTCATGTAGGCGCTATCCACATCCTAAAAACAAAATTGGACATGTTTAGACAGTGATAACAGACTCTGCATCTCACACAATCTTTAGTGTGTAAATATTGCAGACAGTGTGTGCTGTAGCAGTAACAATAGCTAGGATCCACACACTTGCAAAAAGTGCCCAGCCAGTTCTTTAGATTGAAAAACTATAACAATATTTATTTTTCTAACAAGTGTATTTCAAATGAACAATAAAGATATACTTTCCATTGTTAGCAATACAATCTGAATTGGGTTTCAATAAACATTTACATTGGTGTTAGATCACAATCTCTATAACCATATACATAAAAATGCTAATTTAGTATTTTAATCTGTATAAACCTTTCTAATTTATTTGACATTTCTTATCTCTCCTAAATTGACTACTGTGAAATACTCTAATCAATTTACACAGGTTAAAAACTGTAACTATAAACTTTGCAGTCCTGAAAATAACCAGTATTTAAAATGTCTTACCTTTTTAAGAATTACAAAATCATTCTCTGCAGTTGTGCGCTTGTTAATTTCATCCTCATATCTGTAAAAATATAAAAAGAAAAGCAGCTTTACTACATTGAATATGATTTAAAGGGAGATTGAACCCAAAAATTTTCTTTCGTGATTCAGATAGAGCATGAAATTTTAAGCAACTTTCTAATTTACTCCTATTATCAAATTTTCTTCATTCACTTGGTATCTTTATTTGAAATGTAAATTTAGATGCCGGCCCATTTTTGGTGAACAAACTGGGTTGTTCTTGCTGATTGGTGGATAAATTCATCCACCAATAAAAAAGTGCTGTCCCGAGTTCTGAACTAGTAAAAAAGCTTAGTTGCCTTCTTTTTCAAATAAAGATAGCAAGAGAATGAATAAAAATTGATAATAGGAGTAAATTAGAAAGTTGCTTAAAATTGCATGCTTTATCTGAATCACAAAATAAAAAAATTGGGTTCAGTGTCCCTTTAAGCTAGAAAGGGAATCTACCATCAATATAGAGAGGATAGATATTGAAGTAAATGATCAAATTATCTAGAATTTTGTAAAAGCATAAATATTATTTTAGCTATTAGAGGATAGTACAAAAGCAGTAGTAGTAGGTATGTATTATTCTAATTCTGAAACAAATTGGTTAGGTTCTTCAGTTTTCATATGTTTAGAAAACACCCCTGTATCATGAATGGTTTAAACCTAGATAACTGTTCTGCACGTGTTCAGTTAAAATCAGTCAATTAAGAATAAAATTATGGCAGATAAATAAATAATAATAATAACTGATCTGCTTAACTATACAAAACATTTCATTTTATAATCTGTACATATCTTGGGTTTTTCTGTGAATTAGGTTGGTCGTTTTCTTAATGAAACAATTAGCCTAGATCAACCCATGGAAATATTACATAGCACATTCTAGATAACATGCAGTAATTAAGATGTTTTTCACATCAGTGCTGACAACTAACTTTAAAATGATGTGTAACAAAAAACATCTACTACATTGATATTAATATTACACATTATCAACTATCAATAAATGATCTTTAGCATTATATGAAATATTGTCTGTGAGAATTTCATTTTAATGCATCATTGTGTACACAAATAATTTCCATTACACCCCTTCCATTAACTTTCAGTTACCAGCAAATATGCTACTACAGGACCTACAGTCAGTTTTAGGTCCATCACACATGCTTTAGTCTAAAATATTAAAACCTACTTGTTTTTGAAATCTTCTACAAGATCTTGCATGTTTCTCAGTTCTGAATCGTAACGACCTTTTTCATTGGTTAGCTGATCCAGTGATCGTCTCAGGTTATTTATATAAGCTTCAAAAAGTGGCTCAATGTTGCTTCTCTTAGTACCACCTTTTTGATCATGCTCTTGCAAGAAGCTCCACTTTGTCTTCAGTACTTGATTTTGCTGCTCTAAGAACCGTACCTAGGATCCAGTATGTATAAAACAGCAAATTATTTCTGCCATATTAAATAACAAACTAGTCTATAGATTTAATCCTATACAAATGAAAATATTAGAATGTAAGTTTCACCTTATCGATGAAGGATGCAAATTTGTTGTTGAGGGTCTTAATCTGCTCTCTTTCTTCAGTTCGAACTTTTTGGATAGTTGGATCAATTGCCAGGTTTAATGGTGATAGAAGGCTCTGATTAATGGACACTTGCTGAATTCCACCAGGTGGACAAACAGGAAAACCGGGACCACCAGGTCCAAAACCTCCATCTTGAAAGCCACCCATACCAAATCCTCCACCTCCTGGTCCTCCACCAAATCCTCCACCACCTCCACCACCCATTCCATATCCACCACCTCCTCCTACACCACCAAATCCTCCTCCTCCAGCACCACCAAATCCAATTGCCCCTCCAAAGCTTCCTCCACCACCTGCTCGAACACTGCCTGTACCAATGGAAATTCTTTTAGTTCCTCCAAGACAAATGAGACTCCTAGACCCAAAACCTCCTGATCGTCCATATCCTCCACCTCCTCCACTACCACCACCACCACCACCACCTCCTCCTCCTCTAGCCACAGAGTATGAACTAAAGCTTACTCTGTTTCCACCTCCACCTCCACCACCACCAGCACCACCACCACCACCACCTCCAATAGAAGCAGAGCTGAAGTTCTTGCTACCTGCTACAGACCGACTAGCAAAAGATTGCTGATTCCTACTCATTGTGGCAAATGAATATAAAGTAATCTAAGTAGAAACATCAATTTGGAATATACAGAAATAAAAATCAGAGAGAAGGAGTATAAGCCCCTCTGACTAAAGAGATAGCTTTTGCACCTTTTATATGATTTTAAAAAGTGGGCTTGGCTGCCTTAGGATTCATAATATCAATTTACTGCAATCATGGGCTTGGCAACTTTGGCATGCCTGGCAGCACATATTTTTTTAAGTTGCTTAGTGGATTGATAAATTGGGACACACCTATTAATGAAAAAAAAGTGGTATGAAATATTACTTCACTTAGATGCTTTGGTGTTATGAAATCCTTTTATCTCGTAAAATAGGGAAACACTTTGCTTGAGATAGACCAAAAAGATCTTCAGGCAATATTAATTAATTTATTTTATCAATGTGTAGAACAAGCATATTATCAAACAATACTCACATCATCTACTATATAAAATTCATACTCTCTCTGAGCCAATATATTAATAAAGAAATTAAACCCCTTTAATTATTAAGAAGGTCCAGTATATCAACTTATGAAATGTTATCTGTATCAATTTGCATTGTTATATATTCTTAAACAAAAACAAACTCAAACATATTTATTTTTCATAGGGTTATAGGGGGATACATAATATGTTTTACTTTTATTATGAAACATTAGTATATAGTTTCACAGTACATGCTGTTCAAATGCAGGTCTGGAAATGACTCTGTGATATCAGTTATCCGCATATCATTTAAACCTAAAAAATGTATCTGTATCTGAGAAAATAAACAAAAAAAGTTATATAAAAATATATTAAAATAAAGATGTTTGCACAGTTTTGTTATATCTGCCTAATTGTGCTGCCCTATATACTTTTTCACATTATTTTACACTTATGGTATACCTGGGAAAAATATAGAGAATTCTGTTTTGGGGACTATACCAGCTGTAGCCAGCTGATAATTACTGTCCATTGATTTTATTATTCTGTTCTTGTCCCCACTAAAACTAGAATAAAAAGTGCCTTTGTCTCACTAGGCTTACCAATTCTCCAATGGAAACTAGATATCCTGCTTTCAAAGAATAAAAATATATAGGTATATGAAACATTTTAAAGGTTTTAATGATTTGTAAACATGCTTTTTAATAAATAAATTAACTTTCTAATATAAAATATTAAGTAACCTATATTGACCTGCATTGACAGAAATACTGTAGAACGGTAAATGATTTAAGATTAATATCTACAGATGGCTTCATTGATATTTTTGGTCATTTAAAAAAAAAAAAAACTATGAAATAATTTGCAATCAACCAAACAGGATAATGCGTGAAAATGCCAGTTTGCAAGGACGATCAGCATTAATATTATGACAATGCAACAGAAATTCTTGTTAAAAAGCTGTTGATAAAGAATCCTTACAATGTTGCTATAATCAGTAAGCCTTCCCAACCTCAAACTTAACCAAATATGAATCACAGAACAGAACTTTCTCAGGTGCCAAAGGGTTCTTTGGTTTCACAAGAAAAATGCTTCACTTGCATATTCTTTTCTTTGATAATCTTCCAAAGAAGGGAAAACAATAATTAATAGCATGACTAAAAACTTATACTAAACTGCAATATTAAATATCAGAAAAAATGTCACTTTTGCTTACACAAAATTATATAAATTAACTTGACATAGATAACAACACTGAATGATAATAACAATTATCATGAGGTATTTCTAAAGTAAAAATAATATCATCAGTTCATGACCTTATTGGGATATTGTGTGGTTTTCAACAACACTGTCAGAGACTTGACTGAAAACTATAATTTGGAAATATTAATATCACAGTAATTTATAACAGTATTTCTCTGCTCATCTCATCTCCTTTTTATGTGTACATCTTTTCAATAAAACTTTTACCTTTGGGCAAAAGCAGATTTGTTACGGTGCATAGACATTTTAACAGACACAGAATATTCAAGAGCAATAAAAGATAACACACCATAAAAGAGCTATTAGCTGTGTTATATTTTTTTGCTCTTGAAAAAAAAGGCAGTTTATCTGTTGAAACGCGTTGAGAGCTTTGAATTTTAATAGAGGTGTGTTACTTGAAGTAAAGCTGTTGTTGCTTATCAACTCCCCCATTTCTGGCCTGAGGATCTTCAATAAATTCTGAAGCAATTTCTACAGTACTGGATTATCAGCTGGGTCCCTTGGAATAATCAGCGCTAACAAAATATTCAATCAAAAATTCTTGAGGCATAGATTTTGACAACAGACAAGAACGAAAAACTGTAGTATCCAGATTGCAGGCTATTTACAGGGATTCAATGATATGGGATGTAACAACAGGTGCAAATATACTAATACCAGCAGGGGGCACAGACTACACAGAGGCTATTCTATAAATTAATGCTGATGCTCCACCCTCTTTCACCTTCATGCCAACTTTTTCTCCTTTGCTTTTAACTATGTTTATTTAAAGGTGATTTTATCATGCATTGGCATTAAATAATTTTATAATATTAAGCATAGCTGTAAATCTAAAGAACCAGTCTGATTTTTTTTGTTCTCATTTTTGTCAGACAGGACATTGTGACACAGAAACCCTTAGTGATGTGCACCCAAACATGATTAATATTATTAATAACCCTCTACAGAATGTTTTCTTTCCTTGTTTTCTTATTACACATAAAATGTAATTGATGTGATCTGTGGAGCAAAGATGAAAGAATACCAAGAATGCATATAATTAGATAACTGGCAGTTTGTAAAACAAAAGTACTAATATAGCTGCCAAGACATACAGATGTGCTTCTTTCCGATTAAGATAAATCACTGCATAGTAGTATCATGTATGAAGATTGTTCCACGTGCATAATCCACTGTCCAGCTGCAAGTTAGAAGAAAATTACAAAAAAATAGCCAATCAGCATCAGCAGTGCTGAGGTCATGCATTGTTATGCTGTGATCTCATGAGATTTCACTGAAATCTCGTGAGATTTTATAATAAACTTCCTTAAAGGGACATTAAACCCCAAAAAATTATTTTGTGATTCAAAAAGAGGACACAATTTCTAAAAAGTTTCCAATTTACTTCTATTATCAAATTGTTTTCATTCTCATGTTATTCTTTGTTGAAGAGATACCTAGGTAGGTAGCGTGCACATGCCTGAAGCACTACACAACAGGAAATAGTGCTGCCATCTAGTGCCCCTGCTAATGTATAACATTGTTGCAAAACTGCTGCAATATAGTGCTCCAGACGTGCACACTCTTTAGCTTACATTTTTGCTTTTCCACAAAGGATAACCAGAAAACTAAGAAAATTTGGTAATTTAAGTAAATAGAAAGTTGTTTAAAATGTTATTTTCTACCTAAATCATAAAAGAAAAATAATGGGTTTTATGTCCTTTTAAACTGAATAGGAAAACAACATATTTGTGTCTGCACGTTCCAGATGTACACTCTCTTGCAAGTCCTGGGACAAACATTCTTACTGGCTAGACATCTTCCTTTTTTTTTTACATAGAGATGTTCAAGTTATAATTTCTAGTCAGCTTTTTATAGCTATGCTGCATAACTTTTAAGTACTTCAACATTTGGGTATTGTGTCCCTTTAAAGGGACATTTATTTTCTCATATTGCAACTAAAATAGAACATTTTAAATAGAACTGTCCTTGTTTATTGAAAAAATTCTGTTTTTTAAACAAAAAATTGTGTTTTTCATACATATGATATATCACTTTTTTTTTTAAATGTCCAGTTTATCCATTTTACTCAAAGCTTTATTAGGATAACTTGCCTACAGTTTTGTATTTTGGAGGATAATGTTTGCCTGCTATATTTTAAATGATGCCAGTCTCCTTGCTGTCAACATAATTGAGCAACACTTTTAAACCTTCTTGGCCACTGGTTCCAAGGTTGCTGAGTTATAGTTGCAATAGATGGGGGTAAATCCCAGTTATACAAAGCTTTTATTTATTTTATTATTATTTTTATTATTATTTATTTTGCGTCACTGTGCCTTTTTACTTCTATTTTTTGTTGTGTTTTCATGTCTCCTTTTCAGCCGTAAGTTATTTAACTTTTGTAATGGTTAATTAATTTTATTTATATATGGCAATATTTTCACTGTAATGGTATTTAGTGGTAACCAGCATTGGCAATTCATTAAAATGATCTATGTAAATGTTTGCAGTTGTGTTATGTGATAGTAAAGTAGTCTATCTGGATAGAATGAAATGTGTCTTGTGATCTTGCAAACAACGACAAGGAACTTGGCTGTAGGTATTTTGGGCCTTTAATCTAGAGGAGTGGTTAGGATTTTCACCAACATACATAACTCATAAAGGGCTAGATAATAACAGGAGCGCAATGTATAGCGCGTTATCTTTTGCGCAATCTTGCAAAAGGAATAACGCACAAACTGGTATTACAAATTGATGGTTAAGTATTTGAAGGCCTCACAGTTCTAGGGTGTTGTGTTTCATATATATATACAGATCTAAATAAATATGATATTTCTGCAAACTAATTTTCTAAAAATGCTTGGCCTGCTGAAATAAATGTTGTATAATCTGTGTGGGTACCTCAAAGAAAAAAAAATGTTAACATGTATGTGTAAATGCAATGAGAGCCAAACAACTAAAAACACCTCTAGCAACAAGGTGTAAAAATGGCTCAACACTGAAAGGGTTCAATTTTACTCAAGGCCAATGATTATCTAGTTATGCTCTTTTGTAATATTCACAGGTAAGTAAGTAAGCAATTGTATCGGATCAGGATGATTTTTTTCTTTAAAATGTGGAAAACTCGCAGTTAGACGTGCACAGAAGAAAAACATTTTGGGACGAAACTTTTGTAATGTTTTGTCCTAAGATTTGCTCATGGGTTCTTACAGTTTGGCCAAATGTTAACAATATTTATTGTTAGTTAGCCAAAATGTGTTAACCCTATGTGGAACATCTTCAGGGCATTAGAGAAGCAACTGCACAACAACTTAAACCTAAAGAAAGTCAAATTAGTAGCTAGTGCTACTGCTACAACCTAGAACTTTGCTGGATTTAGTTATTGAATTGCGTAAATCTGAAGTTTTAAACCTTTTCCCACATTTAGAGTAATATTTTCAGCATATGAATAAATGAACTTTTTTTTGGCTGCTCCACTACTTGTTCGTTCATTTATTTATTAATTGGGCTACTCATTTTGCTTTTTGAAATGAATGCAAATAATACAGCTGTGATTTTTTTTCTTTCATCCAAATCCAGATGCACATGTCTAATTTCTATTGACACAAATGATACACAGGAATTACAGCTCTAGACGAGTGCAAAAGAGAGTGACTAAATGAATCTATAGACTGAATTCGATTATCTTTTTACACACCAGCACATCTATCCTAAAAAAGGAGATGTTTTTGATCTATGTTGAAGGTCATAAAGTCCTGAAATATGCCATTTGTTTAAGAATGACTAAGCAGTAAGCTGGTTTTGTTATCACAACAATGATTTTCATAATGTCTTTAACTCTAAATTGGATCCTTAGTATC
The DNA here is from genome assembly GCF_027579735.1 of Bombina bombina. NCBI lineage: Eukaryota > Metazoa > Chordata > Amphibia > Anura > Bombinatoridae > Bombina > Bombina bombina. The sequence goes on along the minus strand of NC_069501.1, from coordinate 1,065,078,393 downwards.
AGTTTATCCCAACTTCTGTGCTGATCTAAAGAGAAATGTAGTGAAAAAGAAATGCACTTACAAATTATAAATATGAAAACAATCTATACTATAATCGCGTTTGTAACGCGTCCGTCGCCATCGGTACTTGGGCCCGCAACCTCAATGGAATGAAGGCAGCGCAAGGCAGCCAACAGAATGTTGGCTGCACGCGCAGCCAAAAAATTCACCGGTACGCAGTGAAGGCAAACGGAGCATTACAAAAAAAAAACGCCCGCAATAAGTATTCAAAAAAAATTACTGCCCACAATAAGTATTAAAAAAAAAAAACCTTAGCACCCGCAATAAGCATTTAAAAAAAATATACTAACCGCCCGCACAAAGTATTAAGAAAAAAATAAACTAATCGCCCACACGAAGTATTAAGAAAAAACAAACTACCTAATAAATAAAATTATTTACCCCTAAATCCACAAACCCCAAAATCGCATTAAATCTAATTTACCTATTAACTACTAAACCGCCAACCCCCACAATGCAAAAAACTAAATTAATGACTAAGCCCCCTAACCAAACACCCCCTAAATTAACCCCTTAATTACAATAAAAAAATTATTACAATACAATAGAAAATAAAAAAAATTACATTACATTAATCTAATTAAAGAAAATAAAATAATGCTAATATTACAAAAAATAATAAACACTATCCAAAATATTTTTTTTTTAAAACCTAATCCCTATGAAAATAAAAAGCCCCCCAAAATAAAAAACACCTAATCTAATGCTAAACTACCAATAGACCTTAAAAGGGCTTTTTGTAAGGCATTGCCCTAAATAAATCAGCTCTTTTACATTACAAATAAAAAAGTCCCCCCTAACAGTAAAAAACCCCACTCACCAAACCCCCCAAAATAAAAAAAAACTAACACTAATAAACCTAAACTACCCATTGCCCCTAAAGGGGCATTTGTATGGGCATTGCCCTTAAAAGGGCATTCTGCTCTTTTTTTCAATTTGCCCCCAAAAAAACCTAATTTAAAAAACAAACCCCCCCAAACATTTTTTAAAAAGCCTAACACTAAAGCCCCAAATAGGTACTCACGGTTTCAGAAGTCCGTAGGCGTATCCATCATCTTCATCCACAGCGAAGGCGGCGCAGAGCGGAGGTCCTGAACAGTCTTCGCAGAAGTGGCGGCGGCGGTCCTCGGCGAAGCCGTGGAGGTTCCTCTTCATGCCGCCGCACACTAAAGATTGAATTCAAGGTACCCCATATTTATTGGGGTACCTTGAATTCCTATTGGTTGAATTTTTCAAAATCAGCCAATAGGATGAGAGCTACTGAAATCTTATTGGCTGATTTGAACAGCCAATAGGATTTCAGTAGCTCTAATCCTATTGGCTGTTTTGAAAAATTCAGCAGCCAATAGAATGAGAGCTACTGAAATCATGCCGCCGCACACTAAAGATTGAATTCAAGGTACCCCATATTTATTGGGGTACCTTGAATTCCTATTGGCTGAATTTTTCAAAATCAGCCAATAGGATGAGAGCTACTGAAATCTTATTGGTTGATTTGAACAGCCAATAGGATTTTATTAGCTCTAATCCTATTGGCTGTTTTGAAAAATTCAGCCAATAGGAATGCAAGGTACCCCAAATTGATTGCGGTACCTTGCATTTAATATTTAGCATACCACGGACATCAGATGAAGAGAAGCCTCCATGCCACCGAGGACCACCGCCGCCACCGAGGACTGCTGCCGCCGATGCCACCACAGATGACCACAGCCGAGGATCGCCACATCTGGAAAGACCGCTCCAGAATTCTGCGCCAGACCTCCGCGCCACCTTCACTGTGGATGAAGATGATGGACCCGCGTGGAAGAAGACCTTCTCCGCTGGACTTCTTAAACTGTGAGTACCTATTTGGGGCTTTATTGTTAGTTTTTTTTTATTTTTTGGGGTTTTGTTTTTTTAGATTAGGTTTTTTTGGGGGGCAAATTGCAAAAGAGCTGAATACCCTTTTAAGGGCAATGCCCATACAAATGCCCCTTTAGGGGCGATGGATAGTTTAGGTTTATTAGTGTTAGGCTTGTTTTATTTTGGGGGGGTTTGGTGGGTGGGGGTTTTGCCGTTAGGGGGGACTTTGTTTATTTTTAATGTAAAAGAGCTAATTTCTTTAGGGCAATGCCCTACAAAAAGCCCTTTTAAGGGCTATGGGTAGTTTAGTATTCGATTACTGGGTGTTTTTATTTTGGGAGGGATTTTTTATTTTTATAGGGGTATTAGTTTAGGTTTAATTTTATTATTTTGGATAGCTTTGTTTATTTTTTATGTATATTTACTTTTTTATTTTTTGTAGCTTTGGGGGCTTAATTTTTAACACACAGACTGTACTCTGGGCAGGCTTATCAACTAGAATATAATAAAACAGTAAACAAGAATGAATCCAAAGTGCATTTTATTTGATATAAAGATGTAACCCCTTCTTTTAAACACTTGCTCCAAGCAAATCTAGATGTACAAGAATAAAGAATGTATTTTAATAAACCAAGCCTTGTTTAGAATTAATAGCAAAATAATAAAAAAGAACTAAAACCACAAAAGAGCATGATACACAATATTTTAAATTTTCCTAAAAGGAATATAAGATACATATCACCAGTGTCATGTAGATAAGGCCAAGTATCTCATTAAAGGGGCATGGAAGTCAGTATTATGCTGAAACTATACACATTGACTCAGCACATATACACATGATACTGTTCTTGGAGTTAAAAAAGCTAAAGCAGCATTTTTTTGTAAGGCTGCTTTATAGCAGTTGCTGCACACATCCTAGGGACATATTTTGTTAGAGGAGTGTCTCTGTTGTCTGGTCAAGAGACAAAGCTTTGTAATGTATTCCTTTATTCCTAATAATCTTACAGCCGGCCTTCTGCACAATTGCCTATCTGGTACGGCCAATCATAAATTCTTCTGGGGAATTACAAGTATTTTTTATTTTTTTTAGCCAATAGAGACTGTACAAGGTAGTGTTGTGAATGTGAAAACAAATCTGTAAAGGTATAGAAGTAAAAAAAAAAAACGCTAATTAAATGGACATTAAAGCCTTTTTTTATCTCAAAGAGGGCATTTTATATATATATATATATATATATATATATATATATATATATATATATATATATATATATATGCTGAGTTTAACATCCCTTTAACCAGCATTGCATATCCACACTTTGTGTGAGAAACTATCTAGAGAAACAAGTGTGGAGAATGGTCTTGTGTTGGCTTTATGACAGTTAATGACAAATATGCATCCATTGTATGAAAGCATTCTATAGAAATTATGAGCAATATACTATACTATAGACAAATGCAGTTTATAGACTCAGATGGCATGAAAATCCCCAAGTGTAAGGTAGGAGAATAAAACATAAGCGACATGGGATGCTTATTTGGGTTACATTAGCATTCCCCAGTATTAGTGTGAAAACAAGGCAAGTAGAGGGACAGTTGTTGCTTTATTATTATTAGGGTATGTTTAAATCAATAGCCCTTTCTGCCATAGTTTGCAGATGATGAAGACTTAGAGCTGTAGTTGTGAACTACAACTGAAGGTTTTCCACTTCTTTCGCTATAATGATGACCGGCTGAACTGCTTCCACTTTGAGTCTCATAGTTCCCTCCACTGCCTGAACTGATGCTCTTTCCAGGATTACAGAACACAGCTGAGAAAGAGACAGAACGTATGCTATCATTATATAGCTAATAACTTGAACAATTAACATTTTGACCAGGGGTGGAAACCCCATTTATATAATAAGTAATAAAGTCCTTAAAGGGACATTAAACCCAAACATTTTCTTTAATGATTCAGATAGAAAATACAATTTAAAAAATGTTTCCAATTTACTTCTATTATCAAATTTGCTTTGTTCTCATGTTATTCTTTGCTGAAGAGATATCTAGGTAGGTAGTGTGCACGTGCTTAAAGCACTACATGACAGGAAATAGTTCTGCTCTTTCTAATGTACAACATTGTTGCAAAACTGCTGCCATATAGTACTACAGACACGTGCACTCTCCTGAGCTTACATCCCTACTTTTCAACAAAGGATAACAAGAAAACGAAGAAATATTGATAATAAAAGTAAATTGGAAAGTTTTTTAAAATTGAATGTTCTATCTGAATCATAAAACATTTTGGGGGGGTTTATGTCCCTTTCAAATGTTCTCATGATGCATTTTGTTTTATTTGAAATGGCAATAAAAATCACTTAAAGGGACATGAAACCCAAACATTTTCTTTCATGATTCAGATAGAGAATACAATTTTAAACAACTTTCCAATTTACTTCTATTATTTAATTTGCTTCCTTCTCTTGTTATCCTTTGCTGAAAGGTTTATCTAGGAAAGCTCAGGAGCAGCAGAGAACCTAGGTTCTAGCTGCTGATTGGTAGCTGCATATATATACTGATTGTGATTGGCTCACCCATGAGTTCAGTTAGAAACCATTAGTGCATTGCTGCTACTTCAACAAATGATACCAAGAGAATGAAACAAATTAGATAACAGAAGTAAATTAGAAAGTTGTTTAAAATTGTATTTTCTACCTCCCTGGGTTGCCCATCCCCCCTCCCTTCCAGCTTATATTAATCATAATTAATTTACTGAGCACCCTCAAGGTAGCAGCTTAATCGCAGATTCCAACAAAATAATAGTTAAGTAACAAATTATGGAATTATATAGGTAGAATCACTCAGGACACAACAATGGGTCAAGATAAGATAGTTGAAATAGATGACCCATAAGGGCCAAAATGTTATTTTTTAGCTTAAATTCTTGTAAATGGTGCTATTAGAATTAGTTTACAGATTGTTCTGAGATATAGAAAACTTAATTTTTTTTTGTGGTGTTTAGTGAATTAGGTATGTTTTCTCTTGTTTCCTTGACTTATTGTTTTTTTGTAATGTAATGCCCTGCGAGGCGAAACAGGATTCCATATGTAATAGACTAATTAATTTTTTATGCTGTTGGAAAATAAAGGGAAAAAATGAAATTTAAAAAAAATGTCATGCTCTGAATCATGAAGTTTAATTTTGACTTGAGTGTCCCTTTAACCAAAACAAAAATAACAAACAGGGCCTCTAAAACTATAAAGGAACATCCAACATTGTTCTTCCATGAGTCAGACGGAACATGCATTTTCAAATAATTTTTTAATATACTTCTATTGTAAAATTGTCTTCATTAGATCTAATTTATAACCCTTTTACAGAAATCAACAGCATTTTTCGCTCCTATTATTAGGAGAACTGCCGCAACAGTGGAGGGATAATAAGAGAGGAAATGGGGGAGAATCATAATTGTCAAGCAGTATATTACAGGTGGGGTTGGTGGGGAGCGGGAGTTCAGGGGAGAGGGGTCATATTTTTTTCACTATGTTTTGTTTCATTTACGTTTATAGAGGTAGCTATTTAAGGAAAGTCAAATGTATAATATAGAATAAGACATTGCACCGATCAAGTTATGTTCAGAAATGATTTATTTTCATTTCGGAGCTGCGTCTCCATGACAACGATAGAACGAACTGGAGCTGCGTCTCCACAATATATGTCTATTTCGCTATTTATTTATTTATTCATTTATATTTGGGTATTTTTTTTTGCTGCCTCTTTTCTTTTTTGTATGTATTGATTGAAAATGTGAAAAATAAATATTAAAAATAAATAAATTGTATTTTCTATCTGAATCATGAAAGAAAAAATGTGGGTTTCATGTCCCTTAAAGCAATTTTTTATAACAATATTTAATTTAATAAGAATAGCAGCCATTGAAATGAAACAGTATGCTTGTAGCCTGGAGGCAAAGGGCCAGTGAATTGTAAAGTGTAACTTTCTAATGCTATAGACTTGTCACATCTAATACCAACCAATTACTTACAGATTTGAATGTTGTTATCGATCTCTCCATGCATCCTATTAGAAAGAAATATTGTTAGTATATCTGAAACCATTGTACAATTACGCACATTTTACAGCTATTTACACCTACTAATTGTCATATGGGATTTCATCATTTTTGAAGATGCTGTTATATAAACAATTATAAATGGATGCTGATTTAGCATTTACATTAAATTTGAATCAGGCAATTATTGAGAAATGAATGCCTCTATGTAGCAATATATAGGTCACATGTCCGTGCCAGTTCCGCTAATGACTCTCTTTATAAGTGCTGGAGTAAAAGTAGTGAGTAACATGAAATTATTGTCATCATTGTTTCTTATATGGATTAATAATATATCTGTAAAACATTGTCTGTTTGCAGATTCACAGATTGGAATCAACTGGGCACATTAGTAAATGATGACTGATAAAATATTGCTATCCCCAACATTGATAAAAATGGTTTTATGCATTTGTTTTATGTGAGGAGTTTGGCAGACGACGCATTTGTTTTGAATGAGAGTTTTTGTATATAATGTTATGGAGAGAACTAACCTGCTTTCTTCTCCCTCCAGTAGCGTTTTATAAGTGGCTATCTCAATGTCCAGGGCCAGTTTAATATTCAGCAGCTCCTGATACTCGCGTAATTGGCCGGCCAAGTCTTGCTTAGCCTTTTGTAAAGCAGCTTCCAGCTCTGCCATTTTTGCTTTGGCATCTTTTAGAACAAGCTCACCACGCGTCTCTGCTTCACAGATGGCTGTCTCTAGTGCAGTAATCTGTAAGTATATGTATTTATTTATATACAGGATCAGTAGCCGGCCTACTCAACAAAGGATACCAAGAAAATGAAGCAAATTTGATCAAAGTTGATTAAAATTGTATTGTATGCCTTGTTTGAATCATGAAATAATTAACTTTGGTTTCATGTGTCTTTAAATTGAATTAAACAATTTTAATGATGGAGGGATCTATCTCAGCTCATTAGAAGGGGCATTTCAGTACATAAGACCATGGTGCTTCAGACCATGAAAACTGATCAGATACTTTGCTGTGAGACCCTTCAACAACGGTATTCCAGTTTGCTTCAAAACACATTTCACATCAACCAAAAGTTAACAAGCACCGGCCTTATGACCACTGCTTCTTAACAAGTCTTCTAACTCATAGGTACTGGAATTATTAATCAGGAATAAATGAAAACCCTGCTCTCAAGCAAATAGTTGCACAAGGGCTGCACGAACATTTTCTTGCGCAATGTTATATTTGGACAGATAGATGCTGCACCAGAGGCTTCATCTGAAGCATGAAAGTTTAATTTGGATTTTTATGCTAATTTACCATTTGCACTGCAAATGACCTTCATTAAAATAAATGTTTTGATGGCATTTTAAAGGGACACAAGTCAAAATTAAACTTTCATGATTCAGATAGAGCCTGCAGTTTGCAGCTTACCAATATACTTTCATTAACAAAATGTGCACAGTCTTTTTATATTTACACTTTTTGAGTCACCAGCTCCTACTGAGCATGTGCAAGAATTCACAGAATATACGTATATGCATTTGTGATTGGCTAATGGCTGTCACATGATGCAGGGGGAGTGGGAATAGAAATAACTTTGAAATTTGTCTACTACACATTTAAAGTTCAGACTAAGGGGTACATTTATCAAGCAGCGGATGCTGCAATCTACCCCCGAAGTTCCCGGCTCGCTGGAAACTTTAGTTAAAAAGTATCAATCGTAAGACCGCTGCTCCTTAACTCATCCGCCACCTCTAAGGTGGCGAACAGCAATCACCCCGATCAGATATGATCATTATGATTGACAACCCTGCTCGCGGCCTTGCAGGCGGCAGCATTGCACAAGCATTTCACCAGAAATGCTTGTGCAATGTTAAATTCCGACAGCGTATGCTACAGCGGATCATGTCCGTCCAACATTTGATAAATCTACCCCCTAGTGCTATTGCGTTGTCTTTTTATCATGCATTTGTTGATTATGCAAATCTACTGTATTTAGTGGTCATTTTTGTTAATCATTATCTATACTATATTAAAGCACAAGTATATTTATTTTATCTCCCTAATTGTGGATAAATAAATGATTGCTATAAATAACTGAGTGTATCCCCTGCTCTATGCAATTTCTTTGTAGTTGGGGGTTGATTAAAGGGCTATTTAACCCAAATTTGTTCTTTCAGGATTCAGATAGAGCATGCTAGGTAGGTTTAGTAAGGTCAGCAGCCAGGCTAGTAGGTTAATACGCTAACTAATAATGTTACTACTAGGGGGCTTCATTGCATTCTCGGACTCAGGCAGCACAATATCTTGAGCCATCCCTGGCTAAAGTTTTAAAGCTTTTCTGTTAAATGCATGTGTAAGCCTCTAAAATTAGCAGACAGCATGAATATAATGTGTAAATACAGTATGTGCCTTACCTGTTTCTTCACACTGTCAATTTCTGAGCGCAGTCTCTTGATCATGCTGTTCAGCTCCTGCATCTCATTCTTGCTTTTCTTCACACAGTCTCCGTGTTGCCCTGCTGTTTCCTTCAAATGCTGAAACTAACCATATCATAGCAGTTTCACATGGGCATATGGATATCAGCTAAAGCACAGATGCAGCTAGCATGTATTCTACTTGTGGAGTACACACAATAGTAAATGTATGTACTTTGTTAGGCCCATTGACATAAAAGTATGAAAATGCATTTATCCTATTCATGAGCATACTCAAGTATATTCAATCATTTTATAATTGTCAACATTACAATATTTACATTGGTATTTTTTAATATATTTAATGTTCATTTTACAAAAATGTACATAATAGATTTGTATGATGAAATAATTATCATGAAATATTTAGGTCCTCGTGAGAATGTTGGTATTGGGCCACATAATCACACAGAATCAGTCACACACACACTCACACATGCACACTTACACACACAAACACAGGTATGGACATATTTTAAGTTCTATATAAATAGGAAAGAGTGAAAGCAGGACAGAATTCTCAAACTGTTTATACGGGACCATTGCACAAAATGTGGGTTAGAGCCTGTGTCCAATGCAGTTGGCATTGGCACACTGACCTTTTTGTCATAGGCTGTCTCCGCTTCAGCTCTGCTCCTGGCAGCAACTTCCTCATACTGAGACCTCACTTCACTAATGAGATCGGCCAAATCCAGATCCCGGTTGTTATCCATAGACAGCACAACAGAAGTATCAGCAAGTTGTTCATGAATTTCAGCCAGTTCCTATAAACCATGCAGAGTTGTAGTATAAACAATTTTGTAAAACACACTTTTATTTAGACAACCTAGGACACAAAATCCCAGAGTAATTCTCTTAATAATTTCACCCTACAATCTCACTGCTTTTTCTCACAAAATAAGTATCAAAATACTCAAAACACTACTTACTCTGAAAAGAAAACCCATGAATTGGTAAATAACACTGATTTTAAGGTATAGTGCACTGAAAACGGCTGTATTTGAATTGCAGTGGGCGTAATAGTTAAGCTTAAACATATTTTTGAACTTTTACATAGCAGAAACCTCTCATTATTTCTATGGGAGACATCTTGCCACATGTTTATGTGCTCAAACCCGACAGGAGTACACTAATTCTTCATATACACTAACCAACATGAGTTATTTTAGGGTGCGTTATATATTTATTAAATATAAAATATTGGAGACAATAAATAATTAATGCAAATAATTATTATAGATGTACTAAAAAGTCTAAATAATCTATAGAATATATTATTTTACAATATCTATAATAATTAATAACTATTAATATTTTATTTTTAATATTTTACATAACTTATTCTTCATCTGCATGAACCCGACACCGCGTTAGACTTAAAGAGCGAAACCCGAAGAGCATTACATATATTTCACATTTCAGTGTTCTTTGCATAGAAAAATAACAATTTTTTATTGTTAAATATATATTTCTATATATGTATCTGATAATGTTAATGTAAAATATATATTTATACCTATATATCTATAGGAACTGTATGCAGCATTAAGCTTTTTTTATTACAAATATTGTGTGAATGATGTTTTAAACATATTGGTCTTTACCTTTTACTAGCAAATGTTAATATATCAGGTCAATTTATTCTCAAAATGATCTTATTAAAATCTGACAATACCTGAGTTATACGTGGGAGTGGGGTTTTAGAGGGGAGTGGAACACTCTTCGCGAGTTCAAACAATATAGGGAGTATGTTTACTTAAATGTTGGCTGTTACCTTTAAATCGTGTTTCCTGTACTATGCACTTTTATGCCTTAAAGGACAGACCTAAGAAATGTGAAGAATTTGCAAAGGTTGCCACAACAGCTACAGTATATCCCAAGTGTACTACTGGGGGATTTAGAAATCCTCTATTTATCCTTATTAATTTTCCACTTTTTATCCCTTCTACCTGTCTTCTATTTGTGGATGAAAAGAAGAACAGATTTAAAGGATTCTGATCATTTTTAGAATGAAGGATGCTATTATTATAATTAAAGGGGCACAGCAAACCACCCCAGCAGTCCTCTAGAATTACTACTGTTCAAATGGCCGTAATCTTTGAAAAAGCAAATGGTCGCACATCTGCCAGATGACATTCCGGGCATCTCATAAATGCTTAATTCTGGTCATAAGCTGGTCCGATGCACACAGGTCAATCCACTATCCACTATCTGGGTATCCTGGTGAGAAAAGTTAAACTGGTAGCAATATTTTTACTGAATTAGGAAAGAAAATTGCTCAACAGAGATAGAGGTCGGATAGTAGCTTGTCTTACGAGATGGTGCCCACCCATGGTGTAACCTCTGTACCCTGGATGTCACTGACTGGTTACCGTCCCATAGGAAAAGCTATTAAGTCCTGTCAATCCCCAGTTGAGCCTTGTTCTTTCCTTGGGCTTTGTTGTAATGATGTGATCATGTTCTAAATGATTTAAGCATTGCTTCACCTATATTTTCTACAGTTTAATTTGTAAATGTCCTCCCATTAACATATATCATAGCATAAGGTGTCCAATGCACAATATCTTGTACAACAAATGTAAAAAGTTAGCAATGTGAAAAACCAATAATTATGAAAGAAAAATGTAGGAAACATGTTTGCAAAGTGGTACATTTTTGTAATGGTAAAATATTTGCATGTCTGTTTTGTTATGCTACAGTTGTGTCACAAGATAGAACAAAAGGTACCTCAGGGGACTGGCCATGGGCATTCTGGGAGGTTCAAGAGTCATGGTTAGGATTTTCCCCCTACACTTAGATCCAGCATGAGGAATTAATAAAGGCTCTATTGCCCTTGTGACGTGTGTTATTTGCACTTGTGTCCCACTGTTTCAAAGCTGATGAAGTTGTCTTGTTTTTATTTTCTTTAACTGATTGTTTTTGCTTATGTTAGAGTGGGTCATTTTATAGAGGGAGGTTTTTCTGTGTGCCTGTTATGTAATATTTTTAAGGCATTTTGGTGTCAGGGTAGAACACCTTCTATGCACCGAGAGGTAATCGGTTATGAGATAAATGCTACCACATTGATTATGGGGTAGCTGTCGGCATTTAACATTGCACAAGCAGTTCTAGTGAATTAGCAAGGGTTGTCAATCAACCCGATCGTATGAGATCAGGCGGATTGATGTCCGCAGCCTTAGAAGAGGCGTATGAGTTAAAGGGACAGTCAAGTCCAAAAAAACCTTTCATTTTTCAAATAGGGCATGTAATTTTAAACAACTTTCCAATTTACTTTTATCAACAATTTTGCTTTGTTCTCTTGGTATTCTAGTTGAAAGCAAACCTAGGGAGGCACATATGATCATTTCTAAGCCCTTGAAGGCCGCCTCTATTTTATTTACTTTTCACAGCAGGGGAGAGCAAGCTCATGTAGGCCATATAGATAGCATTGTGATCACGCCCGTGGCTAGTGGCAGACACTGCACTAATTGGCTAAAATGCAACTATATGCAAAATAACTAAAAGTCATGTGATTAGGGGCGGTCAGAAGATGCTTAGATACAAGTTAGTCACAGAAGTAAAAAGTGTATTAATATAACAGTGTTGGTTTTGCAAAAAACTGGGGAATGGTTAATAAAGGGATTATCTATATTTTAAACAACAAAAATTCTGGTGTTAACTGTCCCTTTAAGGAGCAGTGGTCTAAAGACTGCTGCTTCTTAACTCTTGAAGGCTCAGGCGGAAACAGGGGCATTCAGGTCCATTTGACCCTTAATAAATCGGCCCCATAGTCTCCCTAAGGAGTATATGTATACCTCCTATACTGACAAGGCCCATATAGGCAAAAATGTACATCTGGGGTTAGCTGTCCAAACCCATTGTTCAAAGGAGACTCAAGTGGGTAAGACGACCCTCTGTAGGTACTATCCATAAGGGCAAACTGGTATGTTCATGCCCAGTTTCCTAGATCAAATATTGGTACTGAACCTATGTTGCAATTGTATGCAATAGTAACATTAGAACTATATGTTCTTTTAACTATATATTGTATGTACATTCTCGAGGGGATTTTTTTTATACCAAGCAGACAAATTATTATTAAGTATGAATTCTCATAATTATAGGGATTTGATATTAGACAATAATGTTGTCTACATGTTTTTCCATGGGTTTAACCTTTTCTAAACTGCTATGAAAACCTTCAGCTATTTACAGTTAACTGCACTTTTATTTCTTCAGTATGCTGTGCTATGTGTGTCTACCTGAAGACAAATAAATCGGAAGGATTAGACTCTAATCTGTTTCCCGCACCATATAATTAACTTGCATCTTTATATACTGAGTACAGATAATAGGTGTTGGATTGTATATGAAAGGGCTGATGTGATGTAACCATCCATAATAAACATAACCTTAATCTTTTTTTAACACTGTAGGTACCTTTAGTTTAAGAGGTAATAAAGACAATCATTGTTAGCCTGCTCTGCTATTTTTATTGGAGCAAAATCATGAATATTTAAAAGAATAGCATGTACCGTATCATAAAGAGCCCTTAAGAAATTGATCTCATCGATTAGAGAATCTTCCTTGGTCCCCAGTTCTGCCTTTTGCATGAACAAAACATCCACATCCTAAAAAAAAAAAAAGTAATTAAAGTCAATATTCTTCACAAATAACTAACCGTGAGTGTTTTATTGTGTGCATTCAAAAATATCATTAAAATATATGGGGTCAAATTATATGTGGAGCTCAAAAAAGCTTTCATTTGTACTCTGGTATTACTAGTCCATGATTAATATATACTGTGCATGCGGTAGTATAACGTGCGCTACAATATTTATGTTGAATAGCGCATGTGCTTTCTTTCCCTCAGATAATAGATTTCTAAGAAGGCCTGTGCTAAAATTCATATCGGATAACACTTGAGTGCTAAGCCAAAGAAAAACAGTCAGATACTCCATAGTATTTTGAAATGCAAAAGTCTTTACTTCATAGGCATCAGTACAAAACAGAGCAACGTTTCGGGGCTTTACACCCCCCCCTCAGGCTAAGCCGACAGTGATCAAAATATCCACTCAAGTAGCGGAGTATTTGGTAAAGTTCTTTTCCTATAAACCTTCCATGTTTTTGAATGTGCAATAAAAAGCGATAACAGTTAATATCTGTTTTTCAAAAGTGCTAAATGTGAAAGTGGCATTTCAAACTACGTGCAAGCTTAACACTTAACCAACAACTTGTAATACGAACTCAATAAGAAAGCATAGGGCATGCTATATGTACATCTGGTGCGTTAACATTTTGCTTTAGTTAAAATGCGTTATAACCAACCACTTTTTAATACCTAATCATGCGCTATTGTTTGTGCAAGGTCAAGCATCGCTTGTGAACCTGTCCACCTGCGATCCTGATAAATTTTTCTATCATTATTTAGACAGAGAATACAATTTTTAAAAAAACTTTCCGATTTACGTCTGTTATCAAATGTACTTTGTTCTTATGTTATTCTTTGTTGAAGAAATATCTAGGTAGGGTGCAAATGTGTGGAGCACTACATGACAGGAAATAGTCATCTAGTGCTCTTGCTAATGTATAACATTGTTGCAAAACCGCTGCTATATAGTGCTGCAGATACGTGCACACCACTGAACTTACATTCCTGATTTTCAACAAAAGATAACAAGAAAACAAATATTATTTGATAATAGAAGTAAAGAGGAAATCTTTTTAAAATTGTATGTTCTATCTGAATCACAAAAGAAACCTTTTGGGTTTTATGTCCCTTTAAGGTGGAAATAAATATACAGGTAAAGTGTAACATTTAACAGGATTAAAGGGACAGTATACACCAATTGTCATATAACTGCATGTAATAGACACTACTATGAAGAAGAATATGCACAGATACTGATCTAAAAATCCAGAATAAAACCGTTTAAAAACTTACTAAGAAGCTCCCCGTTTAGCACTGTTGATAAGGTTAGGCTGGGACACCCATTGGAAGGGGCTGATAAAACAGCAAGAACAGACACAAACAGGAGAAAGCATGGATCTGTAGACTTGAGGCTACATCTGATACTTTGGGGCTTGGTTAGGAGTGTGAAATTCAGCACAATCTCATTAAAAAATAAGCAAAACTATACATTGTTACAAAATCACTCCCAGATAGGCTTTATAAATGAATCATCTACAAAACATTTATGCAAAGGACAATCTAGTGTACATTGTCCCTTTAAGGAACAAAAAAGATAGATCTATGGTGAAGTAATAAACTTAGCAGAGGAGCAGCAAAGCAAGAGGGCTGACTTCCTTTTACTAGATAGTTTGTACACTTGACATACTGATGACTGTTAAAGGGACATTGTACACTAGATTTTTCTTTGCATAAATGTTTTGTAGATGATCCATTTATAGAGCCCTTCTGGGAGTGTTTTTGTATCAATGTATAGTTTTGCTTATTTTTTAAGAACATTGTGCTGATTTTCAGACTCCTAACCAAGCCCCACAGTGTCAAATGTATACACGCATTTACAGACTCCTGCAGGCTCCTGTTTATGTTATCTGTCTTTTCATATGCAGGGAAGGGGGATGGGCGGTATATCTGCCCTTTTTGTTTAACCAGCCCCTTTCAGTGGGTGTCCCAGCCTAACCTCATCAACAGTGCCAAACTGTGAGCTTCTAAGTAAGTTTTAAAAGGTTTTATACTGGATTTTTAGATCAGTATCTGTGCATATTCTTCTTTATAGTAGCGCCTATTACATGCAGTTATATGAAAATTAGTGTATACTGTCCCTTTAAATAAAACTTTCTTAACTTTATTTACAATTTGGTTTGATGGTCTTCATTCAGAACTGAAAAAGTCAAGCAAGTAAAGATAGAGTTTAAGTGATGAGAACCCATCTGTATTTAAAGGCAGATAATGAATCAACAAAATCAGGCAGATCAAGCAATGTATGTTATAGTATTTTTCAGTGAAACAGAGCTACTGTTAAATGTACTATAGAAGATTAAATAAATGTGAAAAAGAAAAAGATTTAGCATCTTTCTGTACTCAGACTTTACTATAAGTTACAACCACCAAAAAACACCCATGCTAAATAGTTTCTAAATTTTATCTTGAGTTTAGAAATACCCAGGGGAGGGCCCGTGTTTCTGGCGAGCCGGCAGTTCTGAGCAGGCGGGCAGACATCGCCGTAATTCAACCCGATTAAGTACGATCAGGTTGATTGATACCCCCTGTGATTGGTCGTGAATCTGCAGGGGGCGGCAATGCTAAATACGGAGAGCGTATTGCTCTCTGCATTCAGCGATGTCTGTCGGACATGATCCGCACTGTCGGATCAGGTCCGACAGACCTTTAATAAATAGGGGCCCCAATGTTTACATGTTCTTTGTTTTTTTTGCAAGTTATAGGGCAATAAGTACAAGTAGCACTTTGCTATTTCCAAACCATTTTTTTTTTTTCAAAATTAGCGATAGTTACATTGGAACACTGATATCTGTCAGAATTCCCTGAATATCCCTTGACATGTATATATATATTTTAGTACACAACCCAAAGTATTGATCTAGGCCCATTTTGGTATATTATATATGCCACCATTTTACCGCCAAATGCGATCAAATAAAAAAAAATTGTTACTTTTTTACTAACTTTTTCACAAACTTTAGGTTTCTCACTGAAATTATTTACAAACAGCTTGTGCTATTATGACAAAAATGATCCCCTTTGTTCAGAAATAGCAGACATTTATGGCTTTGGCATTACTTTTTGGTAATTAGAAGGCCACTAAATGCCGCTGCGCACCACACTTGTATTATGCCCAGCAGTGAAGGGGTTAATTAGGTAGCTTGTAGGGTTAATTTTAGCTTTAGTGTAGAGATCAGCCTCCCACCTGACACATCCCACCCCCTGATCCCTCCCTGACCCCTCTCAAACAGCTCTCTTCCCTCCCCCACCTCACAATTGTCACCGCAATCTTAAGTACTGGCAGAAAGTTTTTTGGGTTTTTTTTATATCATTTTTTTTTTATCTAGTGAAATGCTAGTGCAATGCCACCCCCTGCTCACTGGCGGCCAATCGGCCGCTAGCTGGGGCTGTCAATCATTTGGATCAGATCAGGCTGATTTCAATCCGTCACCTAAAAGGTGGCAAACAAGTTAAGCATCTGCTGCTTAATAAATGGAGCCTATTAGCTGCACATTCTAGTGACCCATTTATAAGAGTCCCTAACTGACAAAGAAGAAAACATAAGTTACAATATGGCTGCACCCACTGCTTTCTAAACACTAGCTTTACACTTATTTTTTCAAAATATATTTAATCAAGTAATACAATATCATTTTTAAAAATACATCTGGATATTATTCTCAAGCTAATCTTTGCTTCGAATACATCATTTTATATAGCAATTATTTTGTGTTTAATGTCCCTTTAAATACTATTACATCATAACATCTTACCTTTTTCAGTGTCACAAAGTCATTTTCAGCAGTTGTCCTTATATTAATTTCTTCTTCATACCTGATTGTAAAACAGATGCAGCATGTTTACACATAACAGTGAAGTTAAAATATTTCCTACATTTAAAATCCAAAGAACTGATCTAAAGTCTAATAAACTGAATTTGATCTTTCATCACAACTTTACCCTTCCTCTTTATGACAAGTTATATACAGGACATAACTGGACAATATGTAGGTGACTGGACATGATGGTTTGTGAGCCACACAATAAACCCCCTCCCCAAACAAAGCTCTTCCTTAGACCCCGCTCTTGATCCTACCATGTGTGTTTTTCACAACTAGGCAGTAATTATACCCATTGGCTGCCAGTAACACATATAAACATTAGAGATTTAACCCCTTTGCCTACCCCTCACTTTTATTATGCTCCATATCTGTAATTGCATTGAGGTATAGGAGGCATTATGCATTTAATACTCATGGAATGAAAAAAACATTTAAGTGTCCAGTATTTTTGTGAAGATTTTCCTGGACAGTCTGATAAAATATTGGACTATTCAGTTGAATACTGGACACCTGGCAGCCCTACACACAAAAGTATACCCTTTTTTGCTCCATATATTTGTGCTTTTCTAACAATTAAAAGTGTCATTGTTTAAGCACAGTTTACATTATTTTGCAGTCCATGGGCACACTACTTGAAAAGCCTCTTAAGTTTTGTGTTTATCTTATCTTGTGGTTTGTCAGAGAGATATTTAAATGAGCTACATTTCAAGGAATAAATTCCAATCTCTCTGAGGAGAACAGAAAACCTACACTTTTCAGATTTAAATTACTGGAAAAATTGGAAAAATAAGAAAAGGAAATACGTTGCAATGTTATTGTAGATTGTATAATTAAACATTTCATGAATAATATTTGATGGTTATTGTCCCTTTACTTATACTGCAAATTGTCTGAGTTGACTACAAATTACACAGTGATTGCTTATAGCTAGCACTTACTGGCCACAATTTAAAGTGATAAACATAGTCACCAGATTATGGGGCCTATTTAATATGGTGCGAGCGGACATGATCCGATATTGCGGATACGCTGTGTCGGCATTTATCATTGCACCAGCAGTTCTGGTGAACTGCTGGTGCAATTCCGCCCCCTGCAGATTCACGGCCAATTGGCCGCTTGCAGGGGGTGTCAATCAACCCGACAAGTTATGAAGCAGTGGTCTTGATAAATATGCCCCTATGTATTATTACTGTTTTATAAGTAGGTCTTTTGAAATTTAGTGCTTATTGTCTGTATGTACAGGTAGCCCTCAGTTTACGCCAGGGTTAGGTTCCAGAAGGAATGGTTGTAAATCGAAACCGTTGTAAATTGAAACCCAGTTTATAATGTAAGTCAATGGGAAGTGAGGGAGATAGGTTCCAGGCCCCTCTCAAAATTGTCATAAGTAACACCTAATACATTATTTTTAAAGCTTTGAAATGAAGACTTTAAATGCTAAACAGCATTATAAACATAATAAAATAATCACACAACACAGAATATATAATTAAACTAAGTTAAATGAACAAAAACATTTGCTAAACAGCATTATAAACCTAATAAAATAATCACAATGCAGACTTCACTTGCATTTTTCTGCAAACAGTTCTTTCTATGCATTCCAATCTGGACTGATTTATAGACAGGAAGATCTTGTTCCTTTGAAATCTCCTTGATAGCTCAGGTCTGGTTAAACTGATTAATTTCAGCTTGCTTGGCTTTGCTGTAACACAACAGATCCACCTACTGGCTATTTTAATAAATGCACTGCTTCTCAATGCTTTTCAATAGCAGTCACATGACTGAAAAAAAAGGTTGTTATTCTGAAACGGTGTAAATTGAACCGTTGTAAAACGAGGGCCACCTGTACTATGCATTTCCTGGTCATATTAATTTACCTTTTTGTATTCAGGAAATAATCCTTAAATTCTGTCATCTCCGATCAACTGATGCCTCATTTTAGAGCAGCTTGTAAAATATATATTTTCATTATAGGACTGATACGACATAGTACTTTGAAATTATTATCGTTATGTGATAAACATTGTAGTGCAAACATTACATGCTTACATTTACTAGAGTATGTAGTTTGTGAACTTCTTACTATGGAACTGTTGTGAATGTCAGGGTTGTGCAACTTCCACTGCTCTCAAATAGGACTTTTTATATGTGTTTAACCCATTTTTTTATGCAGATCTTTTTCAATGCAAAACCTTAAGGGACATTTTACTAAAAAAGTTAACTGTATTACAGATATTTTTTTTTTTTTTTTAAATGGATGTTCTTGTGCTGAATAAACCAATTTTTTTCTTTGAGAGTTATACACAAATATGTATGTTCTGTTCATTTCACTTAAAGGGAGAGGAAATCCCAAACATTTAATTCATGATTCGGATAGAACTTACAAATGTAACCAACTTTCAAATTTACTTTTAATATCAAATATGCTTCATTCTCTTGTTATTCTTTGCTGAATGAACTTCATTGCACTACTGACAGCATAGCTGAATACATCTAATTAGCCAATAACAAGAGATAAATGTGTGCAGGCACCAATTAGCATATAGCTTTTATTAGTGTAGAATATGTGCATATTCACTTTCAATAAGGGATACCAAGAGAACAAAGCAAATTGGAAAATAGAAGTGATTTTAAAATTGTCTTAAAATTGCATGCTGTATCTGATACTTGCAAGTTTAAATTTGACTTTCCTGTACCTTTAAATTTAAACATCTTTAACAATTATTTTTTCATGAAAAAACTATTTTTAATGTTTGACAGCTGCACAATGTGTTGCTGATATAAACTATGGGTTAATATTTTTTTATTTCTCTTTAACTTTTATTATGATAATGTATCTTTAATCCTATACTGATTTAAAATAAACTTTTCTGTTTCGGCTTACTTAGACTTGAATTCCTCCACTACGTGTTGCATGTGCTTCAGTTCCCCATCCAAGCGACATTTTTCATTCTTTAAACCATCACTCTGTTTATGCAGGTTGCCAATATATGCTTCAAACAATGGTTTGATGTTATCTCTTTTAGAGGCAAATTTTTGGCCCTGTTCTTGTAAAAAGGTCCATTTTGTTTCCAGAATCTGATTTTGTTGCTCCAGGAACCGAACCTAAACTCAATGAAAAAGTTAAACAGAATAACTCAATTATAAATGTCTGTTCCACAGCTATATTAGGTGTTTTATTTTTGAAAAATCAGAGGAAAGTCAATGCACACACACCGCTAAATCTTACCTTGTCAATAAAACACGCAAATTTATTGTTGAGTGATTTGATCTGCTCCTTTTCTTCTGAGCGCACCTTCTGGATATTTGGATCAATATCTACGTTAAGGGGTTGAAGAAGACTTTGGTTTATTGTAACAGACTGAATTCCACGAGGGGGACAAACAGGGTAGCAGTCTCCTCCAAATGTTTTGTTGGATCCTGGGGCTTTTCCGCTGCCTGAACTAATGGAAACTCTTTTGTGTCCACCAAAATTAAAGAGGCTGCCAGTGCCAAATTTTCCACTGTTATGATGTTTAGGGCCAACTCCTACATAATGAGATAAAGAAGAAGTGCTGAAATTCATCTTTACACCTTCAGGTCCTCTTCCAGCATTTTCTTTTCCAGATCTACCATGTGCTGATTGCCGACTTTGGCTCATTGTTTCTTTTCAAGGAAGCGTAGCAAACAAATGTGTTTGAAGCAGAGGAAGGAAATAAAAGATTTATGAGTTCACCACAAAACATGGTGCCTTTTATATGATGAAGATAAGGGGCTTGGTTGTATTGGAGAGTTAAAGATACATTTAGTACTATAATTGGTGTGGTCTGGGCTTGGCGTCACTGGCACCAGGCATTTCTTTATCACTTATTTTAATTCAGGTGTGGATTAAAAACTCCTAATAGCATCATGCAATCCTAAATTACTATGTTTATGCAGTTAATTTCATTATGAATATTATCTAATCTGCTTTATTGAGACTAAAAAAGGCCCATGCATGGTTTGTTCTCCTCCATGAAGAAGAGATTAAATTGTTTTACATGTTCATCTGTCAAGAAGTATTTTCTAAGACAAAGTGCCAACAAATACTTTGCTAAAATGAACAGACAATTTCTAAATACATTTTTCAAGCACTGTTATTTATCTAAATGTAGCTGATGTATAATGGGGTCAGTAGGGATGGACAGATGTTTTATCATGTTCTTTAAAAACATTGGTCATGTTTCTTTATGAATGAGGCCCAACATTCAATGGTCATTTTTTGGAAAAAAAACATTTATTCCCACTTTTTCAAATGTGAACTTTCAACTATTGAATACAACATTCAAACATTGGTTCTTAGAGACTTAAATATGTTTTTAAGAATTAATGTTGAAATGTCAAATGATACAATTTGTCCTAGTATAACTGAAATAACAGAATGAATATCAAGGGGAATATTTGTTCTTCCATTCAAAAGTCATTTCTCAAAAACACGCCCATTCCTAAGTGGACAGTTTATAGTTATATGAGGTATTATTAAATAATAAACTCTATGGCGTAGAATTAATACGCAGCGCATGCTGCTTTCTACACCAGTAGCTTCCAGCTTGCTGGAAACTTAAGTTAAGAAGCAGCGGTCGTACAGTGAATCATGTCGACATATAATAAATTGACCCCTATGTCTAAGTTTGAAATTTAATAAATAAAGGACAAATGTAAAATATTTTTTATTTTTTTTCTTATTTTAAACTTTTTTGAAAGTTTAAAAACCCAAATAATTTCAGAATGAGATAAAATACTTTTCCTTTGTGCGATTGGTCGAATTTGAGGTTAAGAAGCAGCTGTGCAGTGTATGAGACAAAGCCTGTGTTTCTGCCTCCTCCTGTGCTGCTCCTAGTCTATGGAACATTCTACCCCACTACATCAGACTGTTTCCCATTTTGTATAGCCTCAAGCCCTCTTTGAGACCTCTTCCTTATTTAGACAGACCTACCTACCTACCTACCTACCTACCACCTCTGCTCTAAGAGTTTCTCTTTCTAAACAACATAATCTTGAACTTCCTTATCTCACTACTACAACTTCAATCTACATGACAATTTACCCTACGCTTTCTGTCTCCTCACCCTTTAACCTTTCGTTTTTAAGCTCTTCTAAGCTGAGTCCACCTCTGAAATGATTTCATTTGTGTAGCCTGAAATATAGAAACATAGATTTTGATGGCAGATAGGAACCATAGACCCAGCAAGTCAGATATTTCCTAAAAGTATAAACTTATTTAGTTTGTAGGATAGTCTTATGCTTATTTATGTGATGCATCTGTATTTTTTTTTTAACTTGAATCAGTGCACGCCTACACTGCACAGTGCTATGCAATTGGGCAGTGCTTTACTATTAAATTCTAATAATTATCACAATAATAATAAATATGCATAAGCTAAAGAAATAAAAGTTCAGCAAGATAAAAATAAATAGTCTTTTCATTACTATTTTTCTCTCTTATATCCTGTATATATATTATATATAATATCATCTGTTAAACCGAAATAAATGCACAGAAGCAATCAGTGCTACGTTATGGTAGACAAAGAAAAACAATGTTTCAAATATTACCTTCTTCTCTTTAATTTCCTCAACCACATAATCTTTTATTCACAGAATATTTAAATCATTGAAGATATCAAACCTATAACTACACTGAAACATACTCTATGGACTAGATTTATCAAAGGGTAAATGACCCTCATCAGTTGTAGGCTTTCTCATATGAACTTGCAGCTATGAAGTAGCAGTTTAAACCTCAGAGGTGGCAGATTAAAGTCACCCCAGACTGATTGCCTAACTCAATTTCTCTCAACTAACTCCTTACTTGATCAACTACAATCTGGCTTCCCCCAAACACACAACAGAAACGTCTCTCACTAAAGTAACACATGATCTGCTATCAGCTAAAGCAAAGGGACATACCTCCTTACTATTTCTTCTGGATCTATCTGCTGCTTTCAACATAGTTGACCAATCCTCTCCTCTTAAAAATCCTGCATTCCTTTGACATCTGAGACACAGCCCTCTCCTGGTTTGCTTCATATCTCTCAAACCGCTTGTTTACAGTTTCCTTTAACAGCAAATCATCTGATCCTTTGCCTCTCTAAGTTGGAGCACCACAAGGCTTTGTCTTGGGCTTCTTGCTTTTTTCTTTCTATACATTGTTTGGGTTCCAGTGTCACTTATATGCTAATGATACCCAAATCTATCTTTCCACTCCTGATATTTCTCCCTCTTTACTCAACCAGTTTACCAACTGTCTATCAGCAATTCCCTTTTAGATGTCCTTGCACTACCTCCAACTCAATCTGTCTAAAACTGAGCTGCTTCTTATTCCCCTCTCTTCCACTGACTTGAAATCACACTTGACTCTAAAATCACATTCACTCCACATATAGAAGCACTCACCAAAACCTGCCGTGTACACCTATTCAACATATCCAGAATTCAACCTTTCCTTACTCAAGACACTACAAAAACAATAATTAATTCCATTATTTTGTCACACATTGACTACTGCAAACTACTTCTAAATCGAATCCCAAACACCACCTCTCCCTCTCCAAACTATTATGAATTCTTCAGCTAGACTCATCCACCTAAGTCGCCAATCTAAATCAACTGCTCCGCTTTGTCAGTCTCTCCACTGGCTCCCCATACACTCCAGAATACAATTAAAAGTATTAACCCTAACCTAAAAAGCACTCAACAGCCTCACTCCCAACTATATTTACTCTCTCATCTCCAAATACTCACCGACCCATACTGCTTGATCAACCTCTGACATTTTTCTCTCAACTGCTATTATCTCAAACAGCCACATTACGAGTTTTGTGTTATGGCTGGCTCGCTACTAACTTGCAAGTTATTTCCACCGCACACAAATACCAGCGCTGCTTTGAGCTGCTTTGACGTGCTCGTGCACAATTTCCCCATAGACATCAATGGGGAGAGCCGGCTAAAAAAAAGCCTAACACCTGCAATATTTGGAGCATAAAGCTACGTAATGCAGCCCCATTGATTCATTTGGGAAAAGAAAATTTATGTTTAAACCTAACATCATAACATAAACCCTGAGTCTAAACACCCCTAATCTGCCATCCATAACATCGCCACCACCTACATTACAGTTATTAATCCCTAATCTGCCGCCCCTAACATCGCCGACACCTACATTACACTTATTAACCCTTAATCTGCCGCCCCTAACATCGCCGCCGCCTACATTACAGTTATTAACCCCTAATGCCCCCGACATCACCGCCACCTACCTACACTTATTAACCCCTAATCTGCCGCCCCAATGTCAACGCCACCGACCTACATTTATTAACCCCTAATCTGCCGCCCCCAAAGTCGCCACCGCCACTATACTACAGTTATTAACCCCTAAAAATCTGGCCTCCGACATCACTAACACTAAATAAATATATTAACCCCTAAACCTAACCCTAGGTCTAACCCTAACCCTTACACCGGTAACTTTAATATAATTAAAATAAATATAAATAAAAATTACTATCATTATCTAAATACTTACCTGTAAAATAAACCCTAAGCTAGCTACAATATAACTAATAGTTACATTGTATCTATCTTAGGTTTTATTATTATTTTACAGGTAAGTTTGTATTTATTTTAACTAGGTAGACTAGTTAGTAAAAAGATATTAACTATTTACTAACTACCTAGTTAAAATAAATACAGTTACCTGTAAAATAAAACCTAACCTGCCTCACACTAACACCTAACATTACACTAAAATTAAATAAATTACATTAATTAAATACAATTAACTAAATTACACAAAAATAAACACTAAATTACACAAAATAAAAAAGAAATTATCAAATATTTAAACTAATTACACCTAATCTAATAGCCCTATCAAAATAAAAAATACCCCCCAAAATAAAAAAAAAAACCCTAGCCTACACTAAACTGCCAATAGCCCTTAAACGGCCTTTTGCGGGGCAATGCCCCAAAGAAATCAGCTCTTTTACCTGTAAAAAAATACAAACAACCCCCAACAGTAAAACAACAGTAAAACCCACCACCCACACAACCAAATCCCCCAAATAAAAACTTATCTAAATAAACCTAAGCTCCTCATTGCCCTGAAAAGGGCATTTGGATGGACATTACCCTTAAAAGGGCATTTAGCTCTTTTACGGTGTCCAATCAGCCAATAGAATGCGAGCTCAATCCTTTTGGCTGATTGCATCAGCCAATAGGATTTTTTGCCCTTTAATTCCGATTGGCTGATAGAATTCTATCAGCCAATCGGAATTCAAGAGACGTCATCTTGGATGACGTCATTTAAAGGAAACTTCATTCTTCAATAGCCAACGAAAGAAGAGGATGCTCCACGCCGGATGTCTTGAAGATGGAGCCGCTCCGCGTCGGAAGGATGAAGATAGAAGATGCCGTCTGGATGAAGACTTCTGCCCATCTAGAGGACGACTTCTTGCCGCTTGGATGAAGAGTTCTCCCGGCTTCGTTGAGGACTTCTTGCCTGCTTGGATGAAGACTTCTCCTGGCTGGATGAGGTTGGTTGTCCGGTCTTCAAAAACTGTAAGTGGATCTTTGGGGGTTAGTGTTAGTTTTTTTAAGGGTTTATTGAGTGGGTTTTATTTTTAGATTAGGGACTTTGGGCACTGTAAAAGAGCTAAATGCCCTTTTAAGGGCAATGCCCATCCAAACGCTCTTTTCAGGGCAATGGGGAGCTTAGGTTTTTTAGGTAGGCTTTTATTTGGGGGGTTGGTTGTGTGGGTGGTGGGTTTTACTGTTGAGGGGTTGTTTGTATTTTTTTTTTTACAGGTAAAAGAGCTGATTTCTTTGGGGCAATGCCCAGCAAAAGGCCCTTTTAAGGGCCATTGGCAATTTAGTGTAGGCTAGGATTTTTTTTTTATTTTGGGGGCTTTTTATTTTGATAGGGCTATTAGATTAGGTGTAATTAGTTCAAATATTTGATAATTTCTTTTTTATTGTGTGTAATTTAGTGTTTATTTTTTTTTGTTATTTAGATTAAAAAAAATTTATTTAATTTTAGTGTAATGTTAGGTTTTAGTGTAAGACAGGTTAGGTTTTATTTTACAGGTAACTTTGTATTTATTTTAGCTAGGTAGTTAGTAAATGGTTAATAACTATTTACTAACTAATCAACCAAGTTAAAATAAATACAAACTTACCTGTGAAATAAAAATAAAACCTAAGATAGCTACAATGTACCTATTAGTTATATTGTAGCTATCTTAGGGTTTATTTTACAGCTAAGCATTTATTTAGTTTTAAATAGGAATAATTTAGGTATTAATTGTAATTTTTATTTGGAATTATTTTAATTATGTTAAAGTTAGTGGGTGTGGGTTAAGGTTAGGGTTAGACTTAGGGTTAAGTTTAGAGGTTAATAACTTTTGTATAATGGTGGCGACATTGGGGACAGCAGATTAGGGGTTAATAGGTGTAGTTAGCTGTCGGCGATTTTGGGGGCAGCAGATAAAGGGTTAATAACAGTAATGTAGGCTGCAGCGATGTTAGGGACAGCAGATTAGGGGTTAATAAGTGTATGTAGGTGACAATGACATTGGGGGCAGCAGATTAGGGGTTAATAATATTTAACTAGTGTTTGCGATGCGGGAGTGAGGCGGTTTAGGGGTTAATATGTTTATTATAGTGGCGGCGATGTCCGGAGTGGCAGATTAGTGGTTAATAAATTTATTTTAGTGTTTGTGATGTGGGAGGGCCTCGGTTTAGGGGTTAATAGGCAGTTTATGGGTGTTAGTGTACTTTGTAACACTTTAGTTATGAGTTTTATGGTACAGCTTTGTAACGTAAAACCCATAACTACTGACTTTCAGATGACGGTGCAGATCTTGTAGTTATAGGCTGTACCGCTCACTTTTTGGCCTGCCAGGCAAACTCGTAATACCGGCGCTGTGGAAGTCCCATTGAAAAAGGACTTTTTGAAAGGTGTGGTAGTTACATTGCGTGACAACCAAAAAAAGCATACGGTACAGCTGTACTTTCAAGACTCGTAATACCGGTGGTTGGGAAAAAGCAGCGTTATACTCATAACGCAAAACTCGTAATCTAGCCGTAAGTCTCTCTCTCACCACCAAGACTTCACATGCACTGCTCCTTTTCTCTGGAACTCTCTACCCCACTCCATAAGACTGTCTGCAACCTAGTATAGCTTCAGACGCTCTTTGAAAACCCACCTATTTATAGACATTTACCATCTCGCCTTTTCATCCTACACAAAATAAATCTTGAACTGCATTGACTCACTGCTGCAACTACAATCCACATCACAAGCTACCCCAAACCCTATGTCTCTTCACCCTCAAACTGTAGACTGTAAGCTCTTTGCAGCAGGGCCCACTTCCTCCTGTGCTAGATTTGTTTAGTCTGTTATATTTTTGCATCTTATCACAAATCCTTATCATTGTATACCGCAATCTCTTTACACAGCGATACAGAAATTTGTGGCGCTATGCAAATAAATAAGGATAATAATAATAATCTAACCAGGGTGATTGACCAATTCTGCTCTTACGTGAGAGCAGGGGGAATTGTTGTACAGGTGTCTGCTTGTGCAATAACTACCTATGAATCATTCCCTATATAAATAATACAACTAGATACAGGCCTAGATTACAAGTGGAGTGAGATTTATTGTGTAAATTGTAAATCCATATCATGAATATATAGAGAGCATCTGTTTACTTGTATTACAAGTTGAAAGTAAAGTTTTCTTGCTCAGGCACTAGAATTGCTGGAGTGCAAGTTATCAGAGCTGAAAGTAAACCCTGATTCCAATTGCAAAGTTATTAGAAACCTACCAGTTACACACACACACACATATATATATATATATATATATATATATATATGTATATATATATAAAATGCAAGCCACTAATACAATGGCCATTTAGCAGGAATATCCCTTATAATTCTTAAATGACAATAGCTATTTGCATGTATGAAACTAATCCTTTCACTTCCAAAAGATTAGCAGAACAAGTAAATGAAGAAGTCATGCATTTCCGATGGAACATTATGTATATACAGTGCATGTGAGTATGATGTGTAATTTAAATGCCCACCATAGTGAACGCGAAATGTTGTAACTATTTATTATGCAACATATTAATATAATAATATGGTAGTGAGATCTGCTCTCCCTGCAAACTCATCCCATTTGATTGAGCCATGGTTTCAATTAGCAGACAACTATTTCATACAGTAAATATACATAAAGGAGCAATTTCCCTTACAGTTTAAAAATCTGCAGCTGGTATAACAAATCATTGTAAGTACATCAAGGGAAAACCTATTTTACAATAAAATGTCCAATTAATTATATCTAAAAATGCCATAAGTGTGTTTTTTAATGCTCAAAATCAATTATGTTTGTACATAGGGGCCAAATTATCATTGTGTGAGCGGAAATGATCTGATATTGTGGATCATGTTCGCTGCACATCGATAAATGCAGACAGCATACGCTCTCGGCATTTATCATCGCACCAACGGTTCTTGTGAACTGCTGGTGCAATGCCGCCCCCTGCAGATTTGCGGCCAATCGGCTGCTAGCAGGGGGTGTCAATCAACCTGATAGTATTCAATTGGGTTGATTTCTGGCGATTTCTGTTTGCCGCCTCAGAGCAGACGGTGAGGTTATGGAGCAGCTGTCTTTAGAAGGCTCTCCAGAAACACAGGGCATCAAGTTCCATACGGAGCTTGATAAATATGCCCCAAAGTCTTGAAATAGTGTTAAAATAAAACCTGAGGCCATTTTTGTTGTTTGTAAAGTTCTGTATGCTGTTATCACTTGACAACAAGGTTTAACCATGGGCTTGTAATTTGAACTTAAAGGGACATTAAACATTAAATAAATGTTAGCTAGAATTATGCTTTTAAAGAAAAGATTAGTCTGAGAATAACATTTAGATGTAGTTTTCACATTTTCATTAGCTGTTAAATAATGACAAAATAAGTGTAAAGTTTTAGGCCTAGATTTAGAGTTCGGCGGTAGCCGTCAAAACCAGCGTTAGAGGCTCCTAACGCTGGTTTTGGCCGCCCGCTGGTATTTGGAGTCAGTGATTAAAGGGTCTAACGCTCACTTTACAGCCGCGACTTTTCCATACCGCAGATCCCCCTACGCCATTTGCGTAGCCTATCTTTTCAATGGGATCTTCCTAACGCCGGTATTTAGAGTCGTTTCTGCAGTGAGCGTTAGAGCTCTAACGACAAGATTCCAGCCGCCTGAAAATAGCAGGAGTTAAGAGCTTTCTGGCTAACGCCGGTTTATAAAGCTCTTAACTACTGTACCCTAAAGTACACTAACACCCATAAACTACCTATGTACCCCTAAACCGAGGTCCCCCCACATCGCCGACACTCGATTAAAAATTTTAACCCCTAATCTGCCGACCGCCACCTACGTTATACTTATGTACCCCTAATCTGCTGCCCCTAACCCCGCCGACCCCTGTATTATATCTATTAACCCCTAACTTGCCCCCCACAACGTCGCCGCAAGCTACTTAAAATAATTAACCCCTAATCTTCCGACCGCAAATCGCCGCCACCTACGTTATCCCTATGTACCCCTAATCTGCTACCCCTAACATCGCCGACCCCTATGTTATATTTATTAACCCCTAATCTGCCCCCCTCAACGT
This sequence comes from Bombina bombina, assembly GCF_027579735.1. NCBI lineage: Eukaryota > Metazoa > Chordata > Amphibia > Anura > Bombinatoridae > Bombina > Bombina bombina. The sequence continues at coordinate 1,065,048,755 of NC_069501.1, read as the reverse complement.
CGCCGACACCTACCTACACTTATTAACCCCTAATCTGCCGAGCGGACCTGAGCGCTACTATAATAAAGTTATTAACCCCTAATCCGCCTCACTAACCCTATCATAAATAGTATTAACCCCTAATCTGCCCTCCCTAACATCGCCGACACCTACCTTCAATTATTAACCCCTAATCTGCCGACCGGAGCTCACCGCTATTCTAATAAATGTATTAACCCCTAAAGCTAAGTCTAACCCTAACACTAACACCCCCCTAAGTTAAATATAATTTTTATCTAACGAAATAAATTAACTCTTACATACATCCTAATATAGCTACAATATAAATTATAATTATATTATAGCTATTTTAGGATTAATATTTATTTTACAGGTAACTTTGTAATTATTTTAACCAGGTACAATAGCTATTAAATAGTTAAGAACTATTTAATAGTTACCTAGTTAAAATAATAACAAATTTACCTGTAAAATAAATCCTAACCTAAGATATAATTAAACCTAACACTACCCTATCAATAAAATAATTAAATAAACTACCTACAATTACCTACAATTAACCTAACACTACAATATCAATAAATTAATTAAACACAATTGCTACAAATAAATAAAATTAAATAAACTATCTAAAGTACAAAAAATAAAAAAGAACTAAGTTACAGAAAATAATAAAATATTTACAAAGATAAGAAAAATATTACAACAATTTTAAACTAATTACACCTACTCTAAGCCCCCTAATAAAATAACAAAGCCCCCCAAAATAAAAAATTCCCTACCCTATTCTAAAATACAAATATTACAAGCTCTTTTACCTTACCAGCCCTGAACAGGGCCCTTTGCGGGGCATGCCCCAAGAATTTCAGCTCTTTTGCCTGTAAAAAAAAACATACAATACCCCCCCCCAACATTACAACCCACCACCCACATACCCCTAATCTAACCCAAACCCCCCTTAAATAAACCTAACACTACCCCCCTGATGATCTTCCTACCTTGTCTTCACCATGCCAGGTTCACCGATCCGTCCTGGCTCCAAGATCTTCATCCAACCCAAGCGGGGGCTAGACATCCACTGAAGAAGTCCAGAAGAGGGTCCAAAGTCTTCCTCCTATCCGGCAAGAAGAGGACATCCGGACCGGCAAACATCTTCTCCAAGCGGCATCTTCTATCTTCTTCCATCCGATGACGACCGGCTCCATCTTGAAGACCTCCAGCGCGGATCCATCCTCTTCTTCCGACGACTAGACGACGAATGACGGTTCCTTTAAGGGACGTCATCCAAGATGGCGTCCCTCGAATTCCGATTGGCTGATAGGATTCTATCAGCCAATCGGAATTAAGGTAGGAATTTTCTGATTGGCTGATGGAATCAGCCAATCAGAATATAGTTCAATCCGATTGGCTGATCCAATCAGCCAATCAGATTGAGCTCGCATTCTATTGGCTGTTCCGATCAGCCAATAGAATGCGAGCTCAATCTGATTGGCTGATTGGATCGGCCAATCGGATTGAACTATATTCTGATTGGCTGATTCCATCAGCCAATCAGAAAATTCCTACCTTAATTCCGATTGGCTGATAGAATCCTATCAGCCAATCGGAATTCGAGGGACGCCATCTTGGATGACGTCCCTTAAAGGAACCGTCATTCGTCGTCTAGTCGTCGGAAGAAGAGGATGGATCCGCGCTGGAGGTCTTCAAGATGGAGCCGGTCGTCATCGGATGGAAGAAGATAGAAGATGCCGCTTGGAGAAGATGTTTGCCGGTCCGGATGTCCTCTTCTTGCCGGATAGGAGGAAGACTTTGGACCCTCTTCTGGACTTCTTCAGTGGATGTCTAGCCCCCGCTTGGGTTGGATGAAGATCTTGGAGCCAGGACGGATCGGTGAACCTGGCATGGTGAAGACAAGGTAGGAAGATCATCAGGGGGGTAGTGTTAGGTTTATTTAAGGGGGGTTTGGGTTAGATTAGGGGTATGTGGGTGGTGGGTTGTAATGTTGGGGGGGGGGGTATTGTATGTTTTTTTTTACAGGCAAAAGAGCTGAAATTCTTGGGGCATGCCCCGCAAAGGGCCCTGTTCAGGGCTGGTAAGGTAAAAGAGCTTGTAATATTTGTATTTTAGAATAGGGTAGGGAATTTTTTATTTTGGGGGGCTTTGTTATTTTATTAGGGGGCTTAGAGTAGGTGTAATTAGTTTAAAATTGTTGTAATATTTTTCTTATGTTTGTAAATATTTTATTATTTTCTGTAACTTAGTTCTTTTTTATTTTTTGTACTTTAGATAGTTTATTTAATTTTATTTATTTGTAGCAATTGTGTTTAATTAATTTATTGATAGTGTAGTGTTAGGTTAATTGTAGGTAATTGTAGGTAGTTTATTTAATTATTTTATTGATAGGGTAGTGTTAGGTTTAATTATATCTTAGGTTAGGATTTATTTTACAGGTAAATTTGTTATTATTTTAACTAGGTAACTATTAAATAGTTCTTAACTATTTAATAGCTATTGTACCTGGTTAAAATAATTACAAAGTTGCCTGTAAAATAAATATTAATCCTAAAATAGCTATAATATAATTATAATTTATATTGTAGCTATATTAGGATTTATTTTACAGGTAAGTATTTAGCTTTAAATAGGAATCATTTATTTAATAAGAGTTAATTTATTTCGTTAGATAAAAATTATATTTAACTTAGGGGGGTGTTAGTGTTAGGGTTAGACTTAGCTTTAGGGGTTAATACATTTATTAGAATAGCGGTGAGCTCCGGTCGGCAGATTAGGGGTTAATAATTGAAGGTAGGTGTCGGCGATGTTAGGGAGGGCAGATTAGGGGTTAATACTATTTATGATAGGGTTAGTGAGGCGGATTAGGGGTTAATAACTTTATTATAGTAGCGGTGCGGTCCGCTCGGCAGATTAGGGGTTAATAAGTGTAGGCAGGTGTCGGCGACGTTGTGGGGGGCAGATTAGGGGTTAATAAATATAACATAGGGGTCGGCGATGTTAGGGCAGCAGATTAGGGGTACATAGGGATAACGTAGGTGGCGGCGGTTTACGGAGCGGCAGATTAGGGGTTAAAAGTGTAATGCAGGGGTCAGCGATAGCGGGGGCGGCAGATTAGGGGTTAATAAGTGTAAGGTTAGGGGTGTTTAGACTCGAGGTACATGTTAGAGTGTTAGGTGCAGACGTAGGAAGTGTTTCCCCATAGGAAACAATGGGGCTGCGTTAAGAGCTGAACGCTGCTTTTTTGCAGGTGTTAGGTTTTTTTTCAGCTCAAACAGCCCCATTGTTTCCAATGGGAGAATCGTGCACGAGCACGTTTTTGATGCCGGCCGCGTCCGTAAGCAACTCTGGTATCGAGAGTTGCATTTGCGGTAAATATGCTCTACGCTCCTTTTTTGGAGCCTAACGCAGCATTTGTTTGAACTCTCGATACCAGAGTTAAATTTATGGTGCGGCCAGAAAAAAACCCGCGGAGCGTTAACAGCCCTTTTACCGCCGAACTCCAAATCTAGGCCTTAGTGTCTATAAAACAATGGAAGCTGCCATGTTGTAACTTAGGTTACTTTCTCTTCTGTGCCAATTAGGGACAGTTATAAATAGGTCACTAGAGTGTGCAGCCAATGGCTGTGTGGAATATAACAGTGTTCTGCACCTCCATTTCTAACAGGAACTGAAAAGCTAACAATTTCAGAATGGAATTACAGGAAAAGGGGACAAAACAAATAATGAACGTATATTTTTTTACATATATACGATTTATCATTTTATATTACCATTTCAAAGTGCTTAAAGTCCCTTTAAGGTTCCACTTTGCACTCATCAACAGCATAAGGAGTATCAGTTACTGCAAGCTTGAGATTATGTTTGCAATTCTCATGGAACCAATTTCACTTCACATGCAATCTAGGCTAGATTGTAGAATTATTTATAAATATATAATATATGTTAATGTAACATTTATAAATCCTCTTTTAAGAGTTTTTGTAGGGACAGGAAACCCAAAAATTACTTTGATTATTCAGATAGAAAACTTAAAAATGTTTCCAATGTATTTCTATTATCAAATTTGCTTTGTTCACAGGTTTTTCTTTGTTAAAGAGATATCTAGGTAGGTAGCATGACAGGCAATAGTGCTGCCATCTAGTGTTCTTGCTAATGTATAAAATTGTTGCAAAACTGCTGCCATATTGTGCTGCAGACACGTGCACAGTGTTGAGCTTTCATCCCTGCTTTTCAACATTAGATAACAAGAAACCTAAGAAAATGTAATAATAGAAGTGAATTGGTAAGTTGTTTAAAATTGCAGGCTCTATCTGAATCATGAAAGAAAATTTTGGGGTTTTACATCCCTTTAAATTGTATATTGTGATCTTTTTCAGAATGCTATTGTATTTTCCAAATTGCCTACCTGGGGGTCGATCCGATAAAAATCGTCGCCCGCAAAAGTCGGCGACGCCAATATTTGCTCGGGTTTGGTATCCTATATACGGCGTAACCTAGAAGTTACGCGCATATATTTCTGCCGTCGCCCGTAGTTTTTTGGGCCATAGGCAGGTATACCAAACCCGCGCAATTTGGTATCCAATATACAGCGTAAGGACTTACGTGGCGAAAATTGAGAAATCTTACTTCATTTTCACCTCGCCACAAAAAGCAGCCGTAAGAAGCCTTACGCTGACTATTGGAGCCCCGTAACTCCCTAAACTGGCTGCTAAAATAAACCTAACACCTAACGCATGCGCAATGTCTATCTCCCTGTCAACCGCAATCCCCCGCCGCAATCCCTAATAAAGTATTTAACCCCTAAACCGCCGCCATCTACATAAACTAACCCCCTACTGTGAGCCCCTAAAACCGCCACCATCTAACTGATCTATCCCCTAATGTGAACCCCTAAAACCGCCACCATCTAACTGATCTATCCCCTAATGTGAACCCCTTACACCGCCGCCATCTATATTAAAATTATTAACCCCTAATTTAATCTACCTACCCCGCCGCCAGCTATATTATCTATATTAACCCTAAGTATATTATAGTTAATATAGTTATTACATTATATATATTAACTATATTAACCCTAATTATATTAGGGTTAATATAGTTAATATAGTTACTATAGTATTTATATAAACTATATTAACTCTATCTAACCCTAACACCCCTAACTAAATTCTTATTAAATAAATCTAATTCATATTATAAACTAAAATATTCCTATTTAAATCTAAATACTTACCTATAAAATAAACCCTAAGATAGCTACAATATAATTAATATTACATTATAGCTATGTTAGGGTTTATATTTATTTTACAGGTAAATTGTTAATTATTTTAACTAGGTATAATAGCTATTAAATAGTTATGAACTATTTAATAGCTACCTAGTTAAAATAATTACCCAATTACCTGTAAAATAAATCCTAACCTAAGTTACAAATACACCTACACTATCAATAAATTAAATAAACTACAAATATCTATCTAAAAATACAATTAAATAAACTAAACTAAATTACAAAAAAAAAAACACTAAATTACAAAAAATAAAAAAAAGATTACAAGATTTTTAAGCTAATTACACCTATTCTAAGCCCCCTAATAAAATAATAAAGCCCCCCAAAATAAAAAAATTCCCTACCCTATTCTAAATTAAAAAAAGTTCAAACCTCTTTTACTTTACCAGCCCTTAAAAGGGCCTTTTGTGGGGGCATGCCCCAAAGAAAACTGCTCTTTTGCCTGCAAAAAAAAAACACAATACCACCCCCCAATATTACAACCCACCACCCACATACCCCTAATCTAACCCAAACCCCCCTTAAATAAACCTAACACTACCCCCCTGAAGATCTCCCTACCTTGTATTCACCCAGCCGGGCCGAACTCCTCATCCGATCCAGGCGATGTGTTCCAGCAAGCGGCAGTGAAGTCTTCTTCCATCCGGGCGATGTCTTGAAGCAAGCGACAGAGAGTCTTCTTCCATCGGCGATGTCTTCAAGCAAATCGGCATCTTCAATCTTCTTTGTTCGCTCCTCCGCCGCGGAGCATCCTTCCGGCACGATGACTTCCCGACGAATGAGGTTCCTTTAAATGATGTCATCCAAGATGGCGTCCGCCGAATTCCGATTGGCTGATAGGATTCTATCAGCCAATCGGAATTAAGGTAGAAAAATCTGATTGGCTGATTGAATCAGCCAATCAGATTCAAGTTCAATCTGATTGGCTGAACCAATCAGCCAATCGGATTGAACTTGAATCTGATTGGCTGATTCAATCAGCCAATCAGATTTTTCTACCTTAATTCCGATTGGCTGATAGAATCCTATCAGCCAATCGGAATTTGACGGACGCCATCTTGGATGACGTCATTTAAAGGAACCTCATTCGTGATTTAGACTTTTGGTTTTGTAGGCGCCGGCAGTTTCTAACGTGCCGCAAGTCACTGGCGATGCCAGAAATTTGTACTTGCGCAGATTTCTGGACATCGCTGGTTTGTCAGACTTACGGCACGTTAGCATCTGACGGCGACATATATGGGATAGCTCGAGTTGCGAGCTGAAACTGCGGGCGACGCGGGTTCCCTCGCTTGCGCCGCAAACTACGATCTATATCGGATCGACCCCCTGGTGGCTTACCATCTGCTGAACTTGACACTGCAACTGTCTTTCCTGTGCTGTACTCGTGCATCCTCATGTGATTTTTAATTGATATCAGTTTACCAGTTTTTAATTTGCATTATGTGATGGTCAAATCCTGTGGAATATCAGTAAAGTCAAAAATTAAACTTTCTTTGTCCAGATGAAATATGCAATTGTAATCAACTTTCATGTTTGCTTCTGTTATTAAAATTGCTTTGTTTGCTTTGTATCTTTTGTTGAAGAGCATGCCGAGGTAGGCTCAGGAGCAGTGCTGCACTTTTTGGAATCAGGGAATATTGGTGGCTACACATTTATGCCTTTTGTCATTGGTTCACCAGATATGTTCAGCTAGCTCTCAATAGTGCGTTGATGCTCATAAGCCTACTCTTCAACAAAGGATAAAAAGGAACAAAGACAATGGGATAACAGAAATACATTGAAAATTTGTTTAAAGTCACATGCTCCGTCTTAATCATGAAAGTTTAATTTTGACTTTACTGTCCTTTTAAGTAACTCTGATCATTGGCCTCCATTTATGAAGATCCATCCGGACAAGGTTCTAATGAAGAAAATCTGTCCAGACTCATTCAGGGCCTCTCGATCAGCATCTGCTGCCGGAATTTTTAGGACTTCACGTTGAACTCCATGTGCATCCATGATTGTCTGTCATCCCAGACAAACAAATCCTGGCTGTCTAAGGTTGCAGACCTGTGAAGAAGCTGTGTTCATACGACCGCTGCTTCTTATCGTTTGGTTGCAGCTTGCCCACCGAAACATCCCAGAATCTACTTAAGCAGCTTCACAAATGGGAGCCTTTGTCTATATTTCTCCACTTCAGAACTGCTAAAGGGTTGATAAGTTTCATATTATAAAATATATATTTTAATGTACGTTACTGTATAGTTATATATACACCCCATATTTAATTAAAGGAAACTCCAAGGCAGAGTTCCATCTCTGTTAATACCTTTATATCATTTAATTGTCAAATTATTGTTGCTTTCCTGAAAATAAGATCTTATTAAACCTGCTGGGCATGCTCTGTATAATTATTTAGTACATATTCTTACCAAAGAAATAAACATGATCTTGTAAGACTGTGTCAAGACTGAATTTGCTGGAGGTCAAAGACAGGCAGCCAGGAATGAGCAGCAAGTCAGATTATTGTATTAATATACTAATCTACAGCAAGCTTGTTCAGCAATGTATCATCACCGGACAGTAACAGGTCAGATTATTGTATTAATATACTAATCTAAAGAAAGCTTGTTCAGCAATGTATCATCACCGGACAGTAACAGATCAGATAATTGTATTAATATACTAATCTACAGAAAGCTTGTTCAGCAATGTATCATCACCGGACAGTAACAGGTCAGATTATTGTATTAATATACTAATCTACAGAAAGCTTGTTCAGCAATGTATCATCACCGGACAGTAACAGGTCAGATTATTGTATTAATATACTAATCTACAGAAAGCTTGTTCAGCAATGTATCATCTCCGGACAGTAAAAGGTCAGATTATTGTATTAATAAACTAATATACAGCAAGCTTGTTCAGCAATGTATCATCACCGGACAGTAACAAGTCAGATTATTGTATTAATATACTAATATACAGCAAGCTTGTTCAGCAATGTATCATCACCGGACAGTAACAGGTCAGATTATTGTATTAATATACTAATCTACAGAAAGCTTGTTCAGCAATGTATCATCACCGGACAGTAACAGGTCAGATTATTGTATTAATATACTAATCTACAGAAAGCTTGTTCAGCAATGTATCATCACCGGACAGTAACAGGTCAGATTATTGTATTAATATACTAATCTACAGAAAGCTTGTTCAGCAATGTATCATCACCGGACAGTAACAGGTCAGATATACCCAACAGTAACAGTACTAGGTTACATTACTGACAGATGGTAGGCTTAAGGCTGGACCTTTAGAGCTGCAGATAGATGTAGGGCTGGAGGGAGACAAGAAGCTTGTGGCAATAGATACATATGGGAAAGAAATCCAGCAGTGTGCAGGTCCAGACAAGAATACAAATAGCCAGACACACTAAGTTGCCAGTGATGTGGTATATACAGATAAAGGGCATAAGTGAAATATGTGCATGTGGTGCCCAGTGGTGCCCAGGTGCAGACTGATCTAGTGGTGAGGAATATACAGGTAATGTTGTATTTACTGTACACATAAAGGGATATAAAACCTAATTGTTTCCTTTCATGATTCAGATAGACATTGCAATTTTAAACAACTCTCTAATATACTTCTATTATCATGTTCTTTGTTCTCTTTGTATATTATTTTCATAAAAGCTCAGGAGCGTGCATGTGTATGGAGCACTATATGGTGGCAGTTTTGCAACAATGATATCCATTTGCAAGAGCACTAGATGGCAGCACTATTTCCTGACATGTAGTGCTCCAGATCCCTACCTAGGTATCTCTTCAACAAAAAAATACTGTGGGAATGAAGCACATTGATAATAGAAGTAAATTGTATGCTCTGTCTGAGGGGCCTATGTATCAAAGATCTTGCGGATCCGATCCAACAGTGCCGATCAGGTCTGCAAGACCTCGCTGAATGCGGAGAGCAATACGCTCTCCGTATTCAGCATTGCACCAGCAGCTCACAAGAGCTGCTGGTGCAACGCCGCCCCCTGCAGACTCGCGGCCCACCTGCAGGGAGGTGTCAATCAACCTGATCGAACTCGATCGGGTTGAATTGTGGCGATTCCTGTTCGCCTGCTCAGAGCAAGCGGACAGGGTTATGGAGCAGTGGTCTTTAGACCGTTGCTTCATAACTGTTGTTTCTGGCGAGTCTTCACGGGCCCACAAGCTCCGTACAGAGCTTAATAAATGGGTCTCTAAATCTCAAAAGAACATTCTTTGTTTTATATCCTTTTAAGTTTTCTGTAAGATTTATCTACATTTAATGCAACGCAAAATCTTTGACAATTTGACAATTTGCAAACCCCTTTTGACTTCTGTTGCACAATGTATCTTGATTGCTCATATGACTTTTTAAATATAAGTTTTCACACATATTGAGCTCACATACTATCATTTCCTAGATTAATAACAAGATAAAAAATAGCTGAAATCTCTGAAATTTATACACAACTAAAATATTTATAATCTGACTGTTAATTTATGAATGCAATTAAGAATTTGGACATAAAAAACAAAACAATGATAAAATACCAAACATATAACATTGCTAATTGCACACCCATCATAAATTGATACATTTTGTTTTAGTGCAGAATTTGTTATTAAATATCTAAAAAAATAATAATATTATAATGCATAAAAATTTGGGCAACTTATATAATTCAGACAGCCAGGATGCTATTGGAATGGAATATCATAGAAAAGTAAGCCAAAAACACTTTTTTTAATAAGCTAATTCAAATGGACTAGATTTAGGTGGTAAATGATCATCCTGAATAAGTAGTTTTTTAATCAGAAAGTGTGTGGGTAGGTGGGGACTAGGTGCATATTTCATTCTCTGACCCAGCTATGTGCAGTTACACCCTTTTCAATTATCAGATCCACAAATCAAAGTTCTCAACTTGCACATAATTTATGTGCAAAATATTTTCAATAAGCCCCTAAGCATCTATGTTACCACCTAAATAGAAAAGCAATTGAAGCAATTTTCTAATCTCTTCTTCCATAAGCTGCTTGGGTTTTCCTTTCAAGCAAACACTGCTCAGGCATGCCACATTGCCAGAAGTATGCAGGGAATGGGCATCTCTCCAGGCTTTTTGTATAATGTGGCCATAATTAGGTGATAAGGAAAAAAAGCTATTTTTGTCTTGGACATATATATATATATATATATATATATATATATACACACACAGTATATATATATAATACAACACACATAAAGTCCAGTACTAACTCACAAGCTCTCAGCTAGGATTAAAAACAAAACTGGAAGAGTTAGTTACCACATTTGGCCAAATGGGACAAGCCCAGGTACCGCGTCAAGGTCTCTTCCACATACCTGAGTCCCTAATACAGCCACACAACTGCAGCCATGCACACAAATGCAAGCTAATAATCAAATAAACTGGGAACAGGTCAGGGTTCACAGACTTATGTAATTACCCTGGGCATAAGCAAAATCAGGAGAAAGAAATGCACATCCAGACTGGACCGGGTACACATCCTATGACTCATAAACAGGCTCAGCTTTGGTTGCTAACGCATTTACATAAAGCTCCATTATTTACTGAGTCACAGGCATTTAACCCCGGGCCTGCCAGGATGCAAGTCCTTAGGGAGAATTACAAAAACAGACAATACAACACACATAAAGTCCAGTACTCACTTACAAGCTCTCAGCTAGGATTAAAAGCAAAACTGGAAGAGTTAGTTACCTGTTTATGAGTCATAGGATATACTGTATATATATATATATATATATATATATATATATATATATATATATATATACTGTATATATATACTGTATATATATATATATATATATATATATATATATATATATACTGTATATATATATATATATATATATATATATATATATACTGTATATATATACTATATATATATATATATATATACAGTATATATATATATATATAAATGTAATACATTTTTTCAAACAAAATGGGTCAAAAATGCTCTTTACTCTTTTTTAATCCAAATTCTTTTTTATTGAGAAGATCATATGAGTTACATGTTACATTCAGATAATACAAAACAAACAACAATCTTGATGAATCATGAATATCTTTCTATCAAGGTAAAAACAATTCTCAATTTTTAAACTATCATAATAAATTTTAACATCAACTCTTATAAAGGATGCATATTGTTATACTTTTGCTGCAAAACAGTAAGCCTAGTTATATGTCAGTCTATAACACTTAAATATTTTCTTTTCTTACCAGGAATAGCTTACCAAAGCTCATCTAGTGCTGTGTTCTTAAACAAAATCTTAGCATTGCATCTAGACTCTATCGTATCTTGAGTAGGTACTGTTCCCAGATGGCCTGGGCAGCAATATATGGGTCTCTTGTGTTATTTTTATAAGATCCATATTCCTTGAGCTCCATTAACTCTGAGACCCTACCTCTCCACATGTGTAAGTTGGGGAGTGTCGAGGATTTCCAATGTTTGGCTATCATGGATTTTACGCTATTTATCATTATTCTGAATAATATTTTATGCTCTTTGGAGGTTAGTTTTAAAAATGTATTAAGTAAGAAAACTAGAGGGTCTAAAGGAATAACAATGTCAAAGGCATCTTCAATTTCCCCAACACTGTCCCTCCAAAACTTATTTATCCTGTTACACCACCACCAAATATGTCCCATTCCACTGCCTATAAATCCGCATCTCCAACATCTATTGGTGACTGTAGGATAAAGTCGATGTAGACGTTTTGGGGTAAGATACCAGTTATGAAGTATATTATAATTTAACTCGGCTATGTAAGCCAAGGATGAGGATGATTTTGTATTTCTAAATATATTCATTGCTGTGTGGGGCTGTGTTAAAATGGCATGCATCCTAGATAGAGTGTGCTTCCTTGGTTGGCTGGCTGTAAATCGTTTCTCTAAAGTTGTAAGGGGCCTTAGCATATTATTGCTGTAATTGTGTGTCGTTATGTAGTTGTGTACACGCCTGTAGGCAAACCAATTTTGGGACCACGTAAACCCTTGTTCTTGCATTTGCTTTTGAGATTGAAGGTGATCATTGTTAGTAATCTGGTGCATATCTAGGTCTATGATTTCATTATCTGAGTCAGATAACTTTCCTAGGTTTGCCACAGAGAATTCACTATTATAAATCAAGGAGGTCAGGGGGGAGGGATTTGATGAGATATATGGATTTTGTCTGTTTTCTACATTCCACTGCTGAAAAGTCTCTCTGGTTATAGGATTAATAATATTCTTACCTATGGATTTGAAGTTAGGATGCCAGCATAGTGCAGACAACCTCATCTCCTGGTTCAGATTTTCCTCTATCTCTATTCATCTTTTTTGTGTCCTATGTATCTTCCAAACTAGTATTCGCTGGATAAAGACCGCTGTTCTGTATGAGTCTATATTAGGGACTCCCATTCCTCCCTGTTCTCTGGAGAGCATCATAGTTATTTTATTAATTCTAGGTTGCTTTCCCTTCCATATGAAGGAATGGAATATCTGTTGTATCCGAGATATGTATTTAGGAGGGAGAGGAATTGGTAGGGTCTGCAAAATATACAATAGTCTGGGGAAGGCATTCATTTTGATGGTGTTAATTCTACCTATCCATGACAGGCGCTTAGAGTTCCAGGAGGAAAGATCACGAACCAGAGCCGTCCGGATGGGAATATAATTTAATTGATAAATCATATCTACGTCTTCTGCCAATTGGATGCCTAGGTATTTTATAGAGTTTGCACACCATCTAAAAGAACATTTTTTTTTTATCAGGAGTTACATCTGCTGTGTGAGAGAGACTCCAAGAATCTCGGATTTAGAGTGGTTAATCAAGAAGTTTGTAAGTTTGTTAAATAATCCCAATTCATCCATCAGTAGGGGTATTGACCTATCGGGGTTGGTAAGTGTGAATAGAATGTCATCAGCAAACAGGGATAACTTATATTCCTTCTCCCCAATGACCATGCCCGCAATTTCTTTATTAAGTCTCATTTTGATGGCTAATGTTTCTAATAAGCAGACAAATAGCAATGGGGAGAGAGGACAGCCCTGCCGCGTGCCATTAGAAATTTGGAAGGGTGCGAGAAGATGCCATTAAGGGATATGCGGGCGCTGGGACAGGCATAAAGGGCAAATATCCTATGTAGCATAACGGTCCCCAGACAAAATGACCGCAAAGTCAGCTTAAGGAACGACCAGCTAACTCGGTTGAAAGCCTTTTCCGCATCAGTGGAAAGCCACACCGCTGGAGTCCCAGTTGTCTTTGCGTGCCAAATTAAATGCAGATTACGGACTGTATTATCTTTGGCCTCTCTATTGGGAATGAACCCAACCTGGTCCTGGTGAATTAGTAGGGGGAGAACCAAGTTTAACCTGGTCGCTAAAATGTTTGCATAAATTTTGATATCAGAATTTAGGAGAGAGATTGGCCGAAAATTGGGTATCTGGTCTGCAGGTCTATTAGGTTTCGGTATTACTGATATATGTGCTTGTAAATTCTGAAGGGGAGAAAGATTTATTTCTATCTATGTCCTGATAGTAAGATAGTAGGTGAGGGACCAGGATGTTTTTGAATTTAGTATAATAGGCGTTCCCAAAACCATCAGTGCCTGGGGCCTTCCCTATAGGAAAAACAGATATGGCATCTTGGACCTCCTTGAGAGAAGCTTGTGAATCTAGTTCTGTTTCTTGTTATTCAGTGAGGGAGGGGAAATGTAATTGTTATAGGTAGTTGCAGATATCTTGTTCAGTGGGAGAAGGTTGTTCCCTCCCCAAATTATATAACCTTTCATAGTATGATTTGAATTTATTTGCTATGTCCCTGGACGAGGTACAAGTCCTCCCTTTGTGGTCTTGTATTTTCATAATGTAGCGTTTGCTAGTACGTTGTCTCAACAGTCTGGCTAGAAGTTTACCCTGTTTGTTATTGCCCTTGTAATATGTTTTTTTGAGAAAAAGTGCTTTGCTTTTGGTCTCAGTTCCAAGAAACATATTAAGCTGTTCCCTTTTGTGTTGTATATTGTCTAGAAGGGACTGATTTCCTGGGAAATTTTTATGTATGCCTTGTAGTTTATCTAAGTCTTCCAATAGTGTATTCAGCAAGTGTGTTTTTTGCTTATTTCTATTAGCTTTCAAAGCTATGATTTCCCCTCTTATCACACATTTGTGTGCTTCCCAAACACACTGTGAATCCACGTCCTGAGTACAATTTAATTTAAAGTAATCTTCTAGGGAATTGGCAATCTGTGAGCAAATGAGTGGGTCTTTTAAGAGGGTTTTGTCTAATTTCCAGGACTTATCATGTTGTTGGGATGTGGGCCATCTAAGATTGCAACTAATCATAGCGTGGTCTGACCAAGTTAGGGGGGAAATGTCCATGTGTTGGACTAATTCTAAGCTAGTAACATCTATGAGAAGGTAATCTATCCTTGAATAATTTCTGTGAGGGTGCGAATAAAAAGTGTAGTCCCTCGTTGATGGGTGGAAAAGTCCCCAGGCGTCATGAACTGCCAGGCTGGCCAGATTGGATTTAACTGACCTCAATAATTTATGTGGGACTGAGGATGCTCCTCTAGAACAGTCAATGTTAGGTTGAAATCACCTCCCAATATTAAGCTACCTTTTGCACAGTCAAGTATAGTGTTTCTGATAGTGTGAATAAATTGTGGTGCCTGGGTACTGGGGGCATATATATTGGCAAGCGTTATTACTAGGGGGGCTCCTATGGGTCATTTTAATTACTGTTTTAAAGTGAGAGTTTCCATTTTAATAAGAACATAAGTAAGCATAACATTAAACATTCAATAGAAGGTATGGTATTGGAGTGTCATACCACCTCTTTCAAGTTGCTCATAGTTCAAGGGAAACCTCTTGCCTGTCTGACTCAATTGTCTGCTGGAGGGGGTGATGGACCCGTTTTAAATCTCTTTTATGGTACTCTGGACCAAGCAGGACGTTGTTCCCTAGGTCTGTCTTTGCACTGATCCACTTGTGTTGGCGGGAAGTCTATAACTTTCTATGGAGGTGGCTCAAAGGTGATGTTGAGCTTCTTGGTCAAAGAGTCCAGGTCATTGTAGTTTTTGTATACTAACTGGGATCCATTGTGATTGATATTGAGACTAAATGGGAAGTCCCACCGGTATCTGATGTTGTTTTCTTGGAGCTTTTTGGTGATAAAACGCACCTCCCTTTGCCTTTGTATGGTATCTGCGGAGAGTGATTCTGAAAAGAAATAGTTTGCCTGGTCCTGGCTGCCTGCCAGAGCTCCTCCCTTATGGTAAACTTCAGCAATCATAATATAACATCCCTAGGCGGTGCGGGGGATCTAGAGGGGGGCCTCAGAGCTCTGTGAATTCTTTCAATGTTCTCGTTTGCAAGCGGAGTAGCTTTGGGCAGCAGGAATTGGAATAGGTCTTTGACATAGGATTTTAGATGTTCTTGAGGTATCTCTTCTGGGATACTCCTGATTCTTAAATTATTTCTCCTCCCCCTGTTGTCCAGGTCCTCCAGTTTAACATTCAAAATTTGAATCATGGAATCTTGGATAGATAATTGTTGGGTGTTAGAGCTAACCAGATTATTTAAATTGTCTTGGCCGTCTTCAAGGTACTCTATTCTGGAGCCCATTTCATTCAGATCTTTTTTTAAGTCTCTTATTTCCTCTTTAATAAAAGATTTAAGTGCTTCAATATCTGTCTTGGATGGCAAACTTGCTATCTGAGTTTAGATAGAAATCAAAGAGTCCCTCTAGTGTCCAGCTACATCTGAGGAGGTATCAGAGAAGCGAACCTCTTGTGTCTGAGATATTTCTGAAGTTAGGGTATCTTGTGTGTGAAAAAAAATGGAGACAGATGGAGCCAGGGCTGGGTTTTTATTTTGCTTTTCTGGCTTATTTCCTTTTTTGGCAGCCATTTCAACTGCAGTGGCCTAAAGGAGAGCTTTATGAAACTGAGTTCCTGTCTCTTTAAGGGGTTTTGTCTTTACTGGGGGTACAAAATACACAAATATGTTGAGTGTATTGCATGTATAAATTTATCTTTGTGGCCTTTATCTCTGTATGAATTTACTACCAGCAGTTATGAAATTTCACCCACATGGGTGTCTGATGAACTGCCACTCTGACAAGGCTGAGCAGTATGGGCAACAGTACGTTTTATGAAAGTCCCCTCAGTGTAACCCCTATGGTAGCCTTTATTATGCTTGTGGCTGGGAGATCCCTTGGAGCTGCCTGTCTTTGTACCCCAAATGGCGTACTTTCAATTACTGATTGCAATGGCTCCAGTCCAGACAGGAAAACCGTTCCCCTTGACTCCCCCGGTCTAACTCACCAATTAGTAACAGACTTGTGGTTCGGTGTTGTTTTGTAGAGTCTGCTGTGCTCGCTTATTCGATGCGGTCGCACCTCTGTTATTAACAAGCTCGAGGAGGAAGAGGTAAGATGGCGCCCGCTCCTCTAACTATCCTGTACTTTTCCCCTTGTTAAAGCAATCTGCTCCTTCCTTGGCGGTCAGAGAAGTGACCGGATATGTCCCACAACTCCCCAGCTAACTTCTTGTGATGTTTTATCTCACAATATTTACTCTAAAGGACTGACAGCAACGGAGCTCTCACTCTCACTCTGCTGCCATGTCCCAGCACGGCGAAGCCCCGCCCCCTTTACTCTTTCTTTTTTATTTAAAAATTGTTATGAAACAAATTCAGCTCTACAGAATGGACAATGGAAAAGACATCAGGCAAATTAGAAATAGCTCAATTTTGCACATTGTGTGTTAAAACCTTAATGGATTATGAATATTTCACCTTGCAAAGTTTTTCACATACAGAACAATTTACTTTTTATTGTAAATACATATATATTATTATTATTATTATTATACTTTATTTATGAAGCGCCAACATATTCCGCAGCGCTGTCCATTGTTACAATTCATTTAAATAAAACAATACAAGACCTGTAAGAGACAGGACAACATTTACAAGCACATACAGGAGGGATTGAGGGCCCTATTCCCATGGGAACTTACATATATATATATACATATATATATATATATATATACCTGTATATATATTCCTATAGATATATAGGTATAGATATGTATTTTACACGAACAGTATCATATATATATACACACTATATTTAAAAAGTACATTATTTTCTATGAGCATAGGAATGTAAAATATGTGTAATGTGCATCAGGGTTCGAGATTTAGGACTAACACGGTTAGGTTAGCCACATGAAGAATTGCTGTCTTCAATGCGCGTTATTGAAATATTAAATATAAATTATTAGAAAATATTAATAAAAAATATTTAAAATTATTATACATACTGTACAAAATATAGATATGTTTAATAATTTAAAATAATGTTTATTGATATTTTTTAATAGTTTATATTTAATATTTCCATAATGCACAACCAGAGCGTTAGTCCTAAATTGCGAACCTGATGTGCTTTACGCATATGTTCTTCACATACACCTAGATTACAAGCTTTGCGTTACGGTTTCAACGTTGAAGAAAAAGGCAATTTCAGTATAAAACCTGTAACGCAGCCTTTACAAGTCTTGGCGGTATAGCTGTACCAGAAGCATTTTAGCCTTTAACGCAACGTCAGTCCCGCACTCAAAAAAATGAATTTTTTGCCTGGGATATGGATAGAGCTACCATTGCAGGTTGTACGGTGATGCTAAAAAGCTTGCATTCCAGCCTATACCGACATGATCCGTTCCGCAATCTGAGACCAGCAGTTATGGATTTTGTGTAAGAAAAATGTTTCACAAAACTCATAACTAAAGTGTTACAAAGTACACTAACACCCATAAACTACCTATTAACCCCTATTCTGCTGCCCTTCCGCATCACAAACACTATAATAAACTTATTAACCCCTAATCTGCCGCTCCCGACATCCCTGACACTAATAAAATGTATTAACCTCTATTCCGCCACTCCCCGACATCGTCAGTGCACCACTATAATAAAGTTATTAACCCCTATTCCCCTGCACCCCAACATCGCCCACACTATAATAAAGATATTAACCCCTATTCTTCCGCTCCATGACATTGCTACCACTAAATAAAGTTATTGACCCCTAAACCTCCGGCCTCCCACATCACTGGCACTAAATAAACCTATTAACCCCTAAACCGACAACCCTCCAAATTGCAAAAAAACTAAATGAATCTATAAACCCCTAAACCTAACAAACCCCTAACTTTAAATTAAAATTACAAGATCCCTATCTTAAAATAAATAAAAATTTACCTAAGAAATTTAAAAAAAACTAAGTTTATCACATTCACATATCACATTCGAATTCGAAATAGTATTTCTAGTCTAATACTGTGTTTTATAAATCTAATATTCAAATTCAAATTAGAAATGAGTATTTCTAGTCTACAACTGTGTTTGATAAATGTAATATTCGAATTTGAATGTCACATTTGAATGTGATATTTGAATTTGAATGTTAAAATATCGAATTTGAATGTGAAATCCAAATTCAAAAGTGACGTTCGAAAACTGTAAATAACATTCGATAATAGAATTTTTATGAAGATTAGTTCTTATCAACATTCATTTATGTAAATCGAATTTCTACAATAACATTTGTTCTAACATTCTAATTTGAATATAAACACATTTGCCCACCCCTAGTAATTACCTTACTGAAACCACCTCTGCAGAAGATGTTACACACTCTGAGCAAGGTTAGACTAGATACAAATCTGAATAAGCTGTAGTGAATAGAGATAGACTTGGAAATGCCAGAAGTACAGTCGATAAACAAGCCAGTGGTCAGTAACAGGTTAGCTTAAATTGAGTTTGGTAGCTATAAAAGCAGTCTATCATTGCTTAGATGTGATTTCTGTGTATCATATGTGAACCCTGCCATCATCATCACTAATTAAAGTTTGTATGAGTTCGTTTTTTGATGGTAACTATTCCTAGGACACCCATTTTTTATACTCTACCCAAGGTCGATAAACATCTTAAAGGGACAGTGTACACCAATTTTCATATAACTGCATGTAATAGACACTATTATAAAGAAGAATATGCACAGATACTGATCTAAAGATCCAGTTTAAAACCTTTTAAAAACGTATTTGAAGCTCCCAGTTTAACACTGTAGATGATGTTAGGCTGGGACAAGAAGAGCAGACACTGTGGGGCTTGGTTAGGAGTCTGAAAATCAGCACAATGTTATTAAAAAATAAGCAAAATTATACATTTTACAAAAATACTACCAGATAGGCAATATAAATGGATCATCTACAAAACATTTATGAAAAGAAAAATTGAGTCTAAGGAACTCCCTGGATGCCCTATTGTCTCAGGAATTGATTCCAAATTTTCTAATACTGCGATGTCAGGCTTTTTGTTAAAAAGTCAAATTCATATATTAAAGTTATAAGTGGTGTTCTAAATACATTGAAGAATATATATTATAGTCTGGATGTTTCCAGTTTATAAACATCTATTCCCCATCCTAGTGGTTTGGGGGTGATTAGTATATATTAGTGGTTTGGGGGTGATTAGTATATTATATTGAATATTATTACAATCTGGTTTATACAATCAACAACAAACTGATTTTTTGTTACGATTGATGTGGATTATATTATATTGTAATTA
The DNA here is from genome assembly GCF_027579735.1 of Bombina bombina. NCBI lineage: Eukaryota > Metazoa > Chordata > Amphibia > Anura > Bombinatoridae > Bombina > Bombina bombina. The sequence continues at coordinate 1,065,028,755 of NC_069501.1, read as the reverse complement.
TTTTCTTTCCTAGGATTAGTTTTTCCTTCAATTACAAGGGACAGTATTAATTCCAATGTCGCTCTAACCTATGCAAATATCTTTATGAATGTTTATGAAGAACATTTTGTTTTTGAAAGTCATTTATTTTTACAACACAATGCCACTTGGTGGAGCTATATTGATTACATATTTGGAATATTGTTGGGTAACATTGGAACACTTCAAGAATGTGTTACTTGTTTAAACTATATATTAAAGGGACATGAAACCCAACATTTTTCTTTCATGATTCAGATAGAGAATACAATTTTAAACAACTTTCCAATTTACTTCTATTATTTAATTTTGCTTCCTTCTCTTGTTAACCTTTGCTGAAAGGTTTATCTAGGCAAGCTCAGGAGCAGCAGAGAACCTAGGTGGTTCTAGCTGCTGATTGGTGCCTGCATATATATATATATATATATATATATATATATATATAGCTCTATCACAGGTGGTATGTGTGAATAACTTTGTTAAACTAGTTGAATCAGATATTGATTCATTAGACATTGAAACAGCGTTTAGGGATAATTTAACAGAAAAAAAAAAGCTTTAATTAATGATAAAACTATTACTATAAAGCCGGCCGATAAGGGCGGAAATGTAGTAATATTGAATTCAACAGACTATGTGAAAGAATGCTCTATGCAACTTTTAGATAGAAAACAATATATGATTTTGAAAAGAAATCCAACAGAAATGTAAAAAGATATTCTGAAAAATTTGATCAAGGAGGGGGTACAGGATAGTTTGTTAAATAAAATGGAAGCAGAATTCCTAAAAGTAAAATTTTCAAAACTAGCAGCATTTTACACAATACCAAAAATTCTTAAAAATAAATTACCACCTCCAGGAAGACCAATCATTTCTGGTCAGGGCTCCCTAACAGAAAAGGCATCACAATATATTGATTATATATTGAGACCAAGTTTATTGAGTTTGCCATCTTATGTGAAAGACACTCAGGATGTATTAAAAATCATTGAAGGGATGTGCTTTGAGAACACTTGGATAGTAGTGGCAATAGATGTAGAATCTTTATATTCATCTATACCACACAAAGAAGGCATTGCAGCGTGTGGATATTTTTTGGAACAAAGGGGCCATCTGTTCTCAAGGCACACAAAATTTGTAAATAAACTACTAAGTTTTGTGTTAGAACATAATTTTTTCACATTTGGGTGCAAATTCTATCAACAGGTAAGGGGCACAGCAATGGGAACTTGCTGTGCCCCTACCTATGCATGCCTGTATTTAGGCAAATGGGAAAAAGATGTCGTCTATGGGGGAGGCCAGGGTGAATATATACAACTCTGGCTTCGCTTCATAGATGACATCCTATTTTTCTGGTCAGGAACTGAGCAGATGTTACATGAATTTATGAGAGCACTCAATATAAATAACTACAATTTAAAATTTACATATGAATTTAATAAAAAAGAAATAACATTCTTGGATTTGAGTATTAAAGTACAAAATGATAAGATAATAACTAATACATTTAGGTAAAAGACAGCAGGAAATACTTTACTAATGGCAGACAGCCCCCATCTCCCCTCTTTGATCAAAAATATCCCCAAAGGGCAATATTTAAGACATTGTAGGAATTGTACAGAGTCCAAAACATTTAAAGAAGAAGCAAGGTCTTTAAGAAATAAATTTGAAGATAGAAGATATTCTCAGAATACCCAGAAGCAAGCTTACACTTTTACTATTAAAAGGAATAGAGAAGAATTACTGTATAAGGAAAAAGAGACTGATAAGGAAAATAAAATTAGATTTATTTCAATTTTCAACAATAAATGGCAAGATATCAGAGCCTTATTAAAGAAGCATTGGCCAGTCCTTACATTAGATAGAGACATTGTAAAGTTTGTAGGAGATAGACCCCTAATGTCAGCCCGTAGGGCCCCTAGTCTTAAAGACAGATTAGTTCAAAGCCATTTTACAGATACAACAAAAGAGAATTGGCTACAGAGATATCAAGAAAAAGAAGGAAACTCAAAATGCTGAAAATGTTCAGTCTGCTGCAATATGCAACAAGGTACTTATTTTGTTGATAAATATGGGCATAAATATAAAATAAAAGGAAAAATCAATTGTAGAAGTGAGGGGATCATTTACTTGTTTTTTTGTTGTTGTCCCATGTATTACGTGGGAAAAACCTATTGAGAATTGAAGGAAAGGATCAAGGAACACAAAAGAGATATCTCAAATGAAGTGAAAACAAGCAGTGTAGCAAGGCACTTTAAATTATTTCATAATAGTAATGAAGAAATGTTAAAATTCCTAGGTTTAGAGAAAGTAGACATATCAATCAGAGGTGGCAACCTAGAAAAATATTACTGCAAAAAGAGTGATCTCAGAGCCCGGAAGCCTTATGGTTTAAGTGAAGAGATAAACTATGCTCCTTTTCTTTGATTTTGATTTAGATTTTTTAGGATTATAGTATCTTGTGCTGTAGAAGTAAAAACTTAAGAGAAAGAAGTTTTGGGTAGTGAGAAAGTAGATATATGAACAAAGAAATGATAAATTATAACACTGTAGTAAAGGAAAAAGGTATAGGATCTTAAAAACTGAAAAAAACCTTAATGTAGAAATAGTAACATCAACTACGTTTCTTTCTATTGAATTTTAGGATTGTTAATAAATTAAAAGTTGCATTAAATAATGAATATTCATAAATTGAAGTTCAGTGTAAATACCATGTATTGAAATAGAAATAAAAAACTGCAAAACAGGAAATTAAATTTGATGAAGAACAAAAGTGATAATTGTATATACATATACGACTTTGAATTTTGAAGACTAATATTTGGGAAAAATAAGAAATAGCAATATATAATAATGATCTTGTTCTTTAATGTTTAGAATTCACAGTAAGAAGTGTATACATTAACATTTTAATAATATAAATTACGTTTTTTGAATGTAAATTAAATTAAATTGAAAGCATTAATCCCCAAAATTAACCATGGAAGAATTTAGTTATAAGCATTGAAAAGTGCCATATGAGTATGCTAATATTTCACCAAAAGGGCGGAACAAAAGAACGGTACAAAAGTCAGAACTATGACCAATGGAGATCAAGCTGGACGAAGCCCTGTATACGTCACCACTAAGGGTGAAACGCACGTAGCTGAGAGTTAATGAAACTGAGGGCTACAGCTGAGCCCTCAACACCACGCTGATCCGACGAAAGAGAGCAGCGGTACAGAGCGAGGCACACTCGTTGTGAGTTGGAAGAAATCCGTAGCTAGAGTGGTCAAGTGAGTATTCCCCATGCGGGGAGGAAAAGAAAAGGAAACTACAAACAAGGTAAAATTAAATATCTATTGAAATGTTTTACAGACAGCGGAGTTGAAGAGACAGCCTAGCAAGGTGTGCGGAAGCATAGCTACACAAGCCATAATCCCTTGAGGTGTCATACACTCCCTAATTGCAATGGAGAATTTTACAAATCTAACCTAACACACATAAACCAATTAACCAAAAAGCATGGTGAACAACATTATAACTCCTCGAGAGATAAGTCCCACTCTTGTACCGCTACACAAAGCGAACATTATTATATATATATATATATATTATAATTGGAACTTTTAAGAAATACAGCTTTCTTGGATACATGTTTAAGTCCTATTTGGATACAAACCAGGAACAGTTTCTTGCTTATATGAACTAAATTGTTTCTATTTCAACTATAGTTATAAACAAGTGGGCCCACGTTCGTTATGTATGAATGACAATGATTCTCTTATAATCTGCAGCAATAAATCATATGTGCACTATAAGCATTAATATTTATTTTTCTGACAAGGTTTTATTTACAAATTTTAAGCATTTTTTTCTGCAAATTGTATAATGTATGGTTGATGTTAAGGTATGCTAGCATTCATACTTTAATCCATGGTGAACAGGGATTATAGAGGGATGCCATCCTTTAATAGAATAACTAGTTTTTTGTATATTTAAACCTATACTCTGGTGCCGGATAAAGGGATCTTACTGTGTGGATTTTCTTTCCCACAGTTTTTCTCCGTAGTGTTATATATATTGTATATATATAGTGTATATATATTGTGATTGGCTCACCCATGTGTTCAGTTAGAAACCAGTAGTGCATTGCTGCTCCTTCAACAAATGATTCCAAGAGAAAGAAACAGATTAGATAATAGAAGTAAATTAGAAAGTTGCTTGAAATTGTATTCTCTATCTGAATCATGAAATAAAATTTTTGGGTTTTATGTCCTTTTAAATTTACTCTTGAGTATAGTACAAAAAGAATAAAATTTTTGGATACTAAAGAACATAGGACAGGACATTGTTTATAGTTGGATAAATATAGGAAAATGAATGATCTTAACAACCTTTTGCATTTTGAAAGTATATATCCAATATTTTTTAAAAACTCAACTGAAAGTCAGTTAATGAGAGTGAAACGGATATTTTCTAATGAGTAAATAGTTAGGACAAGTTTGGATAAAATAGACAATTCGTTTGTAAATAGAGGGTACCCCAAATTATTGATAGAGAAGGAAAAACAACAAATATTGATGGTGCCTAGGAACAGTGGCGACTCTAGAAATAATATATAGGGGGGGCACATAAGATACCACAGTCAAACTGGGGGGGCACTAATAATTTTTACCACTAAGTCATACCACTGAAAATAAACTAAATAAAAATACATAAATAAAAAATATATATGGAAAAGGAAAAAAAGTATTACAAATACAACAGTAATGCATATTATATCTTCCTTCGTTTATAACATAATATGCATGGTCATACATAGAAAATATACATACATACATACATACATATAAACACATACATACACGCTTACATACATATACACACACATACATACACAGACACACAACATGCATACACATATACACACACATACATACACAGACACACAACATGCATACACATATACACACACATATATACATACATACACACACACATGCATACATACACACACATATACACACATACTCACAGAAAAATGACAAAACAATTACAACAGTCTATGGCCTAGATTTAGAGTTCGGCGGTAAAAGGGCTGTTAACGCTCCGCGGGTTTTTTTCTGGCCGCACCATAAATTTAACTCTGGTATCGAGAGTTCAAACAAATGCTGCGTTAGGCTCCAAAAAAGGAGCGTAGAGCATTTTTACCGCAAATGCAACTCTCGATACCAGAGTTGCTTACGGACGCGGCCGGCATCAAAAACGTGCTCGTGCACGATTCTCCCATAGGAAACAATGGGGCTGTTTGAGCTGAAAAAAAACCTAACACCTGCAAAAAAGCAGCGTTCAGCTCCTAACGCAGCCCCATTGTTTCCTATGGGGAAACACTTCCTACGTCTGCACCTAACACCCTAACATGTACCCCGAGTCTAAACACCCCTAACCTTACACTTATTAACCCCTAATCTGCCGCCCCCGCTATCGCTGACCCCTGCATTACACTTTTAACCCCTAATCTGCCGCTCCGTAAACCGCCGCCACCTACGTTATCCCTATGTACCCCTAATCTGCTGCCCTAACATCGCCGACCCCTATGTTATATTTATTAACCCCTAATCTGCCCCCCACAACGTCGCCGACACCTACCTACACTTATTAACCCCTAATCTGCCGAGCGGACCTGAGCGCTACTATAATAAAGTTATTAACCCCTACTCCGCCTCACTAACCCTATCATAAATAGTATTAACCCCTAATCTGCCCTCCCTAACATCGCCGACACCTACCTTCAATTATTAACCCCTAATCTGCCGACCGGAGCTCACCGCTATTCTAATAAATGTATTAACCCCTAAAGCTAAGTCTAACCCTAACACTAACACCCCCCTAAGTTAAATATAATTTTTATCTAACGAAATAAATTAACTCTTATTAAATAAATAATTCCTATTTAAAGCTAAATACTTACCTGTAAAATACATCCTAATATAGCTACAATATAAATTATAATTATATTATAGCTATTTTAGGATTAATATTTATTTTACAGGCAACTTTGTAATTATTTTAACCAGGTACAATAGCTATTAAATAGTTAAGAACTATTTAATAGTTACCTAGTTAAAATAATTACAAATTTACCTGTAAAATAAATCCTAACCTAAGATATAATTAAACCTAACACTACCCTATCAATAAAATAATTAAATAAACTACCTACAATTACCTACAATTAACCTAACACTACACTATCAATAAATTAATTAAACACAATTGCTACAAATAAATAAAATTAAATAAACTATCTAAAGTACAAAAAATAAAAAAGAACTAAGTTACAGAAAATAATAAAATATTTACAAACATAAGAAAAATATTACAACAATTTTAAACTAATTACACCTACTCTAAGCCCCCTAATAAAATAACAAAGCCCCCCAAAATAAAAAATTCCCTACCCTATTCTAAAATACAAATATTACAAGCTCTTTTACCTTACCAGCCCTGAACAGGGCCCTTTGCGGGGCATGCCCCAAGAATTTCAGCTCTTTTGCCTGTAAAAAAAAACATACAATACCCCCCCCCCAACATTACAACCCACCACCCACATACCCCTAATCTAACCCAAACCCCCCTTAAATAAACCTAACACTACCCCCCTGATGATCTTCCTACCTTGTCTTCACCATGCCAGGTTCACCGATCCGTCCTGGCTCCAAGATCTTCATCCACCCCAAGCGGGGGCTAGACATCCACTGAAGAAGTCCAGAAGAGGGTCCAAAGTCTTCCTCCTATCCGGCAAGAAGAGGACATCCGGACCGGCAAACATCTTCTCCAAGCGGCATCTTCTATCTTCTTCCATCCGATGACGACCGGCTCCATCTTGAAGACCTCCAGCGCGGATCCATCCTCTTCTTCCGACGACTAGACGACGAATGACGGTTCCTTTAAGGGACGTCATCCAAGATGGCGTCCCTCGAATTCCGATTGGCTGATAGGATTCTATCAGCCAATCGGAATTAAGGTAGGAATTTTCTGATTGGCTGATGGAATCAGCCAATCAGAATATAGTTCAATCCGATTGGCTGATCCAATCAGCCAATCAGATTGAGCTCGCATTCTATTGGCTGTTCCGATCAGCCAATAGAATGCGAGCTCAATCTGATTGGCTGATTGGATCAGCCAATCGGATTGAACTATATTCTGATTGGCTGATTCCATCAGCCAATCAGAAAATTCCTACCTTAATTCCGATTGGCTGATAGAATCCTATCAGCCAATCGGAATTCGAGGGACGCCATCTTGGATGACGTCCCTTAAAGGAACCGTCATTCGTCGTCTAGTCGTCGGAAGAAGAGGATGGATCCGCGCTGGAGGTCTTCAAGATGGAGCCGGTCGTCATCGGATGGAAGAAGATAGAAGATGCCGCTTGGAGAAGATGTTTGCCGGTCCGGATGTCCTCTTCTTGCCGGATAGGAGGAAGACTTTGGACCCTCTTCTGGACTTCTTCAGTGGATGTCTAGCCCCCGCTTGGGGTGGATGAAGATCTTGGAGCCAGGACGGATCGGTGAACCTGGCATGGTGAAGACAAGGTAGGAAGATCATCAGGGGGGTAGTGTTAGGTTTATTTAAGGGGGGTTTGGGTTAGATTAGGGGTATGTGGGTGGTGGGTTGTAATGTTGGGGGGGGGGTATTGTATGTTTTTTTTTACAGGCAAAAGAGCTGAAATTCTTGGGGCATGCCCCGCAAAGGGCCCTGTTCAGGGCTGGTAAGGTAAAAGAGCTTGTAATATTTGTATTTTAGAATAGGGTAGGGAATTTTTTATTTTGGGGGGCTTTGTTATTTTATTAGGGGGCTTAGAGTAGGTGTAATTAGTTTAAAATTGTTGTAATATTTTTCTTATGTTTGTAAATATTTTATTATTTTCTGTAACTTAGTTCTTTTTTATTTTTTGTACTTTAGATAGTTTATTTAATTTTATTTATTTGTAGCAATTGTGTTTAATTAATTTATTGATAGTGTAGTGTTAGGTTAATTGTAGGTAATTGTAGGTAGTTTATTTAATTATTTTATTGATAGGGTAGTGTTAGGTTTAATTATATCTTAGGTTAGGATTTATTTTACAGGTAAATTTGTAATTATTTTAACTAGGTAACTATTAAATAGTTCTTAACTATTTAATAGCTATTGTACCTGGTTAAAATAATTACAAAGTTGCCTGTAAAATAAATATTAATCCTAAAATAGCTATAATATAATTATAATTTATATTGTAGCTATATTAGGATGTATTTTACAGGTAAGTATTTAGCTTTAAATAGGAATTATTTATTTAATAAGAGTTAATTTATTTCGTTAGATAAAAATTATATTTAACTTAGGGGGGTGTTAGTGTTAGGGTTAGACTTAGCTTTAGGGGTTAATACATTTATTAGAATAGCGGTGAGCTCCGGTCGGCAGATTAGGGGTTAATAATTGAAGGTAGGTGTCGGCGATGTTAGGGAGGGCAGATTAGGGGTTAATACTATTTATGATAGGGTTAGTGAGGCGGATTAGGGGTTAATAACTTTATTATAGTAGCGCTCAGGTCCGCTCGGCAGATTAGGGGTTAATAAGTGTAGGTAGGTGTCGGCGACGTTGTGGGGGGCAGATTAGGGGTTAATAAATATAACATAGGGGTCGGCGATGTTAGGGGTAGCAGATTAGGGGTACATAGGGATAACGTAGGTGGCGGCGATTTGCGGTCGGAAGATTAGGGGTTAATTATTTTAAGTAGCTTGCGGCGACGTTGTGGGGGGCAAGTTAGGGGTTAATAGATATAATACAGGGGTCGGCGGTGTTAGGGGCAGCAGATTAGGGGTACATAAGTATAACGTAGGTGGCGGTCGGCAGATTAGGGGTTAAAAATTTTAATCGAGTGGCGGCGATGTGGGGGGACCTCGGTTTAGGGGTACATAGGTAGTTTATGGGTGTTAGTGTACTTTAGGGTACAGTAGTTAAGAGCTTTATAAACCGGCGTTAGCCAGAAAGCTCTTAACTCCTGCTATTTTCAGGCGGCTGGAATCTTGTCGTTAGAGCTCTAACGCTCACTGCAGAAACGACTCTAAATACCAGCGTTAGAAAGATCCCATTGAAAAGATAGGCTACGCAAATGGCGTAGGGGGATCTGCGGTATGGAAAAGTCGCGGCTGTAAAGTGAGCGTTAGACCCTTTAATCACTGACTCCAAATACCAGCGGGCGCCCAAAACCAGCGTTAGGAGCCTCTAACGCTGGTTTTGACGGCTACCGCCGAACTCTAAATCTAGGCCTATATTTTTTCATAAGAAGATAAAACACAGATATAAATGGAAAAGGAAAACAACTAAGCAAGTATTAAAAATACAAAGAGTATTATCTTCCATTATAACGTAAGATACCAGAGGACATATTATATGCATGGACATTAATAGAAAATAGAAGTTTGTCAAATTAAATATTAGATGTGGGTTAATCTAAATTTGTACTCTAAGAAAAAATGACATAAACATTGAATGTATCTCCAATATATTAACCCTTTGTTGGGACAGAAGTTGGATTTAGATATTAAAGGTTCATTTTTGTTATGGTAAAAAAATTTTTAAGGTAAAGGAATATTCTTGTCAAAACTTAAAACACACATCATAACTAGCATTGGCTAATTAATTAAAATGTATAACCAATAAACACCACTATATAAACTAAAAAAATTAACTTTTTGCTGTTCTACCAAAAAGTACATCTTGCGGTTAGCCTGTGTCCCCCAAAGGATGACCATACCTTTATTTTTAAGTATACTAGTAATATGTTTCTACCTTTGTGTCTGGTAATTCACAATCAGGATATTAAAGTTACAGTCTATTCAAAATTAAACTTTCATGATTCAGATAGAGCATGCCATTTTAAGCAACTTTATAATTTACTCCTCTCCTATTATAATTTTTTCTTCATTCTCTTGGTATCTTTATTGGAAAATGTAAAAATGTAAGCTTAGGAGCTAACCCATTTTTTGGTTCAGCATCTGGGTAGGGATTTCTGATTGGTGTCTAAATGTAGCCACCAATCAGCAAGTGCTACCCTGGTGCTGAACCAAAAATGGGCCAGCTCCTAAGCTTACATATTTGCTTTTTTTTTAAAAAAATAAAAAAATACCAAGAGAATGAAGAAAAAATTATCAAAGTAGTAAATTAGAAAAGTTGCTACTCTATCTGAATGATGAACTTTATTTTTGACTAGACTATAACTTGTTAAAAAAAGGTAAACTCACTGTTTATAAATTACAACTACACACACTCTATAAAACTGACTGAAACTAACACAGTGAATCATGATTCATTAATCAATCAATCAATCATAATGTATTCTCTTCTGGGATTTTTTTAATGCTTTTGCTTTTGTTTTAATGATTGTTGACCTGACCTGACCTGTTTCTGAAGTCAACTTGCAGACAGACCCAATTACCAACAGTAAGTAACTAGATAAAAAAAGTTGGTAATTCATACAGTACTATGGTATGGGGGTAACATTTTTTTTAGCAAGTACGTTCACAACAGACAGTGAGTCAAACTCATCAACACTCAGAAGAACATTCATCATGGATAGTTAGATCTTTATGAAAAAAATTTTATCCTACCATCGAATATTAGCTGACTCAGAGTCTGAGCTCTCTTGGACCAGACCGGGGACAACAACGTTACGTCACAGACAGATCGGTCTTAATGCGTGTGCGCCTGCCAATCCAAACTCAGTGCCAACTGTGGCTGCCAGTACCAGGGCCAAACAGCTCCTTCCCCCGCGGTGCGCTTCTGCAGAATCTGCACACAGTGTCACCTGCTGCTGGCTTGCTCCTCCCTCTTCCTCTCCAGAGCCTCCGGTCATGTTCCTTCTGCTGTGAAGGAACGTGACCGGCACTGGCACTTATTATCTGACTGGAGGAGGAGTACGCCAGCATGCATGCCTATGCCAATGTTTGTAGCCTTAGCCATGATGGGATAATAACCGTAATTGGAGTCAGACAGTGCCCCCCCGCCCATAGTGCTGCCACGTGGAGAGCCGGCATGATGAGGCACATGCTGAAGTGCTGACTGTGCTGTGGTGTGTGTGTGAGACAGACTGGGATTGACTTCCAATTCAAAATAATTTATAAATGACTCAAATTCAAAATAAAAACGATCAGTAATATACACAAACACAATGAATCTACAAATAAATACTAACAGGTAACCGTACACTACTTGCTGGTCCTCCAGAATTATGAAAGTGTCGGGGCTGGCGGAGGGGCATGCGGGGGGGCAAGCCATTTTCTTGTGGGGGCAAATGCCCCCCCTTGCCCCCCTGTAGTGACGCCACTGCCTAGGAATGATTTGTTTAAACCCCATAATGGTAGCAGTAAAAATAAAACAAATTGTTATTTGTATCTGAATTTAATAATAGTAGCAGTCAGATTTGGAATATTATTTGCAAGCATTGGAAGATATTACAGTTATATAATCATACTGTGGCCGAATTTAAATGCCACCATTGGTGGCTTAAAATAGGTCACGTAGCCTGAGGAATTCCTTGATTTAATCTGATTTGTGTCCAAATAGAATAATAAAACAATCACTTTTAGCACCCAAAAAATGTGGATGTTTCCCCAGTCTAGGATGCTCCTTTTGTAATAGCCTTATATGTGATACATATTTTGTACAACGCCTGTAAGAAATAAACTCAATTATTCTCTAAGCTACGGGTTTAAAGTTCATCATATTTAATTGAGAATGTCACAATTTAAAGCAATGGTACGTCAGTGAACAACTATAGTTAAACCGCAACTGCAGAGCTACTTTGGGTTTTGTTCCTAAAATATAGAAACATAGAAAGTATGTTATTTAGACAAACTATATTCCCAAACTTAAGGAGCAATTAATGTAAGGATCTTACTTTCATAAAAACTATTACTGGTGAAAAGGTTACGCAGCTCCAGTAGTGTTATGATGAGTTACCAATCAAGTAAAAATCCAGTACTGCAGTAGTTGTATTTAAGTAAGTGCACAGGAGGTCTTGTAACAACATATGTGTTTGACAGAATGTATTGAGTGAAACACCTTACCCCAATTTCCAGTAGCGATGGGTATTTGGAGAGGAGCCAATCAGCCAGGCTGTTTTCACTAAGCGTGTACTTGAGGAATCAATACAATGTTTGCACGCTGGTGAGGATATGAAATGCAAGCAGCTGGGGACAGGATCAGGCGTGCGGCTCGCACTGGTGGTGTCACCCCGAGTCCGTAGGTGGAATTAGGAGTTTGAGGCCAACAAATTTAGGTGGACAGATTATATACCTAAAACAATGTAAATTCAGAATGGTTAGGAGCAGGGCAGGATTTACCATTAGGCAGAGTAGGCATGTGTCTACAGACACCTGTCATAGAGGGGTGCCTATCTCTCTGCTCCATATCCCTTTTCTACACACCTCTTCAGCTCTGCCCTCACTCACCATAGTAGATAATAACTTTCCCCTAAACAAATATAGCTGCCACACTGGCCGGTCCGGTCCTTTTCTCCAGTGAATGTGGACAGAGCAGCCAGGGCAGCCTGAGAGTAAGTGTGTGGGGGTTGGCTATGGGTAGTGAAAGTGAGTGACTATTTGTACGCTATTACAGAGCACTCTGAGTGCACAGTGGATATGTATCAGCTGCAGCGGCTGTCAAATTCTAAATTACAGATTGTACAGTCAGAGGGCAGTCTTTCCATAGGTAAGAAAATGATTAATAAAATGCCAGGGCTGCACAGGATAAACACACTTGAAAAAAAAACAACTTACTCTTGGTTGATTGTGCACATTGCAGGCTTGGTCAGAAAAAATTCTAAATGAAGCCCCAGTCTAGACAACCTGCACTTTTCTTGTATAAATTATATATTTTTTAAATACTGTTCTGACTGGAATCTCATCATACTTGGTAAATACTGTCTGGAGTGTTTTGTTATAGATCATGGACTGCCTTTTATGTGGCAAAATTAGCAGCTGCTGGGATAAAATCATAATTCCATAAAGTTTTAGGCTGTATCTAGAGGTTCATACTTGTGAACCGGGAGAGTGTGGGGGGTGCTTTAGATTTTGATGCCTACAGGCACCTGTGCTGTAAATCTGGCTCTGGTTAGAAGATGGTTTCTGAGCCGGTATATGCTCCTGCTTCCACAGTAGTGATATACAAAGTAACAACTTGGATAGGAAAACAATCCTTGTGAGATATATGTGATACATACAGAGTAGGAGTCACTTCTTCAATACCAAGCAATGAAATGTATAAAAAGTCTGCCTTTTATGAGAGTGAAGTAATATAAAAGGTTTACTCCCCTTAGAGCCATACTGGCATAGAATGGTTGATAGATATTATACGTTACATCGCCACAATGGAAAAAGGTATCCTATTAAGGAATACTTTACATGTAATATGTAATTTGCAATATTTTTATTAAAATGTCCATGTGGCTTAATATATGTAGGTGAAACGATTCAGAGGGTCTGTGAATGGATAAAAATAACAGATCACCAGTGGATTGCCCTTTTTGGAGGCAGGTGATGCTATAAGTCAAATAAAATTCCAAATAATTGAACATATTACTTTTCATAGACGTGAGGGTGATAGGGAGCATAAATAAAGATTATGATCTGATTGCATTTTTATAGAACAGTTAGTTTAAAAGAAGATTCATGAATTGGATAATAAAGTGAGGTTGGGTACTGAAGGGCTTAAATGATGTTGATGAACAATGATTTATGGGAGGTGCTATGTGTTTAGTAGAGATGTGCATTCGTTTTCAGACGAATGCACATTCATCATGAAAATTTGATTTTCGTTGCATTTTAACTAAATGAATATTCGCAGAATGCACCAATGAAAATGAAAAAATACTGGAAAAAAATCATCAGTATTCATTTGTTTTAATACTTACCTTAACATGCTCTCCATGCTCTGGGGAGCACATTGAAGAGACAGTCAACTCCAGAATTGTTAAGTTTTAAAAAGATAGATAATCCCTTTATTACCCATTTCCCAGTTTTGCATAACCAACACAGTTATATTCATATACTTTTTTACCTCTATGCTTACCTTGTATCTTACCCTCTGCATACTTATTTCAGTTTGTTTGACAGACATGCATTTTAGCAAATCATTGCTGAATACTAGGTAGGTGCTGTCTTGCTGTAAAACAAGCTGTCAAGTGGTGGCCTTCAAGGGCTTAGGTGTTAGCATATGAGCCTACCAAGGTTTAGCTTTCAACAAAGAATACCAAGATGACAAAGCAAATATGATGATAAAAGTAAATTGGAAAGTTGTTTAAAATTGTATGCCCTATCTGAATAATCAAAGTTTAATATTGACTAGACATGTGCGATTCGGTTCGGTTCGATTCGGAAATTCGGAAAATTCTGCAAATTCGGCGATTCGGATCGAACCGAATTTCCTAATTAAAATTTTCCGAATCGAATCGATTCGTAAATTCGGATGGACATTGGGATTACACTAGTATTGTACAGTATGTTTGGTTAACACCTAATATACAGTATAATACTACTCTAATCCCACCTAACACTTACCGAAATGCCGAATTTACGAACCGAATCGAACCGAATCGAACCGAATCAAACCGAATCCAGCCGAATTTCTTCGAATCCGAATGAATCTGAAACTAATCCGAAACGAATCGATTCAGAATTTTCCGAATTCTAATCAATCCGAACCGAACTTCGAAAAATTCTGAATCGATCCGAACTGAACCGAATTTTTTCGCCATGCACATGTCTAATATTGACTAGACTGTCCCTTTAAGGTAAGTATTGTAGCTACAGTTGAACTTTTCACAAGTAGTTTTGAAACATTTACATTTGTTTTAAATAAAACATATGTAAATGTTTAATGAAAATTCTGTTGTTTTTTTTTCTAAAGCTAAATGAAAACTGAATGGTGCAGGCAATAAATAATCAGGGAAATTAATTTCCCTGAATATTCAAAACTAAAATTTCATACAAAAAAACATATTTTCTGGGCTACACATGTCTAGTGTTTAAATAATGGCTGTATTTTTTATTATTGTATACATGATGGACATTTTTGTCTAAACATTGTATTTGGTTTCATCCACTTATATTAAAATAATTTGTGCTTCTGCAACTTGAATACAAACTGTACTTATAGTAACTTTCCTGAAATTACATTTGTATATGTTAAACTTGATTGTTTGAGTTAAAGATACATGAAACCCAAAATTTTTCTTTCACGATTCAGACAGAGAATACAATTTTAAACAACTTTCTAATTTACTTCTATTATCTAATCTGTTTCCGTCTCTTGTAATCATTTGTTGAAGAAGTAGCAATACACTACTAACTGAACAAATGGGTGAGCCAATCACATTCAATATATATATATGCAGCCACCAATCAACAGCTACAACCTAGGTTCTCTGCTGCTCATGAACTTGCCTAGATAAACCTTTCAGCAAATGATAACAACGAGAAGGAAGCAAATTAAATAATAGAAGTCAATTGTAAAGTAGTTTAGAATTGTTTTCTCTATCTGAATCATGAGAGAACATTTTTGGGTTTCATGTCCCTTTAAGAAAATGTTTAAATCTACTATTATGATAGCATAATCTAAATGTTTTGCATTCACTTATCTTATCATCTCTGCTAAAGCCAGTTAAGGATAGAAATGTGGAATGATTAGGCTTGTGAAGCTCGTCATGTGTTCTTCCACTCTTTATTTTCAGACTTAAATGGACAGTACTTGAAAATTGTTATTGTTTAAAAAGATAGATAATCTCTTTATTACCCATTCCCCAGTTTTGCATAACACAGTTATATCAATATACTTTTTACCTCTGTGTTTACCTCTATGCCTTTGCAAACTGCCACCTTATTTCAGTTCTTTTGGCAGACTTGCATTTTAGCCAATCAATGCTGACTCATAAATAACTCCACAAGAGTGAGCACAATGTTATCTATATGGCACATATGAAATTGCTTTGCCTAACTGTGAAAAACTTAGGATGCGGGTTTCAACAGTTTGGAATTCAGTTTGAGCCTCCATAGGTTTATCTTTCAGCAGAGAATACCAAGAGAACAAAGCAAATTTGGTTAAAGTAAATTGGAAAGATGTTTAAAATTGAATTCCTATCTGAATCATGAAAGTTTAATTTTGATTTGACTGTTTCCATTAAATTAAATGAAAAGGGGTCAAAATAAATAGTAGAAGCATATTGCAAAGTTGTTTTACTATACATAATTAGGCATTTTATTCCATAATCTCAAAGTGTTTTCTGCCCCTTGTTTTACTTACTTAAATAAATGTAATGTATAAGAACATAATGCATGTGCCACTTATTGGTATGAAGCCTGCATTAAAATGTAAAAACAATATACATGAAGCAGTCTTATAACAATTACGTAATTAATTAATGTTCTAATGTTACCATGTAATTAAGTGTATATTAATGTATCAGGTCAAGTGTAATGAGAGGTAGGGTTTTGCATTTGAACTCACAGATGAAAACAAAATGTGGTGCTGGTATTATGAAATATTTAATATTCATCTAGATTTCGATGTTGATGAATGTGCAAAAGAAACCTCCTTATGCTTGGTTCAACTTGCATATTTAATTACACATCATTTTTCCTCAATTATTTTACATAAAAACATTAGTCAATAGTTATTATGATTATGATTCACAAGCTATGTCAAAGTAATCTTATGACAGACTATCAGATATTCCAATTATTTTCTGCATAGGCGGCCAGGCAAGTTCATAAATACAGGAAAAGGTTAATGACACAGATATGGTGGGTATAACCCTTAGCTTATGTATAAGTCATTAGTGAGGCCACATGTCCTATAGATTGAAATAAAAATTAATTATCATTATCTAATTAATATGATAAATGTAACTTAAATATATGTAAAACGCATTGTTGAATGCAATTTAGTTATAATTTATAAATGCAATCTCTGTTATTAGTTCAGGTGTGCCCAGAGGGTCGATTGGGATCAGTAACGAAACTACTCAACAAAGGGCCCTGGTGCACAATTTGTTTTGGCCCCCTCAAAGGCAACTCATTAGTAAGCAATAGTATTAATAGTCATGAAAGCCTTTATAATTATTTTAGAGAATGGACAGATAGATAGATAAATAATAGATAAATAGATGGATAGATAATATATAGATAGATAACAGATAAATAATAGATATATAGATAGATAGATAGATAGATAGATAGATAGACAGGTAGATAGATATATAATAGATAGATGATAGATAAATAGATAGATAGATAGATAGATAGATAGAAAGATAGATAGATAAAAGATAGATGATAGATAGATAGATAGATAGATAGATAGATAGATAGATGATAGACTGATTGATAAATCTATAGTTAGATATAAATAGATAAATAGATAACAGATAGATAATAGAAAGACAAATGATAGATGGATAGATAAATAGATCATAGATAGATAGACAGATGGATATATATATATATATATATATATATATATATATATATATATATATTCCTCCTAATAAATGCACTCACAGGGCTTTTTAAAGTGAACAAAGCTTGTTTTTATCGGAATGTTTTCGGGGAGAAGTTCCCCTTCATCAGCATGAAGGGGATGAAGGGGAACTTCTCCCCGAAAATGTTCCAATAAAAAACAAGCTTTGTTCACTTTAAAAAGCCCTGTGAGGGGGGCGGAGTTAACTGCCAAGCAGAGAAGACGTGCCTTGAGAGAGCTCCTGGCAGATCTCCTAAATATATTTAATATTTCTAATTACTTGCAGCCTGAATACTGATATACCCAGGCTTTAGGTTCAGCCTGCATAGCGGTCTATATAAATTAGTGGATTAGAGCAATTTATAATCCCTACATGGAACTGACAAGTACCGGGCCTGCTAAACTGAGACCGAATTCAATTGAGACCTGCCTGTAAGTTTCCTCACCAGGGCTGCCTTCCTGTTACCTTCCGGAGGGTCGGGGATACGCTCCGGAGGGCTGAAGTACAGCTCCTAGAGGTCTCCTAGCCTACAAACCCACCCCTGATGGGGAAAACATAGAAAGCTTTGTGACGGCTGGAGCCTGGAGATCTGCAGACCGTAACAGTGGGATACAGGTAGCCGGATACTCACAGCCTATAAGAGACGTCGTTGCCAAAACCCTAACTGAGCAGTGGCACCTGAAGGGGAGGTATAACTGAGTTCACCTCCATCGGCTCAGTTCTGGCGCGTAAATCCGCCATCTTGGTCACCATATCCCTGAAAATAAAGCTGCACGGACAACGGATTATACACGAAACAACTACAGAAGAGTAATCCTGACATACCCACCTCTTAACTGCTCACCGGTAAGACGCTGCTGTAGCATACGCACCCCTACCACCCTCCTGCACAAAATTAGACTGCCCGGTCTCACATACACACATCTGTGCACGTCCCACGTACATCAAGGGCCTTACTAAATATTAACTATTAATATGCCTCCCGCCCACACCATAGTAAAGAACCCCATTGATCCTGTGGGGGAAAGAAGAGAGAGAAGGGGACAGGCCTCTTTATTACATGTCGCAAAGACTCCTGAGAGAGAGACTAGGGGGCGGTCTATAGAGCGCAGTTAGCGAAACAATAAGGATCATAGAGGTTTTGGGCAATAAACTTTGGACTCTTCAAACCCAATATCAGGGGGGGGTCCTTTAGATACAAATTGTGGTGCTCTAGTGAATGTTCAGTGCACGGAAGCTGGGAAAGTTTAAGAGGAGAGCCTAAAGGAGACTAGCAAAGCAGCACTACAGACCCCACTCAGGCCCTGTCATCAGGCTAACAACGCTTGAACTAGTGGCCAGAGGAGACCCCTGTTTGCCTTCTGGGAACAGGCCTACCACATACCCCCCCTGGTAACAACAGTGTATCACTAAGGACAGAGAGACTACTGGGACTGGGAACTAGCTGCAGCCAGGTTCCTCATAAATCTTTCAAGCCCTGTGCCACGTCTAGCGCCCATTGCTTTGCTGGTGCAGGATCTACTAATAGAAACATTTTAGGGGAGCCTCTTGTTCAATAAAGTTTTTTCCTGCTTCCAACCTAGGTCCCCAAAGCTCCACGCACCAAATAGGGGGTGAACTGAATGCTGACACTTGGGATTAGCTTTTTTCATTCAACCTAGTGTCTGGCCCAAATCCCCCGAAGAATATATTCCCCCAAACCTTCTTCAAATCAGCTGAACAGACATATCCAGGTACCTTCTCAAGTAGTACCCTAGCCTACATTATTAGCCCATATTTTCCTCACATAAGGTGTCATAGCTCTTTTATCCAGCAAAGAACAGAAGTTCGGTCTCTCTCCTCCCTTTCCCGCCAGCCCTCCTGCCTGCGGGTCATACCCCAGATACCTTTTCCCAGCATCATCCTGAGTGGACAACTCCCCAGGAGAGAGATCTAGAGCCTAAGAGATCCCACTTATTTCATTTCATTTTGTGAGAATAACTGACAGACCTCCCTATGAAAGGATAGTGGTTTGAGCTTCTCTATAAACTCAAGGTGCATCTTTTTTCCTTATCTGGATCCCCTGATGCACCTCAGCATGTAAACTAACACAACAAGGTGTGTGCTCCTGCCAGTCGATGAAACTCTAGTAGCATACCAGGAGCAAGCAGGTTCCCACTGATATAAAGCAGAGCCACTTGTGGCTACAGTTGCTGACCACATTTCAGAATGTCTCAATCCCACAAAAGGAAACAAAAACCCCACAATACACCAAAGAGAACAGTGGTAGATCATTTCGAACACCCGGCCAAGCTGGCCCGCGCGAGATCCGAAGATGAAGGCTACGACACGGGGAGTCTCTCAGATAATCAACCCGACAAGTCTTTAACACAACGGATCTCTCACCTACCAACAATTGATAGTCCTTCAAATAATCTAATAGACTCTATTGAATCACTATTGAAGTCTCACCATGACTCTCTGTCAAAGAAATTTGAGAGATCTCATGCCGACTTAAAGAGAGACATTGGTATCATAGGAGAGCGCACGGATGCGTTGGAATGCAGACAAGAAGATCTCGCCATAGATCATTCAAACCTCCTTAATTACTCACAAAGCTTGGCGGGCCAGATCTCAGATCTAGAACTTAAGCTAGCGGATCTAGAAGACCGCTCAAGTCGCAACAACATATGGATTAAAGGGATCCCAGAGTCGGTCACATCCCAGGAGCTAGAAACATATCTACAAGACCTGTTCAAAGTAATACTGGGATCTGAACCGACTAGCGAAACCCTCATTGATAGAGTGCACAGAGCGCTAAGGCCAAGGTCTGCAGATGAGGGGAATCCCCGAGATGTCATAGCCAAACTTCACTATTACACATTCAGTGAAAGGATCCTCAGAGCTCTAGCTAAAGAAAAGTCTCTACCAGACAAGTATGCTGAACTGCAGATTTTTCTAGACCTTTCACCACACACACTCCAATTACACAGGAACTACCAACCGTACACCAGATTATTAAGAGAAAAGGGCCTGAAATACAGATGGGGATTCCCAGTGAGATTGTTCATTACCAAGGACAGTCAACAATTCATAGCCATCTCACCACAACAAGCACGGGAGCTATTACAGAGATGGGACCTACTTCCAGCGAATCCAGAAGATAGAACCTCTGAAACAAATAGAGGGAATGGACTCAGGGCCTCAGCACTGGCATGGAAACCACTCCCACAAAGACCTGCTCCTACATCAAAAAGGTCTCTGGAACCCAGAGAAGTATCCTTACCTGAAGATACATAGGGAACCTGCTTATAGATTGCAGATTACAGTTCAACTAAACTTCTAATTCAAATTTAGAGACACTGGTGGGAGAATCCCACAGATTACCCCCAGAGAGGATTCAAGAAAACAGAAGAAGACGGGTGAGATTTATAGAACTCTTGCGGTCGATATCAAAATGACTTTATATTTCTGCGCTCAGCAGTTTAGATATTAATTGTTATTCATGCTACTTACTTTTGCGGGGCATAACCCAAAGAATTCTGCTCTTTTGTCTGTAAAAAAACATACAATACCCCCACCAACATTACAACCCACCACCCACATACCCCTAATCTAACCCAAACCCCCCTTAAACAAACCTAACACTAAGCCCCTGAAGATCTTCCTACCTTGTCTTCACCACGCCGGGTTTCATCGATACGTCCAGAAGAGGGTCCGAAGTCTTCCTCCTATCCGGGGCTGAAGAGGTCCATCATCCGGCTGAAGTCTTTATCCAAGCGGGGGCTGAAGAGGTCCATCATCTGGCTGAAGTCTTCTATCAAGCGGCATCTTCAATCTTCTTTCTTCCGGATCCATCTTCATCCCGCCGACGCGGAACATCCATCCTGGCCGACGACTTCCCGATGAATGACGGTTCCTTTAAGGGACGTTATCCAAGATGGCGTCCCTCGAATTCCGATTGGCTGATAGGATTCTATCAGCCAATCGGAATTAAGGTAGGAAAATTCTGATTGGCTGATGGAATCAGCCAATCAGATTCAAGTTCAATCTGATTGGCTGATCCAATCAGCCAATCAGATTGAGCTCGCATTCTATTGGCTGATCAGAACATTCCATCAGCTAATCAGAATTTTCCTACCTTAATTCCGATTGGCTGATAGAATCCTATCAGCCAATCGGAATTTGAGGAACGCCATCTTGGATGACGTCCCTTAAAGGGACAGTCTACACCAGAATTTTTATTGTTTTAAAAGATAGATAATCCCTTTATTACCCATTCCCCAGTTTTGCATAACCAACACAGTTATAATAATATACTTTTAACCTCTGTGATTATCTTGTATCTAAGCCTCTGCAAACTGCCCCTTTTTTCAGTTCTTTTGACAGACTTGCAGTCTAGCCAATCAGTGCCTGCTCCCAGATTACTTCACGTGCACGAGCACAGTGTTATCTATATGAAATATGTGAACTAACACCCTCTAGTGGTGAAAAACTGTTAAAATGCAATCTGAAAGGGGTGGCCTTCAAGGTCTAAGAAATTAGCATATGAACCTCCTAGGTTAAGCTTTCAACTAAGAATACCAAGAGAATAAAGCAAAATTGGTGGTAAAAGTAAATTGGAAAATTGTTTAAAATTACATGCTCTATCTGAATCATGAAAGTTTATTTTGGCCTAGACTGTCCCTTTAAAGGAGCAGTCATTCGTTGGGAAGTCGTTGGCCAGGATGGATGTTCCGCGTTGGCGGGATGAAGATGGATCCAGAAGAAAGAAGATTGAAGATGCAGCTTGATAGAAGACTTCAGCCGGATGATGGACCTCTTCAGCCCCTGCTTGGATAAAGACTTCAGCCGGATGATGGACCTCTTCAGCCCCGGATAGGAGGAAGACTTCGGACCCTCTTCTGGACGGATCGGTGATACCCGGCGTGGTGAAGACAAGGTAGGAAGATCTTCAGGGGCTTAGTGTTAGGTTTATTTAAGGGGGGTTTGGGTTAGATTAGGGGTATGTGGGTGGTGGGTTGTAATGTTGGGGGGGGGGTATTGTATGTTTTTTTTACAGGCAAAAGAGCAGAATTCTTTGGGTCATGCCCCGCAAAAGGCCCTTTTAAGGCTGGTAAGGTAAAAGAGCTTTTCAATTTTTATTTTAGAATAGGGTAGGGCATTTTTTTATTTTGGGGGGCTTTGTTATTTTATTAGGGGGCTTAGAGTTGGTGTAATTAGCTTAAAATTGTTGTAATATTTTTATAATGTTTGTAAATTATTTTTTTATTTTTTGTAACTTAGTTCTTTTTTTTTATTTTTTGTACTTTAGTTAGTGTATTTATTTGTATTTATTTGTAGGTTTTTGTATTTAATTTATTTATTGATAGTGTAGTTTTAGGTTTAATTGTAGATAATTGTAGGTAGTTTATTTAATTAATTTATTGATAGTGTAGTGTTAGGTTTAATTGTAACTTAGGTTAGGATTTATTTTACAGGTACTTTTGTAATTATTTTAACTAGGTAGCTATTAAATAGTTATTAACTATTTAATAGCTATTGTACCTGGTTAAAATAAATAAAAAGTTGCCTGTAAAATAAATAGTAATCCTAAAATAGCTACAATATAATTATTATTTATATTGTAGCTATATTAGGGTTTATTTTACAGGTAAGTATTTAGCTTTAAATAGGATTAATTTATTTAATAAGATTTATTTTATTTCGTTAGATAAAAATTATATTTAATTTAGGGGGGTGTTAGGGTTAGGGTTAGACTTAGCTTTAGGGGTTAATAAATTTATTAGAGTAGCGGTGAGGTCCGGTCAGCAGATTAGGGGTTAATAATTGTAGGTAGGTAGCGGCGATGTTGGGGGGGGGCAGATTAGGGGGTAATAAATATAATATAGGGGTCAGCGGGGGTTAGGGGCAGCAGATTAGGGGTTCATAGGGATAAAGTAGGTTGCGGCGGTGTACGGAGCGGCAGATTAGAGAGGTTAATAGTATAATGCAGGGGTCAGCGATAGCGGGGGCGGCAGATTAGGGGTTAATAAGTGTAAGGTTAGGGGTGTTTAGACTCGGGGTACATGTTAGGGTGTTAGGTGCAGACGTAGGAAGTGTTTCCCCATAGGAAACAATGGGGCTGCGTTAGGAGCTGAACGCTGCTTTTTTGAAGGTGTTAGTTTTTTTTTTCAGCTCAAACGGCCCCATTGTTTCCTATGGGGGAATCATGCACGAGCACGTTTTTGAAGCTTGCCGCGTCCGTAAGCACCGCTGGTATTGAGAGTTGCCGTGGCGGTAAATATGCCTGTACGCTCCCTTCTTGGAGCCTAATGCAGCCCTTCTGTGAACTCTAAATACACCAGCGGTATTTAAAAGATGCGGGGGAAAAAAGCATGCGTAGCTAACTCACCCCTTTGACCGCAAAACTCTAAATCTAGCCGATAGTTTTTCCAAAGACACATTGGACGGGGTATTCACATACTATTAAAAGATCCCAACATTATCCAATATGCGAGATAGCGTCCAATACAGAAGGGAAGTCACAGGGGGTTGCAATTCTGATTAGCAAAGATTTGGCATTCAAACCAGAACACATAGAGAGAGACCCCGAAGGTAGATTTCTAATACTGGTTTGTACCCCCGCATTGTCAGTCAAAAATCTGTGTCTCCAACAATATAGTTAAGGGGTGCCAGGAGAGGTGGCTTAAACTAAGACACAGCAGGCTTATTGCCCCTCCTCCCTCACCAGTACACTCCATGCTAGGGCTCCTATTAGGGCTATCCGACGCCCACACCAGTTCGTGGTCCACCACTGATATAGGCTCCTTAAAAGACTTTTACAAAAATAAACAATTAAAGACACATCTTGCTATGCTAGCTTCACCCTCGTTGACTCCAAAGTTTCACTTTGACTTACTGCGAATCCAATCTCTAATGAGATCCTGGGGCTTCCTGGAAGATCAACTTCGCGATCTATCCCCTTGGGAATCACGCTGGAAAGCAAATCTTCAGATGTATAAGCCCCTCTCAGCACACTATAAATATTTAATTGAGGATAATATCCCCTCTAAAACAATCCACATGGAGGCCTGGGAAAGAGATCTACAGCTTGCATACCCCCTTGAAGTATGGGAGGAGGCAATTAGCCACACTAAAAAAGCTACCCACTGTGTCACTCTCTACGAGCTACACTTTAAAATTATTACGAGTTGGCATCTTGTTCCTACTAAACTCCAGGATTATATCCTGACCACTCCCCTATGTGTTGGAGGGACTGTGGAGAGTGGGGCACCCCACTTCACATATGGTGGGCCTGTTCAAAATTGAATGGTCTGTGGAGTAGAGTGGAGGCATTGTGCAGAGATCTAGGTCTAGTGGAAACACTTACCCCAGCCCTTGCAATACTACACCTGGGAGTAGACTCTCTCTCTAGATTCAAACGACATTTGCTCATTGGCATCCTTACTTCCACCAAGTTACTCATAGCCAGGAACTGGAGAAAAAAAAACAACCCCCCAGGTGGCAAGGGGTAATAGACTGTGTAGACCATATAAAAAATATGGAAAATTATGTATTCAGAGAACGCAGACAACTGACTGATTTTTGTCTAATATGGGAATCATGGGACATAAACCTGCATAAATGGACCAATCGTTAACAAGACAGTAGTAGCTTGGAAGACTGATCTCCCTCTCCCCCACTACTCTGATTAACACAGGATTTAACTATGCCCCAAAGAGATTTCCCTGAACCCCCCTCCAGGAAGAATCCAGGTACGGAGCGAGAGAGAGAGCCCCCAGATGAATGTACACGGGCTCTCTCGATCCCCGCATCTCACTTAGTTAGTCATAAGATCCCTCATTATTTGTGACCCCACGAGGTCTATGGTGTTTGATTATCTAGATACCCTAGCGGACTGATCCACTAACTTAATGGCTGTCCCAATTATATTGTTACTAAGATGAATCATAAGTTTTAGTAAAGTTTGATGAGTTCCTGAATGACAGCCTCTGTAAAAACGAGGTTACAATGAAAATAGAGGTGCTGTTTCATCTCTAGAAACAAAGTTTATGTTTTAATGTTATGATGTTATAATGTTATGCCCTCAGCTCATAATGCATAAGCTATATGTGATTTTGAATACCTCAATAAAAATTATTATTTAAAAAAAAAAAGCCCTATGAGTGCATTTATTAGGAGGAATATTTATCATATTTTTGCACCCAGGCAGACGACTTCAGGAGGGCAACACTGTAACTTGGATTGTGTTATATATATTATTGATGAGAGAAAGATAATAGATAGATAAATAGATAGATAGATAAATAATATATAGATAGATAGATAAATAATAGATATATAGATAGATGATAGATAGATGATAGATAGATATAAAATATATAGATAGATAATATATAGATAGATAACAGATAGATAATAGATTATGGATATTATTATTATTATTATCATCAGGTATTTGTAGAGTGCCAACAGGTTCCGCAGCGCTATGAGCATGAGTGGTATATAAAAAACGATTACAGGGATCAAATGGTGAGAGAGGGTCCTGCCGAGAGTTGCACTGTGGAGATAGGAAGGTTAGTGTAGGTTGTAAGCGTCCCTGAAAAGTAGAGTCTTCAAGGAGCACTTGAAGCTTTTAAAACTAAGGGAGAATCTTGTGGAGTGAGGCAGAGAGTTCCATAAGATGGGAGCCAGTCTTGAGAAATCTTGTAGACTGGAATGTGAGGAGGTAACAAGAGAGGAGGAGAGTAGGAGATCATGAGCGGAGCGAAGGGGGCGGGAGGGAGACTATCTGGAGACAAGATCTGAGATGTAGGGGGAGCAGTGCAATTGAGGGCTTTGTGTGCCAGAGTGAGAATTTTGTGTTTAATCCTGGACGCAAGAGAAAGCCAGTGAAGGGATTGGCAGAGAGGTGTGGCAGATGAAGAGCGACGTGCAAGGAAGATGAGCCTGGCAGAGGCATTCATTATGGATTGTAAAGGAGCTAGCGGCAGCTAGGGAGACCAGAGAGGATAGAGTTGCAGTAGTCGAGGCGGGAAAGGATGAGAGTGGATTAAAATCTTTGTTGTGTCTTGTGTAAGGAAATGTCTAATTTTAGTGATGTTTTTAAGGTGGAAGCAGTAGGCTTCAGCCAAGGACTGAATGTGAGGAGTGAAAGAAAGATCTGAGCAAGTGTGACCCCAAGACATCGGGCATGTGAGGTTGGGGTAATGATGAAGTTGTCAACAGTTATAGAGACATGGGGGGTGGAGATATTTGAAGAAGGGGAAAAATAAGGAGCTCAGTTTTGGAGAGATTTAGCTTGAGGTAGTGAGAGGACATCCAAGATGAGATATGAGAGAGACAGTTAGTGACACGGATTAGCAAGGATGGAGATAATTCTGGTGCAGAGAGGTAGATTTGTGTATCGTCGGCATACAAATGATAATGAAACCCATGGGACTTTATTAAGGAACCTAGTGAGGACGTGTAGATTTAGAAGAGAAGGGGACCGAGGACAGAGCCTTGCAGTACCCCAACAGAAAGAGGTAACGGGGCAGAGGATACCCCAGAGAAGGCTACACTAAAGATAGATGATAGATAGATAGATAGATAGATAGATAGATAGATAGATAGATCAATAGAGATAGATAGATAGATATATGATAGATAGATAGATAGATAGAGATAACAGATACATAAATAATAGAAAGATAGATGATAGATGGATATATATATATATATAGATTGATGATAGAAAGTTAATATATAGATATATATATATATATATATATATATATAGATTCATAGATAGATAGAAAGATAATATATAGATAGATAACAGATAAATAATAGATAGATAGATAGATAGATATAGATAGATAGATACATAGATAATAGATAGATGATAGCTAGATAGATAGATAGATAGATAGATAATATATAGATAGATAATATATAGATAGATAACAGATAGATAATAGATTATGGATAGATAGATAGATAGATAGATAGATAGATAGACAGACAGATAGATAGATAGATAATAGATTATGGATAGATAGACAGACAGACAGACAGATAGATAGATAGATAGATAAATAAATTGATGATAGATAGATAGATAATAGATAGAGATATAGATCAATCGATCAATAGAGATAGATAGATAGATAGATAGATAGATAGATGTAGATAGATAACAGATAGATAAATAATAGAAAGATAGATGATAGATGGATAGATAATATATAGATAGTTAACAGATAAATAATAGATAGATAGCTGATAGATAGATAATCGATAGATGATAGATAAATAGATAGATAATATATATATAAATATATATATATATATATATATATATATATATATATAGATAGATAGATAGATAGATAGATAGATAGATAGATAGATAGATAGATAGATAGATAGATAGATAGATAGGTAACAGGTAGATAATGATAAATAGATAGATAAATTGTTGATAGATAATAGATATATTTATAGATAAATAGATAGATAACAGATAGATAGATAGATGTATAGATGATAGATAGATAGATAGATAGATAGATAGATAGATAGATAGATAGATAGATAGATAGATAGATAGATAGGTAGATAATAGAAAGATAAATGATAGATGGATAGATGGATATAGATAGATAGATAGATAGATAGATAGATAGATAGATAGATAGATAGATAGATAGATAGATAGATAGATAGATAGCTCATAGATAGATAGATAGATAGATAGATAGATAGATAGATAGATAGATGGATATAGATAGATGATAGATAGATGATAGATAGATATATAGAACAACAGATGGATGGATAGATATATAGATTGATGACAGATATATAGATAGATAATAGATAGACAAATAGATAGATAGATAGATAGATAATATATAGTTAGATAACAGATAAATAATACATATATATATATATATATATATATATATATATATATATAGATAGATAGATGATAGATAGATATATGATAGATAGATAGATAAATAATAGATAGATAATTTATAGATAGATAAATAGATTATAGATAGATAAATAGATGATAGATAGAAAATAGATAGGGGAGTGGGGGAGGTATTTAAGCCTTTGGCTGGGGTGTCTTTGCCTCCTCCTGGTGGCCAGGTTCTTAATTCCCACAAGTAATGAATGAAGCAGTGGACTCTCCTCCCACAGATGGAAATGACATTATCAGCTAAGCATAATTTATGTTTTCTTATGCAAGTTCAGATTTTTGTTTACTTAAAATTTGCCCACTGACAAACTTTAGAAATAAAAAAAAAGATAGCCCCTCTCTCTAAAGTAACATCAACATTTGTTTAGTTAGTGCTTTATAATGATTAAACATTTGCTGTGGGATAATTACACACGTGCTTTTGTTTTTAGACGAATATTAAAGGGACACTTGTGACTAATACCATTTTTTTTTTCTTGATTCAGATAGAGGATGCAATTTTTTTTATTTTATTATTTTATTTATAATCCAAGTCACTGTCCAAGAACAATATCAACAATATTGAAAACATAACATAATCAGAAGATACAATAGATTCATCAGCATAGTACTATATTCATTTATACATATAGTTAAATTTAAACTAATCATCATATTAATAAAACATAAACATTTTATTTTTCGACAATGCTTGGGGTTTTAATTTTCCATACGCCCCCCCCCCCTTGTTCCCCCCCCCCCCCATGCGAAGAGACAACATATCTGGAACGTAGCAGCAAAAAAGGAGAGAAAAGAAAAAAAAAAAAAAAGGGGGAAGGAAAATAAAATAAAAGATTCTATCACTTTCTTCCTCCTGGTGCTTTACCAATTCACTAATAAGACAATTTCTGTATTTCTGAAGGGGAAGATTATATGATCTATTTCTGCGACAGGGAATATTTTTAAAAAGGCAGCCCATTTGTCAAAAAACCTTTTAATGTCTTGTTCATTATTTCTGTCCGCATTTCTCTGGTCTAAAATACATTGCTTTTTCATGCAGTTTTTTATTTCAGTGATACTTGGCATTGCATGACTTTTCCAAATTACAAATTAAATATCTGGTAGCAAGAATGGTGGAGATTATTATTTTTTCATAATTTTGCCTGCCAGGCTCTTTCTTAAGGCAGAATATTATCTGATATAATGTCAAAGAAACATGATCTATCTTGAGTACCTTCTTTAGCCAATATTCAACCTTAGTCCAGAGATTTTTAATCTTTGGACAATACCAAAACATATGTATTAAATCGTCTGCCTGGTAAAAACATTTAGGACATTAATTAAACCCCACATTCACACATTTGAAGCCTCTCTCGGGGGTAAAGTATGCCCCATGGAGGAGCTTGACATGCGCCTCCCTCCAAGTTGCAGATAGTGTCACTTGTGTAATTTTTTTAATTGACAATTGAATGGTTTTGGACTCAATATTACTCGGAGGGATTGATGTATTACAGTAAGAAGCCAGCTTTGCCAAGACCGGTTCCCCTTTATTTGTACCCAGAAGATGATAACATGGCGCAATTGACATATGACCATTTCTTGTTAAAACAAGCCAATCATCCAGTTTACCTAATCCCCATTCCCAACCTGCTTTCTTAACTAGGTCTTGAACAAAGTGTCTTAGTTGCAGATACGCAAAAAAGTCTTTATTGGACAGATCAAAATCTCTTTTTAATTCCTGAAATGTTTTAATATACTTTCTCTCTTTGTCAATTATTTGACATACCTTTGTTAGCCCCAGAGTATGCCATTTTCTAAAAACTTCAGAGTACAGACCTGCTTGAAAAGTAGGGTTACCTATTATATGCAGAAGACAAGTAGCACTGTTGTTAATTGAGAGAAGACTTACTATTTTATGCCAAGCTTTAAGTGGGTTAAGAATTGTTTTAAATCTTTTGATTTCTAAGGGAATTTCCTTAGGTACTAAGTGTAATAATGCAGATAGAGAATACGGGTAGCAGACACTAGTCTCTAGATAATTAGTCAAGACATAGTTGTTAGACGAAATCCAGTCTACTACGACTCGAGCAAGAAAGGAGAGATTATATAACCTTATATCCGGTAGGGCAAGACCTCCATCTTTTTTTGATACTGAGAGTTTCATAAAATATATCTTTGACCTCTTATTCTGCCATAGGAACTGAATAAGTGAAGTATTGATTGAACGTATATCCTTTCCTAAAAGAATTATTGATGTGTTTTGAAGTATATATAAGAGTTTTGGAAGAAGAGCCATTTTAAAAAGAGCAATCCTTCCAGAAAGCGATATTGGAAGATTTTGCCAGGCCAGAAGCTTTTCTTTGATCATTTTCACTACTGGGGGAACATTCAAAGTATAGAGATCCGCAGTCCTTGTCGGAATATGAATCCCTAGATATTTGAAAGAATCTGTTACTTGATGGAAAGGGGTTTTTAATATTGAGGTTTTGTTTTTCCTAAGCCATAATATCTCTGACTTTGCCGTATTTACTTTGTAACCAGAGAATGAACCAAATTGTTCCAAGATCTGAAAAAGTTTTGGTAGGTTCAGTTTGGTATTAGCCAAATAAAGCAGCAGGTCATCAGCATATAGACCAATTTTTATTTCGCAGTTGCAAATTTTTATGCCATCCAGGTGATGACGAATTTTAATTGCCAGAGGTTCAATGGAAATATTAAATAAGAGCAGGGAGAGAGGACAGCCCTGCCTTGTTCCTCTACCTAACAAGATAGGAGGGGAAGTATTGTTATTCACTATCAATCTTGTAGATGGTTGTTTGTATAGATTTTCGATAAATTCGAGAAAATTACCTCCGATGCCAAATTGCCTTAATGATGTTTTGATATGTTCATAAAATTGAGTCAAAGGCTTTTTCAGCATCTAAAGAAATGATAGCAAGGTCAGGTATGTCCTCCCCCCCCCCCCCGCTAATTGAACTAGACAGAGACTCAAAGTATTCTGTCACCAATAGAGCTTCCCTAATTTTTGAAGCCGAATTGCGGTTGTTTAAAAAACCTGCTTGATCAGTATGGATAATTTCTGAAAGGGGCCCTTGAAGTCTAGATGCTAGGATTGCAGTAAGAATTTTGTAATCTGAGTTTAGCAGAGCAATTGGTCTATAAGATTCCATGTAATCGGGATCTTTTCCACCTTTTAATATCAGAGTTGTATAAGAGTTAGTAAATGAAGGGGGGATCAATTTACCACTAATAAAAAAGCTATTAAAGAGCGTACAAAGATGTGGGGTGGCTTCACCAATCAGGATCTTGTAAAATTCACTAGGCAGGCCATCTGGACCTGCTGCCTTATTTGGAGCGAGCTTAGATATTACTTTCTCTATTTCTTCTATGGAGATAGGGGCATTGAGGCTGTTAGCCATTTCTGATGTGACTGTAGGATGCGTGATATCCCTCCAAAAATCATCAGATTTGTGTATATCACTTGTTTTAAATGAATATAATTCCTGATAATATTCATGGAATGCAACTAGTATATCTTCAGCTTTGGAAAGCTGTAGCCCTTTATTGTGCAATTTGTCTATGATTGGCTGTTTTTTCTCATTTCTTATTAATTTGGCCTGCATCTTACCCAATTTGTTACCATATTTATACAGCTTAGCCTGCATTTTTAACTCTTTTTGTGTTTCTTGAAATAAAACAAAAGTATCCCTTTCATTTTTTGCTTTGACATATTTTGCCCAGTTTAAGGGAGTTTTGTCAAGCAAGTAATGATTATAAGTATTGGTTAAACATTGGCATGACTCTCTTTCTCTGGATCAGATTTTCTTATGTAAGGCTGAGCTATATGAGATTATCTCCCCTCTCATTACTGCTTTCGCAGTGTCCCAAAATATTTCAGGGCGGTTTAAATAATCTTCATTGAAGTGTACATATTCCTTATACCTGTTTATAAGCCAGTTCTTGAATTTTATCTCGGACATCAAGTAGTAGGGAAAAAAAACGTGTTGCAGTAGAGTGCAGATGTGAGAGCTGAAACTCAAGTACGATCGGCGCATGATCTGAAAGAAAAATTGATCCTATGTCTGATTTTACCCCTCTCATTAACATACCTTGGAAAGACAAGTAAAATTCTGAGTGGAAGGATTTTGATATCTCCAAATATCCCGCAACGCTAAGTTCTGCATAATTTTTTTGAATATCTTACCCTCTAGATTATCTTTTTTTTGTTTTAGCTGTTTGACATTGCATCTTAGCCTATCGATTGGGCATTGTGGTGCCATATTGTAATCTCCTCCCATAATTAGGCAACCTTCCTTATAAGATAATAATTTGGTCTGCAAAGCGTTCCAAAATTTTGGATCAAATACATTGGGGCCATATGTATTACACAATGTATACATCTTCTGGGCGATCTTTATTTTCAATAAAACATACCTCCCCCCGAGATCAGCCTCAAAGTGCACAACTTTGGTGTTAATTTTCTTTCCTATTAATATTGCCACCCCCCTTTTTCTCTTAACACTGGGTGCAAAATATATTTCCTTTACCCATGCTGTTTTAAGTTTTAAAGATTCTTCGGCTGATAAATGGGTTTCTTGAATAAAGCCTATGTCAGTCTGAATTTTTCGTAAGTGATTGAGGATCGCCTTTCTCTTTATAGGGTTAGATATACCACCTACATTCCACGACACTATTTTACAATTATCATTCTGCATAGTCATTTATGAATTAGGGAGGAAGGAGGTGAAAGAGAAAAAAAACACACAAAAAAATTAAAAAAAAATAAAAAATTATACAAATAAATTCTCTCCGAACAGGTGGGAGTTGGACCCTAAGACTCGCGTCTAGAAGAGACACGGTCTTCCCCAAAAGCAAAAACCTGTATGTTATACTCAATCTAATAATTAGGTATTCAATCATGCTATTATTGGACCTAAGAGCCCAATGTATTATAGAAGCTCTCAGCCAAATGAGCTTCTTCAAAGAAGTGTGTGACCTCCCCAACTTTAACCTTTAATTTATGAGGATATATTATGGTTGCCTGATACCCTTTTTGTATCAACTTGGAACAGACAGGGGCAAGCTCCCTTCTCCTTGCTGCAGTGTCAGCGGAGAAGTCTTGAAACATAAGAATTGTAGCGTCTCCAGCCTTAACAGGCTGTTGTTTGCGATAATGCTGAAATAAAGTAAGTTTATCTTGAAAATTTAGTATTCTAGCGATAACAGGTCTAGGCCTGGTTCTACCTTTGTTATCTGCAGGAGGTGGGCCTAGACTATGCCCTCTCTCCACTGGGATGGGGTATAGAGTAGATGGTTTCTTTAAAATTATAGGCAAGGTTTCTGATATAAAATTGACAAGGTTATCATATTGCTGTTCTTCCGGGAAGACCTATAATTCTTATATTGTTTCTTCTAGAACGGTTTTCTAGGTCTTCTAATCTATTTTGAATTTTCCGAATGTTAGTGTTTACACCTTCTAGGTTAGAACTATGTGCTATTGTTAGGTCTTCCAGGTCCAAAACTCTTTGTTCTGCTTCCTGCAGCCTATTAGAAAATTGACGAACCTCTTGTGTCAGAGAAAGAAAATCTTGTTTGATTTCAGCTCTGAGAGCTTCAAATTTAGGAGAGAGCGCATCAGATATACTAGCAACTAAGCTGTGAATATTGGTTGTTTCTTGTACAGCTGGTACGTTTAACAGAGTTGGTTGTGCTTCCGTGGCAGCCTCTTGATTGCACTTCAGTTTCCTGTCTCTCTGTCTTGCTGCCATGGCTGGAGAAGGATTCCGGGATGAAGTGTGAAGGAATTTATCCATGTGCCAATAAAAAAATATAAATAAAAAAAAAATAGGGTGGAGCAAATTATCTCTACGTGGAAGTCAGTGCAGGGGGTGAAGTGATTATAGAGTTAAGTTCTGAGAAAGTAAAACGTTCTCAGATGGACAAGTGAGGATGGGTATGTGCACTGTGATGGTCAAGTGAGAGGAAGGGAGAGAAAAAAATAAATAAAAAATAAATAAAGTGTGGATTAAACCAGTGATATTTAGTTGTGTGAGTAAATCCAGCCAGGGGTGCAAAGATCAAATGATGTTATAAATATGAGGCAATGTCACGTCAATTTGTCAGTTATCTTAATGATACAACCCTTCAGAAAACACCTAAATTCCTAGTGTAAGGTGTGTACAATATGATATAAAAAAGATGGTACCTCTGAAGGCACCAGTAGCAATATCCTAGTTAAATTTATAACCAACAAGGTTCTGATATTATTCCAACAATTATATACAATGTATCTTGCAGATAAACAGATATATACACAGTG
Organism: Bombina bombina; assembly: GCF_027579735.1. NCBI lineage: Eukaryota > Metazoa > Chordata > Amphibia > Anura > Bombinatoridae > Bombina > Bombina bombina. Next base: position 1,064,993,946 of record NC_069501.1, on the reverse strand, counting down.
GCCTAGCTAAATCCTGATTCATCCAGTTTCATTTGTATATTATATTTTATTTTCAGGGAGGGTGAGAAATCTCTTCTTTGAAAAAGATTATTGGATAGAATAACTGAGAATCTTTATGTTTCTATTTAACCTTTCTCCCTGTCCAATAATGAAGGATAATATTTTATTTTCAGGGAGGGTAGGAAATTTATTCTTAGAAAAGGATTATTAGATAATGTGGCTGAAGATCCTTTATGTTTCTATATAACCTTTCTCTCCAACCAATAATGAAGGGTAATATATCCCCGGTGAGGATTATAACAGATTCATTTGCTAACAAATTTTTAATTCCTCATTTATACTAAGTAACCTTTCGTTCCTTTTCTTGAGACATTTTCCCCCATCTCACCTCCCCTCTTTCTGTTTCCCTATAAAAAAATTTAGGCCTAGATTTGGAGTTCGGCGGTAGCCGTCAAAACCAGCGTTAGAGGCTCCTAACGCTGGTTTTGGCCGCCCGCTGGTATTTGGAGTCAGTGATTAAAGGGTCTAACGCTCACTTTTCAGCCGCGACTTTTCCATACCGCAGATCCCCCTACGCCATTTGCGTAGCCTATCTTTTCAATGGGATCTTTCTAACGCTGGTATTTAGAGTCGTTTCTGAAGTGAGCGTTAGAGCTCTAACGACAAGATTCCAGCCGCCTGAAAATAGCAGGAGTTAAGAGCTTTCTGGCTAACGCCGGTTCATAAAGCTCTTAACTACTGTACCCTAAAGTACACTAACACCCATAAACTACCTATGTACCCCTAAACCGAGGCCCCCCCACATCGCCGACACTCGATTAAAATTTTTAACCCCTAATCTGCCGACCGCCACCTACGTTATATTTATGTACCCCTAATCTGCTGCCCCTAACCCCGCCGACCCCTGTATTATATTTATTAACCCCTAACCTGCCCCCCACAACATCGCCGCCAGCTACTTAAAATAATTAACCCCTAATCTTCTGACCGCAAAGCGCCGCCACCTACGTTATCCCTATGTACCCCTAATCTGCTACCCCTAACACCGCCGACCCCTATATTATATTTATTAACCCCTAATCTGCCCCCCACAACGTCGCCGACACCTGCCTACACTTATTAACTCCAAATCTGCCGAGCGGACCTGAGCGCTACTATAATAAAGTTATTAACCCCTAATCCGCCTCACTAACCCTATCATAAATAGTATTAACCCCTAATCTGCCCTCCCTAACATCGCCGACACCTACCTTCAATTATTAACCCCTAATCTTCCGATCGGAGCTCACCGCTATTCTAATAAATGGATTAACCCCTAAAGCTAAGTCTAACCCTAACACTAACACCCCCCTAAGTTAAATATAATTTACATCTAACGAAATAAATTAACTCTTATTAAATAAATGATTCCTATTTAAAGCTAAATACTTACCTGTAAAATAAATCCTAATATAGCTACAATATAAATTATAATTATATTATAGCTATTTTAGGATTAATATTTATTTTACAGGCAACTTTGTAATTATTTTAACCAGGTACAATAGCTATTAAATAGTTAAGAACTATTTAATAGTTACCTAGTTAAAATAATAACAAATTTACCTGTAAAATAAATCCTAACCTAAGATATAATTAAACCTAACACTACCCTATCAATAAAATAATTAAATAAACTACCTACAATTACCTACAATTAACCTAACACTACACTATCAATAAATTAATTAAACACAATTCCTACAAATAAATACAATTAAATAAACTAGCTAAAGTACAAAAAATAAAAAAGAACTAAGTTACAGAAAATAAAAAAATATTTACAAACATAAGAAAAATATTACAACAATTTTAAGCTAATTACACCTACTCTAAGCCCCCTAATAAAATAACAAAGCCCCCCAAAATAAAAAATTCCCTACCCTATTCTAAATTAAAAAAGTTACAAGCTCTTTTACCTTACCAGCCCTGAACAAGGCCCTTTGCGGGGCATGCCCCAAGAAGTTCAGCTCTTTTGCCTGTAAAAAAAAACATACAATACCCCCCCCCCCAACATTACAACCCACCACCCACATACCCCTAATCTAACCCAAACCCCCCTTAAATAAACCTAACACTAATCCCCTGAAGATCTTCCTACCTTGTCTTCACCATCCAGGTATCACTGATCCGTCCTGGCTCCAAGATCTTCATCCAACCCAAGCGGGGGTTGGCGATCCATAATCCGGTGCTGAAGAGGTCCAGAAGAGGCTCCAAAGTCTTCCTCCTATCCGGCAAGAAGAGGACATCCGGACCGGCAAACATCTTCTCCAAGCAGGATCTTCGATCTTCTTCCATCCGGAGCGAAGCGGCAGGATCCTGAAGACCTCCAGCGCGGAACATCCATCCGGACCGACGACTGAACGACGAATGACTGTTCCTTTAAGGGACGTCATCCAAGATGGCGTCCCTCAAATTCCGATTGGCTGATAGGATTCTATCAGCCAATCGGAATTAAGGTAGGAATTTTCTGATTGGCTGATGGAATCAGCCAATCAGAATCTAGTTCAATCCGATTGGCCGATCCAATCAGCCAATCAGATTGAGCTCGCATTCTATTGGCTGATCGGAACATCGGGTTGTAATGTTGGGGGGGGGTATTGTATGTTTTTTTTTACAGGCAAAAGAGCTGAAATTTTTGGGGCATGCCCCGCAAAGGGCCCTGTTCAGGGCTGGTAAGGTAAAAGAGCTTGTAACTTTTTTAATTTAGAATAGGGTAGGGAATTTTTTATTTTGGGGGGCTTTGTTATTTTATTAGGGGGCTTAGAGTAGGTGTAATTAGTTTAAAATTGTTGTAATATTTTTCTTATGTTTGTAAATATTTTTTTATTTTCTGTAACTTAGTTCTTTTTTATTTTTTGTACTTTAGCTAGTTTATTTAATTGTATTTATTTGTAGGAATTGTGTTTAATTAATTTATTGATAGTGTAGTGTTAGGTTAATTGTAGGTAATTGTAGGTAGTTTATTTAATTATTTTATTGATAGGGTAGTGTTAGGTTTAATTATATCTTAGGTTAGGATTTATTTTACAGGTAAATTTGTTATTATTTTAACTAGGTAACTATTAAATAGTTCTTAACTATTTAATAGCTATTGTACCTGGTTAAAATAATTACAAAGTTGCCTGTAAAATAAATATTAATCCTAAAATAGCTATAATATAATTATAATTTATATTGTAGCTATATTAGGATTTATTTTACAGGTAAGTATTTAGCTTTAAATAGGAATCATTTATTTAATAAGAGTTAATTTATTTCGTTAGATGTAAATTATATTTAACTTAGGGGGGTGTTAGTGTTAGGGTTAGACTTAGCTTTAGGGGTTAATCCATTTATTAGAATAGCGGTGAGCTCCGATCGGAAGATTAGGGGTTAATAATTGAAGGTAGGTGTCGGCGATGTTAGGGAGGGCAGATTAGGGGTTAATACTATTTATGATAGGGTTAGTGAGGCGGATTAGGGGTTAATAACTTTATTATAGTAGCGCTCAGGTCCGCTAGGCAGATTAGGGGTTAATAAGTGTAGGCAGGTGTCGGCGACGTTGAGGGGGGCAGATTAGGGGTTAATAAATATAATATAGGGGTCGGCGATGTTAGGGCAGCAGATTAGGGGTACATAGGGATAACGTAGGTTGCGGCGGTTTACGGAGCGGCAGATTAGGGGTTAAAAAAAATATGCAGGGGTCAGCGATAGCGGGGGCGGCAGATTAGGGGTTAATAAGTGTAAGGTTAGGGGTGTTTAGACTCGGGGTACATGTTAGGGTGTTAGGTGCAGACGTAGGAAGTGTTTCCCCATAGGAAACAATGGGGCTGCGTTAGGAGCTGAACGCTGCTTTTTTGCAGGTGTTTTTTTTCAGCTCAAACAGCCCCATTGTTTCCTATGGGAGAATCGTGCACGAGCACGTTTTTGAGGCCGGCCGCGTCCGTAAGCAACTCTGGTATCGAGAGTTGCATTTGCGTTAAAAATGCTCTACGCTCCTTTTTTGGAGCCTAACGCAGCATTTGATTAAACTCTCGATACCAGAGTTAAATTTATGGTGCGGCCAGAAAAAAGCCCGCGGAGCGTTAACAGCCCTTTTACCGCCGAACTCCAAATCTAGGCCTTAGAAAGCTGTTTCCCAGTAATACATTTTCAGGTTATAGACGCAGTCAATTTTTAAAGGAGAAGGTGCAATGTCTTTTTACATGCTAAACACATTTTACATTTTCCTTAGCATTAACATCTTTGCCATGGTATGCTAAATACATTTATATGACAGATTTTTGCCAATAAATACTATGGTTAAATGTTCCAGTAAATCATGGGCAAGAGAGAGTTATGTAAAAACCATAGGAAGGTTAAGACTTATTATGAAAATACATTTAGCTAGGCAATACTAGCTATCAAATTCCTTTGTATAATTAGTAAAGTTCAGCCAGTTCCTTTGTGTGTGTAGCTCGTCACCTTACCTGGGTTGTTCCACATACCAACGTTCAGCTAGTGACCAGGCAGGTGAGCGGGGAAGGCCTTTAAATGTAATATCGCCAAAACCACAGGCACCCATCAGAAGGCCATGATGTGCAGCCACCCCCCGCAGCGCTCCATCAGTGCCCAACACGATATCTCCCAGGACAATCAGGCAGCTCCGGTTGGCACCTCCAGAAAGAGTGAAGAGAAGAAAACCTGCTCCCGGTAAGGCCGCCTCTTGGTTCAGCACTCACCTACAGCGTCTCAGGCAACCGGGGTGAAGATACTTAGAAGCGCCATGTAAAGGAATCTCAGCGGCAATCTCCAAGGCTGGTTACACACAGCCCCGACCTCCCGCGCAGCACCAGTGGGGGAGGGGGGGAATCTTTAGCAAGCCTCCAATCCAGCACCAGGTAGGACCGCCTTAGATGTTCATCGCTCCCTGCTTGGCAATGCGGTTCCGGCCCCACAGGTGATCTCTACCTCCCTCGCAGCTTCGGTGGGGGAGGGGAAGATATGTGGGGAGTCCGCCGCTCTGCTGTAGATACTCAGACAAGAAGTCGAAAAAAAAAACCTTTGTAAGTGAAGCAGTGCTAGTGTATGGAGATAGCCTTAACCTCCCACGCAGCACCGGTGGGGGAGGGAAGGGTCTGTAGAGAGTCTGCTGCTATCCTGCAGGTGTTCAGGGCAAGATTCAAGGCACTTTGTCAGAGAAGCAGAGAAAGGGTATAAAAGTAACCTCAACCTCCCACGCAGCACCGGTGGGGGAGGGAGGCACCCGACTTCTCCTCACAAGTTTCTCCTTGTAGTTGAATCAAGAGTTCCGATACATATAAAGAAAAAAGCACCAAGATACAAGCTTTTTGCAAGCTGACTAACAATGTCAGCACAGTGGGATGTCTATCCACTGTCTGGTTCCAGGAGCGTTGATACAGGCTATCCAGGTAGCTACCCAGGTCTCTGGGTTCGGCACGTGAGACAGACTCCGCCAGCAGCTGTAGGACTGGAAGGTAACCACACACAGGTGTTTGCAGTTAACTCCTCCTCCAGAAACCACTTCAGGGCACGCCCAGAGGATGCAATTTTAAGCAACTTTGTAATTTACTCCTATTATATTTTTACTTCGTTCTCTTGGTATCTTTATTTGAAAAAGCAGGAACGAAAACCCCAACATTTTCTTTCATAATTCAGATAGACCATGAAATTGTAGATAACTTTACAGTTTACTTCTATTATCTAATTTGATTTTTTTCTCTTCTCTTAATATATACTGTATGTGCATTGGAGCCCTTTGCAGTTAAAGTGAAAGTAAATCCTAACATTTTACAAACGCTAGGATTGACTTTTGAAACAAATAAAGGGCACTTTCATTCATGAACTATAAGATACTTCATGTAGAAAACTCCTTTATTTGTTTTAACCGATCGCAGTTTTCAGCTGCTACAGTAGCCCGTGGCTAAAAATTTTTTTGCTAAGAGGTGATGTTTTTTACATCTTAGCCAATAGCTGTGCGGTAAATACAGCTCCCATGGGCGCCAAGCCGGATTTACTGCACTGCTATTAGCTAAGAGGTGAAAACGTCACCTCTTAGCAAAAAAAGTTTTAGCCATGGGCTGCTGTAGCAGCTAAAAACGGCGATCGGTTAAAACAAATAAAGGAGCTTTCTACATGAAGTATCTTATAGTTCATGAATGAAAGTGCCGTTTATTTGTTTCAAAAGTCAATCCTAGCATTTGTAAAATGTTAGGATTTACAAATTACTTTCACTTTAAGTAGATGAAAACATGAAAAAACTGTTTTATGCAATATTCATATTTAATAAATTGTTTAACTATGTATTTACTGTAAATAGTTGACATTCCAATGTTCTGCACATAGCAGAATATGTTTGATGTATTCCTAAATAAATATTCCTATATATATCTGTATATATCTTCTATACCTATATATAATCATCTATACAGGTATACCCTGCTCATACAGCGAATTATGCACCGGAGATCTGCTGTAAAGTGAAAACTGCCTATTAGGGAAACAACACAGTTTTAGCTTTCTTTTCATTTGCCAGTGGGTTTAAAATCTTGAAAACATGTTTGAACTAACATATATTAGGGGTGCAATAGCGCTAAGTTTAATTTAACACAAGCATAGCACAGTATTCAATTAGTATTCAATAAATACTGTACCTGTAAAATAGTGACAATTAATGTAGTTAAATTTGCCAGACTTACAACACTGAGAGCTCGATGATATATTGTTCGCCAGCTCAAACCTTCTTTTTCTCGCTGACACTAGCAGGGCTGCCCTGGTGCAATGATCGTAAAAAAGGGGCAGTCCCTGCGAGTTGCGAGATGGCTCCTATTAAAAGTAATGAAGCTTGCTGGATAGGGACACTTCGCTCCTTAGTGCGAAGTTATCAGGGAGCAGTTTAAAATTAAAATCCTACAGCCAATATAACTCACATTATGCTGCTTTCTGCTTATAGCATCTTACATTCGCCTGTATTTTAGTATGCATTTGTTTTTCTATTGGGGTTATAAGTGTTCGTATTGTTTTGAGAAAAGCTTGCCACCTTTTAGTTGACGAGAAAAAACTGTGATATCTGCAGTGTGAAAATCTTTATAGAATTACGCTGGGATTAGTGAGACATTGTTATATACTCCCATTTTACGCCCATGTTCAGCCCATTTTACGAAAAAACAATTACACTTTGCATTTTGTATTTATAAGTTCAAATTTCTGTGTGATTTTTGCACATCCAGTGTACTACAATTGCGATTTATGCTGTGAATATTTAATTTGTTTTATTCCTGTGTAAATTACACACTAATTTTACTTTTTTTTTAACATACGATTTTTGGTGAAGAATTTTGTTACGGTTTTTGACAATACAATTTTTCCCTGCTTATTTTTGTGTGAATGGTTCAAATATTGACCCCACATTCCCATTTCATCCATTCCATCACTTAAATAACACAGACACATGTTTGGGGAAGAAAAGGCTGCTGCTTATTTATTAACAAAAACTCAACAATTAAACTTTATTCATCAACACTCTACAACCTTTCGTTTCTCTTTAAATACCCCCAGTGGTTGCTTACTGTCCTCTTTATCAGCCCCCACCCCTTCTGGGGTGGGGCGTCCTCCATCACTTTCTTTTCTGTTAACAACCCAAGTACCAGCCACTATCCGTCAGGCGTAAGCCTCAACAGACCACAGCAAGCACTCCGCCAAAGCTGCGATAATAACCATCCAGCCTAATATCAGGGAGGGAGGGCGGGCGGGCAAATCTCCTGCCGTACTGCTCCTGGGCTTGATTGTGACGTCCAGGAGCAGGGGAGGGTATTTAACTCCTCCTATCCTGCTCCTCCCCCTACAGCGGAACCATCCACTTCTTCAAGGTAAGTGGGGGTCAATGTGCCCTCATTCAATTCTTTCAAACAGGCTTTTCTTTGTTTTGTATAATGTTTAAAATACGAATTTTGTTGTGCACATTTCATATGAAAATGCAGTATACGCCCCTTAGCGAGACACTCTGTTTTCAGGGTAAAAAATGGCTTTAGATCATTCCACCAGGGAAATAGAAGACCGGCGAGCATTCATTAATAATCTCGCCAGCCCAGAGAGCTTTCAATCATCGAGCCCTGAGACACAGATTGTACTGTAATGCTGTAAACAGAGTGAACTAAGCATAACAAAATGGTGCCAGTCACTTTTCTCGCAATCTCACGATGCTTACAGCACTGTTTTCAAAATCCTTGGAGGTTGAACTTCAGCTTCACAAAGCACATGCGAATACACGATCGGGTTTGTGCAAGAGTGAGGTGTTAGGTTTCTTTTCCACTTTTTTTTGCTCCATTGACTTCTAAACTTGAGTTGACACGTGATATTGTAAGTTCGGCTTTTTGCGCTAGTTGGGTTAGCGTGTGATTGAAAACAGATTATTTTAAACTCATAATACAGCCACAACCCAACGAGCGCAAAAAGCTTACTTCTAGCGCAATTAACGCTAGAGAGGGAGATTTAATTAGCACACCACTTGTAATCTGGTTAATAATTAAATAAAAAACTTAAAATAAACAATATAAATTCCAATCACGAAAGAACCATAACTGCAACACCACCAAAATGTATTAATGAAAAAAAAAAAAATTGCTTATCAAAAACTAGACTACGAGTAAAAGCCCAAGCAATATTGGCTTTTTCGGCTTTTTGCACACGAAGGAAATATCATGCATAATACAAATAATTGAAAGTAAGCCTGTTCACTTGAACGCAATCATGATTTACACTCGTTGGGTTAGCATGAGTTCAGAGTTCATGTAAAGGTAGAGGAAGAAAAAAAAGTTGCTTGAAACACAACATAAATACATGTAAAAGTACAGTTACACTCATATAAACACTCTCATAAATATGTACTAAAACGTTATAAGGCCTCAAAGATATATGGTATAAGTAGGCTGACCATATCGCAGCTTTAAAAAGGGACACATATGATTTGTTAGGGCTGTTTAAAGAAATTATTTGAATACTGTTCATTATAAAAACCCTGACATGTATTTTTCATATCTGTCCCTTTTTAAAGCGGCAATATGGTCAACCAAGATATAAGGTGTTTGAATAAAAAGGGCTGCAATGGGCTTTAACATATTCATACAGTACATACACATCTAAATATGTGTATATATGTGTGTGTGTGTGTATATATATATATATATATATATATATATATATATATATATATATATATATATATACAGTCATGGCGAAACATATTGGCACCCCTGCATTTCTATCATATTGCACCACTTCGCCCAGAAAATTGTTGTTATTACAAATGTTTAGGCATTCTCATGTTTATTTCTTCATATTGGTACCCTTAATTTAATATTTGGTAGCACACCCCTTGGAAAAAATAACTGAAATCAGTCGCTTCCTGTAACCATCAATTAGTTTCTTACAGCTCTCTACTTGAATTTTACACCACTCTTCTTTCCCCAACTGCTCCAGGTCTCTCAGATTGGAAGGGTTCTTTTTCCCAACTGCTTTTTTGAGATCTCTCTACAGGTGCTCTATGGGATTGAGGTCTAGAGTGGACTTGTTGCTGGCCAGTTCAGTACTCTCCAGTGCTTTGTGGGGGATTTTTGATGTGTTCTTTGGGTCATTATCCTGCTTTAAGATCCATGACCTCTGACGGAGACCCAACTTTCTGACACTGGGCCCAACATTGCACCACAGAATTATTTGGTAGTCTTCAGATTTCATAATGCCATGCACACACTCAAGACATCCAGTGCCTGAAGCAGCAAAGCAACCCCAAAACATCAGTGAACCTCCACCATGTTTGACTGTAGGGGCTGTATTCTTAACTTTAAAAGCCTCATTTCTTTTTCTGAAAACAGTAGAATGATGGACTTTACCAAAAAGCTGTAATTTTGTTTCATCTGCCCACAGAACATTCTCTCAAAAGGATTTTGGCTTCCTCAGGTAAGTTTTGGCAAATTCCAATCTAGCATTTTTTTGTTTCTGTGTCAACAGTGGGGCCTCCTGGGTCTCCTACCATAGCGTCCCTTTTCTTTCAGATGGTGACGTATAGTGACATTTGTACTCTGTGCCTGAAGGTCAGCTTGAATTTGTTTGGAAGTTGATCAAGGTTTTTTATCCACCATTTCCCACCTCTCATCCTATTGGCTGATTTGAACAGCCAATAGGATTCCAGTAGCTCTCATCCTATTGGCTGATTTGAAGAGCCAATAGGATTCCAGTAGCTCTCATCCTATTGGCTGATTTGAATTTAAAAAAATCAAATCAGCCAATAGGAATGCAAGGGACAGCATTTTGAAAAGACTCCCTTGCATTGAAGATTCAGTATACAGCGGCGACCGTATGAAGAGGATGCTCCGTGCCGGATGTCTTTAGGATGGATCCTCTCCACTCCACCGGGGATGAAGATAGAAGATGCCACCTGGATAAAGTTAGAAGACGCCACCTGCCTAGATGAAGACTTAGCCACCTGGATGTCCGGACTTCAGAAACTGTAAGTGGATCATCGGGGGTTATTGTTAGGTTTTTCTTTTACTTTTCTTGCGTGAGTTTTCTTTTTAGATTAGGGTTTGGGCTTTTCTTAAAAGAGCTAAATGCCCTTTTCAGGGCAAGAAAAAGAGCTGAATGTCCTTTTAAGGGCAATGCCCATACAAATGCCCTTTATAGGGCAATGGGTAGTTTAGGTTTTTGTTAGAGTAAGGTTTTTTTATTTTGGGGGGTTGGTTAGGTGGTTTGTCTTACTGTTGGAAGGACTTTGTATTTTTTTTCAGGGAAAAGAGCTTATTTCTTTAGGGCAATGCCCTACAAAAGGCCCTTTTAAGGGCTATTGGTATTTTATTGTAGGCTATGGGTTTTTTTTATTTTTGGGGGGCTTTTTATTTTTATAGGGCTATTAGATTAGGTGTAATTGTTTTTATTTTGGATAATTTCATTTATTTTTCGTAATTTAGTGTTTGTTATTTTTTTGTATTTTAGTGTTTTTTATTTTTGTAATTTAGTTTTTTTTATTTTTGTAATTGTAGATTTAATTTTTTTAGGGGTTAATATCTTTATTATAGTGTGGGCAATGTTGGGGTGTGGGGGAATAGGGGTTAAAAACTTTATTATAGTGGCGGCGATATCGGGTACGGCAGATAAGTGGTTAATAAATTTATTTCCGTGGTGTCGATGTCGGGGGTGGTAGATTGGGGGTTAATAACTTTATTTAGGTGACGTAATGTCTGGGGCAGCATATTACTGGTGTTTAGACGTGGGGTTAATGTTAGGGTGTTAGGTTTAAACGTAACTTTTTTTTCCCCATAGACATCAATGGGGATGCGTTACGGAGCTTTTCATTCTGCGCTTCAGGTGTTATGTTTTTTTCTAACACCTTCTCCCCATTGATGTCTATGGAGAAAGCGCTTGGATTTTGTGCGGTATGGAGCTCATCACTTTTGTTGCGTTCGTTTCGCACCCTCTATAGCTCAAAACTTGTAATCTAGGTGTTTGTGAAATAGGTTGTTACCTTGCTCTCTACAATTAATTTATCTTTATTCCATACCAATTAACTCTAACCTAGATACCTTATATCTCTCCCACTCCAATTAACCATAATGGACATTAAAAGATGAGTAGACTTGTTAAATGATGAAAATTAGACCACAATATAATAATCCTAATAGGTTAAAATGAGGAAGGAGCCTAGAGAATCTTTAGGACACGGCATAAAAGGAGAACGATCTGTTATTGATACAAGAAGTAGGACCTGTTGGTGTGAAAAGAGCCTAATTAAGTTTAGTGGGTGTATATGTTAGTTGATTTACAAATGAGGAAGGAATTGTGTAGAGGTGGATTGTGGGCAGTTAGTTTCAGGGAGAAATTTTAGTGCTAGGGACTTTGCAGTAAAGTGTTTGTCATGAGGGGTGGATGTGGCTAGGGTTACAATGGTGAGAAGAACCTGGGTCTTTTTTTTATAAATATATTATTTTAAGGGGTTAATCCACTTTTTTGAGTGATTAACTCTATGTATTGGTATTGCAAAACCACAATGTTTTAAATTTTATTTTACTTGGTTTAACCACAGTGACCATCTTTGTGTCACGGTGCACAACAAATTTGAATTATACAGTTGTTTACAAAAACCTCAATATCTCAGCTTAGAATGTTCCTAGCTCCTTGGAACAAAATCTGATGTCTAGAGCATATTACAAGGTACATGGACATATATAAATATTTTGCATATTCTTGTGCCATAGACTTAGAACTTAAGTCGTAATGTAATGATCAAGATCGCTGAAAGTTCCAATTTTAGGGTGAATTTATAATGGAAAGGGTTTGGGTCTCAGTGCTAATTTTGTTTTAAGGGTTACCTGGGTAAGTATAGTGAACATACAGAAAATTTCAGGTTTTAGACTTCTCTTATTTTTTTCTTATGGGGCAAGAAAGTGCAATTTGAATGCAAAAGTGCAAAAAATTGAGTTTGAGATTCCACTGGTTACAGATCTAGGGCTAGTAGAAATCTGGCGAAAAGCCTACTTTATTCATACGTTTTGAGAAATGAACAGATGTAATATAAGCATAACAAATAATAAAATAGAAAAGCATTTTACAGTAATTATGTTTATGATTGTCAATGAAGTCTAAAATGCTACTGCATTCGATACTGGCAGCAGTGAATCATAATCTATCATGTTGGTACAGGCACCAACATGTCATTAGGGCAGGAAGACTTGTCTCTGCATGTCTGGGCAAGCCCAAAATTGCAAGTATGTGGACAAAGCGTGTTGTGTTGGCGGCATTCATGTGAGTTATATGCTAGAAGTCGAAGTGTGTTTTTTGAGTGAAGCTAGAATAGATTTTATCCAAATATGGAAATATAGTGTTCAACTGGGTGTTTTACAAATTAACAGTATCATAAAGAGATCTTTGGTGTTGTTTCTCCTGTGATAAAAGCAGTTAGTGATTACAGCTCATAAGAAAAGGAGTTACTGTGTTCAAGGGTAGGATGTGATGTTGCATCAGTCTGTAAGTACTATGAAAAATTCTATTGAAATATAATCACCTATTTGGAAGCAGTTGTTGGGATATCACAAAAAAATATTTTATAAAGGACTACAAGAAGTTTGATACGTTTGATTTTATCAAAGAATATGAACTATCCTCTATAACTTGTCCCTGGTAGGTCACTGTGTCCCACCTGCTACAAAAATGTTTGTGATTGAAAAAGACACATGTATGGAGCAGAGTGAGAACTATGTATTATTCGAAAATTCTAGGTTGGCTCAGCTAGTGCTGATTTGGTGTTTCTCCTGCATCCCAGATTAGGATGGAAGATACGTGCAGATAAAAGACAAAGTGCTTTGAGTTCTAAAGTAGTAAAGATTTCTGAAAGTTTGAAAAGAAATCTATGTCAAAAAGTAACTGAACTTCATGAACTGGAACTCAAGGACAGGTTAGATAAGTGTGAGAGATTTATAGGTGTAAGAAAATGTCACTGTTTTCAGGCAGTATCAGAGAGTATTATCAGGTGCTTCTTTACATCTGCATTGCAAGAGTTTGATTAAATTTGTTTCCCTGATCCTACGCAACAATGGCTGTGTCTCATGTTTATGAAGATCAGTGGGGGTTATGCTTAATTGTGATGTTTTTGTAAAATTATTCCTCCCATCTGGACCAAGAACATCATTCAAGATATCTGCTGAGGACAAAGAGTGGTTTCCCATGAACAATGTCCTCAGAAAACTGACACCTGCCAAGTTGACTACTGTCACCAGATGCTACCACAACATTTAAGAGAGAATACATGAGGAAATCTCACAGCTTCTAAACAAACATGTAGCTTGAACTTGTGGTGTGTTAATCATAAACATAATTGCTTTAAAATACTGTTTTTTTATTACTGTTTACTTTTTATTATTTATTATGCTTATAGTGCATAAAACAGTTTGTGAATGGGAAGTGTGTAGCTTAGCATTGTTGCTTTAATTAATGACTACTGTGTTTTAATATGATACTATTTAGTGACTTCCTCCTTGAAACTTGAGGGACCAGTGCGTGTGAGTGCTTTACCACTTCTTTTTTCCTTTCACTTGTTCATTGGGGGCACCATGTTGTATCATTCTTTCATTCACTATGATAAAGTGAGCACTATGGCCCATATTTATCAAGGTCTGGCGGACCTGATCCGACAGTGCGGATCAGGTCCGCCAGACCTCACTGAATACGGCGAGCAATACGCTCGCCGTATTTAGCATTGCACCAGCAGCTGCTGGTGCAATGCCGCCCCCTGCAGACTTGTGGCCAATGGGCCGCCAGCAGGGGGGTGTCATTCAACCCGATCGTACTCGATCGGGTTGATTTCCGGCGATGTCTGTCCGCCTGCTCAGAGCAGGCGGACAGGTTATGGAGCAGCGGTCTTTGTGACCGCTGCTTCATAACTGCTGTTTCTGGCGAGTCTTCAGACTCGCCAGAAACAGGGGCCATCAAGCTCCGTACGGAGCTTGTTAAATAGAGCCCTATGTGTTTTGGTCTGGTTCCTGATCCAATTAGAAAATGCAATTGTAAGGGACTTTTCAATGTAATTCTGTTATATTTACTTAATTCTCTTAATATCATTTTCTGAAAAACATATCTAGGTATGCTCCAGGACATCAACCAAACACTGTGAGCTAACTGGTGATTCAAGGCTGAGCACATATGCTGATCGGATTACAAGATGCATTAATCTACATTTACAGTAATGCATTGTTGCTCTATAGCTTACTTTAACTATGGGTTAGATTACAAATAGAGTGCAGGATGCGTTATTTTGCACTCGGCCTCACACGTAGGTGCATATTTATCGAGCTTGAAGACCACTGCTCCATAACTTGTCCGCCTGCTCTGAGGCGGCGGACAGAAATCAACCCGAACGAATTTGATCAGGTTGATTGACACCCCCTGATAGTGGCTGAAATCTGCAGGGGGCGGTATTGCACCAGCAGTTCACAAGAACTGCTGGTGCAATTATAAATGCCGACAGCGTATGCTGCCTGCATTTATCGATGGGCAGTGATGTGCAGCGGACATGATAAGCTACTTTGTATCATGTCCGCTTGCACATTGTTAAATAGGCCCCAAAGAATATCAATTATAATAATAATATTGTATTACAAGTAGGTAGTTAAAAATGTTAAACAAAACATCTTAATGCAGCCTATACTTATAGTGGTATTAGCTCCTAACTAACTCTGATATATAGTGGTATTAGCTCGTGTTGCACTTGTGTGTAATCCAAAATACAACTTTAAAATGAAGCGCTTTTAGAGACCTGATGTAGACAATTATAGCTTGCTAGTTTACATTACAAAACATATGAAAATGCCATGAAAATAAAAGATTTAGGAAATATATTTTACATTAACACTTTTTTAGAAGAATTAAAGGGATATTGTATATGACAAGTGGTGGGAAACAGTCAAAGGTGTATGCGTATGTTTGTATATATCTGTGTGTATCTATGAACTGTTTTATTCAGAAGTTTCATTGAAATAGTATAGCACATAACTAAATAAAGAACTCCGCTATGTGAGCAGATTTTATCATATAAAATCTTTGTATTCAAATGAGATATTTTGTCTTCCTTTTCTATGGCATTCTTGATCATTGTAAATGCACCTATAAATGAAATGCATGGATTTCTCCAAAAACTATAAGGAAATAGGATTTTGTGGGGGAATTTCTGGGGTTTCCGTAAACCTATACAGAAAAAAAGTATTCACCACCAACAAGGGGATAATTGACTGATTTTTGTTGATGACTTTAATGTGTTAATAATATTAATTCATGACACAACACAATCAACAATTTCCTATGATTTCATATAATTTTAAAGTTAACATTTCTAAAAATCCCAAACAAATAATTGCAATCATAAATGGGAATATGATACTCTTATTTTATAATTATAGTTTAAAAGTGTGGTTTAAGCAATATGTTCACCTTTTTATTAAACCAGGAAATGTTTGTGTTTGTTCAAATATAATCTAAGCACGTTCAACAACTGAAACATTCAAATAAAAAATAAAAAAGTTGCACGAATAGCCAAGATATGTTCTGCAAAAGTTTAAAAAGTGTTGTCAAGAGGGTAAAACTGATAAATTAGACAAATCCAAAATTTAGAAGATAATTTATACAAATGTTTGTTTCTCATGCATCATAATGTTCACGTGATAAATATTAACTTGTAATAGCAGAGCAAAAATGCAAGAGGCATTTAAGCACAATATATTGCATTCCAACTGTGTTAAAGGGATGCTAAATACATTTTTTCTTTCATGATTCAGATTGAACATGCAATTTTAAACAACTCTCTAATTTAATCCCATTATTAATTTTTCTCCGTTCTCTTGCTATCTTTATTTGAAAAATCAGGAATCTAAGCTAAGGAGCCAGCCCATTTTTGGTTCAGCACACTGGATAGTGCTTGTTGATTGGTGGGTACATTTAGCCACTAATTAGCAAGCGCAACCCAGGTGCTGAACCAAAAATGGGCCGGCTCCTTAGCTTAGATTCCTGCTTTTTCAAATAAAGATGCCAAGAGAATTAAGAAAAAATGATAATAGAAGTAAATTAGAAAGTTGCTTACAATTACATGCTCTATCTGAATCATGAAAGAAAAATTTGGGTTTAAGATACCTTTAATAATATATATCATTTGCATTTTTAGGCTACACTTGTAATCTAGGCCTATATGTGTAACATTGTTGCAAAATGCTGCCAAATAATGCTCACGTTATGTACAGGCTTTTGTGCCTAGCTCAGTATACTCTTGTGGAAAGGAGCTAACATTTAGCAAATCATACTAGAAAAGCACAAAAAGGTTTGCTGCACGTTTAATATTGTATAAGAAAGTGCATGAAATAAGAAAAAATAATGCCAAAATTGTTTCATATATACATTATTCACGCAAATACTTTATTGAGATATTGTAACAAACAGGCTCACCACACACATGCTAAGTGAAAAATACTTAAAGGGACAGTTCACCCAACTGTGGTTTCAAAGCACAAAATCAGCTACTTCATATACACAAATAAGCATGAAAATGGAATTTCTCAAATATTTTATACTCTGCAGTTGGTATAACAAGTCATTTAAAATACATTCATGGAAAAACAATTTTACAGTGTACTGTCCCTTTAAACTCCTAGATGGAGTATATCATATATTATGCCAAGGTTCCCGTTAAAATATGTTGACCGCTATAGGGAGCCTGTATTAGCCAAAATATTTAATTTCACTATCTGGGGCTAAGCTCCTTCTGTAGCGGGAGCTTTATTTATTGTTATACTGGCTAGAGACATATATCAGGACCGAGTTATCAAATCTATGAGTAAGCAAAATGTAAAAATTAGGAGACAGTGCTGCTGATATGTACGCCCCTTTTTCTGCACATTGTTTCTTTTGTGCTTTTCTAGTATTATTTAATTTGCTAGTCACCTTATAACAGGCAGTTGCTCAATACAATAAGCTAACCTTATAACTGCCTGTTATTTTTGATTATAAAAAGTGCTTAAACCCACACACTTTGCCTCATTTATCAAATCATACCATGAAAAAGGGGTAAATAATATGAGAATATAAGTACAATGGAAACGTTAATGTTTTCACGTCCCTTTAAATATAGCAGAACATTATCGCTGCAACATATTTGCTGTTATATTGTAATCTTAGATCATTATTGATCATCTTAGATCAGTGTTTTTCAACGTCAGTTCTTAAATATTCTAACATGCCAGATATGTATCTTAACTAGAGCACAGGCAAAATAATCCGCTAATCAGTAACCATGGTTACTAACCTGATCTCACCCATCAGCTGATTATTTCACCTGTGCTCTAGTTAAGATGTCATGAAAATCTGACCTGTTAGCGTTAATTAAGAACTGGAGTTATTATTATTATCGGTTATTTGTAGAGCGCCAGCAGATTCCGCAGCGCTATAAACAAAGGCGCAGTACAACAAAACAATTATATAGATCAAATGAGTAGAGGGCCCTGCCAAGAGTCACACTGTTGTAGTCACCTCTTAAGAAGGTGACCTGCAAACAGTTGGGCTCTTAGGCTTACATGCTAAGGGTGTTCAGGGGATAGCGATGGAGGAGAGGAACTGGTATAAAGAAAGGTTAGCGTTAGTGATGTCGCGAACCTAAAAATTTGGGTTCGCGAACGTCAAACGCAAACTTCCACAACTGTTCGTGAACGGGCGAACCGCCATAGACTTCAATAGGCAGGCAAACTTTAAAACCCACAGGGACTCTTTCTGGTCACAATAGTGATGGAAAAGTTTTTTCAAGGGGACTAACACCTGGACTGTGGCATGCCTGAGGGGGATCCATGGCAAAACTCCCATGGAAAATTACATAGTTGATGCAGAGTCTGGTTTTAATCCATAAAGGGCATAAATCACCTAACATTCCTAAATTGTTTGGAATAACGTGCTTTAAAACATCAGGTATGATGTATCGATCAGGTAGTGTAAGGGTTACTCCCACTTCACAGTGACAGACCAAACTCCCCGTTTAAAGGGACAGTCTACACCAGAATTTTTATTGTTTTAAAAGATAGATAATCCCTTTATTACCCATTTCCCAGTTTTGCATAACTAACATTTATAATAATATACTTTTAACCTCTGTGATTATCTTGTATCTAAGCCTCTGCAAACTGCCCCTTTTTTCAGTTCTTTTGACAGACTTGCAGTCTAGCCAATCAGTGCCTGCTCCCAGGGCACAGTGCACGAGCACAGTGTTATCTATATGAAATACGTGAACTAACACCCTCTAGTGTTGAAAAACTGTTAAAATGCAATCTGAAAGAGGTGGGCTTCAAGGTCTAAGAAATTAGCATATGAACCTCCTAGGTTAAGCTTTCAACTAAGAATACCAAAAGAACAAAGCAAAATTGGTGATAAAAGTAAATTGGAAAATTGTTTAAAATTACATAATCTATCTGAATCATGAAAGTTTATTTTGGCCTAGACTGTCCCTTTAACGCACCTCAAACAAGCGCAAACAGTCCATTTGCACAAGCGCAAACTCCCCATTTGCACAAGGTTGGATACCAAGCTAGCCATGTCCCGTTCCTTGTCCTCACTGATGTCATTGAAGGTCTCTTCCTCCACCCAGCCACGTACAACACCAAGGGTCCCCGAAAGGTGACAACAAGCCCCCTGGGACGCCTGATGTGTTTTGTCTCCCACCTCCTCATAGCCATTTTCCTCCTCTGACTCCTCTTCTTCAGACTCCTCTCTCTGCGTTGCCTCTCTCTGCATTATTATAAGGTGTGTTAAGTAGTACTATTCCTATCAGTTTAATCCCTGTTACGTCCCCTATCAGGGGACGTGTATATGGCATCAATTTTAGGAACCAGGAGATGGAAAAAGATGCTTGGTCGGTCCTCCTACTTAAAATTTGGGGCACTGCGTGTGCAATCTAATATGCCACCAGATATGAGTGGTGTGTTAAGTAGTACTATTCCTATCAGTTTAATCCCTGTTCCGCCCCCTATCAGGGGACGTGTATATGACATCGATTTTAGGAACCGGGAGATGGAAAAAGATACTTGGTCGGTCCTCCTACTTCAAATTTGGGGCACTGCGCGTGCAATCTAATGTGCCACCAGATATGAGTGGTGTGTTAAATAGTTCTATTCTTATCAGTTTAATCCCTGTTACGTCCCCTATCAGGGGACGTGTATATGGCATCGATTTTAGGAACCGGGAGATGGAAAAAGATGCTTGGTCGGTCCTCCTACTTCAAATTTGGGGCACTGCGCGTGCAATCTAATGTGCCACCAGATATGAGTGGTGTGTTAAGTAGTTATATTCTTATCAGTTTAATCCCTGTTACTTCGCCTATCAGGGGACGTGTATATGGCATTGATTTTAGGAACCGGAAGATGGAAAAAGATGCTTGGTGAGTCCTCCAACTTCAAATTTGGGGCATTGCACGTGCAATCTAATGTGCCACCAGATAGGAGTGGTGTGTTAAGTAGTTCTATTCTTATCAGTTTAATCCCTGTTACACCCCCTATCAGGGGACATGTATATGGCATCGATTTTAGGAACTGGGAGATGGAAAAAGATGCTTGGTTGGTCCTCCTATTTCAAATTTGGGGCACTGCGCGTGCAATCTAATGTGCCACCAGATAGGAGTGGTGTGTTAAGTAGTACTATTCTTATCAGTTTAATCCCTGTTACGTCCCCTATCAGGGGACGTGTATATGACATCGATTTTGGGAACCGGGAGATGGAAAAAGATTCTTGGTCGGTCCTCCTACTTCAAATTTGGGGCACTGCGCGTGCAATCTAATGTGCCACCAGATAAAAGTGGTGTGTTAAGTAGTACTATTCTTATCAGTTTAATCCCTGTTACGTCCCCTATCAGGGGACGTGTATATGGCATTGATTTTAGGAACCGGGAGATGGAAAAAGATGCTTGGTCGGTCCTCCTACTTCAAATTTGGGGCACTGCGCGTGCAATCTAATGTGCAACCAGATAGGAGTGGTGTGTTAAGTAGTACTATTCCTATTAGTTTAATCCCTGTTATGTGCCTTTTTTTTTGGTTTGGTTTTTGAAGCCACAGTGCAGCACCAGAGGCCAGAAAAATTAGGCATGTACACATGCCTGAAAAATTGGGTATTGTTGCAGCCGCTGCTGTAGCAGTGGCCAGAAAAATTGATGTTTGTTTCCCAGGCAGAAAGTGCCCTAAAACATTGCAGCTTGAACCCTAGTTGGTGGCGGATAAGTGACACAAGTCATCCGGCATTCAGAGATAAAATACAGCAGCGTGTGGACCATTTTTAGCCCAAGGCAGCTCATCTCATCAGGATTTTTTAGTCGAATGTATCGCCCAGTGTCAGTCCCTTCGGGATCCATCCCTCATTCATCTTAATAAAGGTGAGGTAATCTAGACTTTTTTGACCTAGGCGACTTCTCTTCTCAGTGACAATACCTCCTGCTGCACTGAAGGTCCTTTCTGACAGGACACTTGAAGCGGGGCAGGCCAGAGGTTCTATCGCAAATTGGGATAGCTCAGGCCACAGGTCAAGCCTGCACACCCAGTAGTCAAGGGGTTCATCACTCCTCAGAGTGTCGATATCTGCAGTTAAGGCAAGGTAGTATGCTACCTGTCGGTCGAGTTGTTCTCTGATGATGGACCCCGAAAGGGCTGTGGCGATGCATTGGACTTAAAAAGCTCTGCATGTCCTCCATCAACAATACGTCTGTAAAGCGTCCTGTCCTTGCCGGCGTGGTTGTGGGAGGAGGAGGATTACTTTCACCTCTTCCCCTATTAGATTCCTGTTGTGCTGTGACATCACCCTTATACGCTGTGTAAAGCATACTTTTTAATTTATTTTGGAACTGCTGCATCCTTTCCGACTTGCGGTAATTCGGTAACATTTCCGGCACTTTATGCTTATACCGGGGTCTAGCAGCATGGACACCCAGTACAGGTCGTTCTCCTTCAGCTTTTTTATACGAGAGTCCTATAACAGGCACAACAGCATAAAAGACCCCATTTGCACAAGGTTGGATGCCGAGCTACTCATGTCCCGTTCCTCATCCTCAGTGATCTCACTGAAGGTATCTTCTTCCCCCCAGCCACGTACAACACCACGGGTACCAGATAGGTGACAACGAGCACCCTGGGATGCCTGTTGTGGTTGGTCTTCCTCCTCCTCTTCAAAGCCACATTCCTCCTCTGACTCCTCTTCCTCACAATCCTCTTCCAGCGTTGCCACAGGTCCAGCAAGTGATGCTGATAAGGCTGTTTCTGGTGGTGATGGTGACCACAACTCTTCCTCTTCCTCTTCACGCTCATCTACGGCCTGAATCAGCACTCTTCGCAGGGCACGCTCCAGGAAGAAAACAAATGGTATCATGTCACTGATGGTGCCTTCGGTGCGACTGACTAGGTTTGTCACCTCCTCAAACGGATGCATGAGCCTACAGGCATTGCGCATGAGCATCCAGTAATGTGGCAAAAAAATTCCCAGCTCCGCAGAGGCTGTCCTAGCACCCCGTTCATACAAATAGTCGTTAACGGGTTTTTCTTGTTGGATCAGGCGGTCGAACATTAGGAGTGTTGAATTCCAACGTGTCCGGCTGTCGCAATCAATCGCCTCACTGGCATGTTGTTTCACTGCTGGATATGTGAAAAGTGCGCCATGGCCATGTAGGAACAACTGAAATGGCCACATACCTTCCTGGCCTGCTTCATGACGTCCTGTAAGCCTGTGTACTTATGCACAAAGCGTTGTATGATCAGATTACACACATGTGCCATGCACGGCACATGTGTCAACTTGCCCAAATTCAATGCCGCCACCAAATTTCTTCCGTTGTCACTAGCCACTTTGACGATCTCCAGTTGGTGCGGAGTCAGCCACTCATCCACCTGTGCGTTCAGGGCAGACAGGAGTGCTGGTCCGGTGTGACTCTCTGCTTTCAGGCAAGTCAACCCCAAGACGGCGTGACACTGCCGTATCCGGTATGTGGAATAGTACCTGGGGAGCTGGGGGGGGTGCCGTTGATGTGGAGCAAGACGCAGCAGCAGAAGAGCACTCAGCCAAGGAGGTTATGGAAGAGGATGGAGTAGGAGGAGTAGAGGAGGTGGCAGCAGGCCTGCCTGCAAGTCGTGGCGGTGTCACCAACTCCTCTGCAGAGCCACGCTTGGCAGCCATCAGCAGGTTTACCCAATGTGCAGTGTAGGTGATATACCTGCCCTGACCATGCTTTGCAGACCAAGTATCAGTTGTCATATGGACCCTTGCCCCAACACTGTGTGCCAGACATGCCATTACTTCCTTTCGCATAATCGGTAACAGGTTGGGGATTGCCTTTTGTGCAAAGAAATTTCGGCAGGGTACCTTCCACTGCGGTGTCCCAATAGATACAAATTTAAATGCCTCAGACTCCACCAGCTTGTATGGTAAAAGCTGGCAGGCTAAGAGTTCAGTCAAGCCAGATAGGTGACAACGAGCACCCTGGGATGCCTGTTGTGGTTGTCTTCCTCCTCCTCCTCAAAGCCACATTCCTCCTCTTACTCCTCTTCCTCACAATCCTCTTCCAGCGTTGCCGCAGGTCCAGCAAGTGATGCTGATAAGGCTGTTTCTGGTGGTGATGGTGACCACAACTCTTCCTCTTCACGCTCATCTACGGCCTGATCCAGCACTCTTCGCAGGGCACACTCCAGGAAGAAAACAAATGGTATGATTTCGATGATGGTGCCTTCGGTGCGACTGACTAGGTTTGTCACCTCCTCAAAAGGATGCATGAGCCTACAGGCATTGCGCATGAGCGTCCAGTAATGTGGCAAAAAAATTCCCAGCTCCGTAGAGGCTGTCCTAGCACCCCGTTCATACAAATAGTCGTTAACGGCTTTTTCTTGTTGGATCAGGCGGTCGAACATTAGGAGTGTTGAATTCCAACGTGTTGGGCTGTCGCAAATCAAGCGCCTCACTGGCATGTTGTTTCACTGCTGGATATCTGAAAAGTGCACCATGGCCATGTAGGAACGCCTGAAATGGCCACACACCTTCCTGGCCTGCTTCAGGATGTCTGTAAGCCTGGGTACTTATGCACAAAGCGTTGTACGATCAGATTACGCACATGTGCCATGCACGACACATGTATCAACTTGCCCAAATTCAATGCCGCCACCAAATTTCTTCCGTTGTCACTAACCACTTTGACGATCTCCAGTTGGTGCGGAGTCAGCCACTGATCCACCTGTGCGTTCAGGGCGGACAGGAGTGCTGGTCCGGTGTTACTCTCTGCTTTCAGGCAAGTCAACCCCAAGACAGCGTGACACTGCCGTATCCGGGATGTGGAATAGTACCTTGGGAGCTGGGGGGGTGCCGTTGATGTGGAGCAAGACGCAGCAGCAGAAGAGGACTCAGCCGAGGAGGTTATGGAAGAGGATGGAGTAGGAGGAGTAGAGAGCCTGCCTGCAAGTCGTGGCGGTGTCACCAGCTCCTCTGCAGAGCCACGCATTCCATGCTTGGCAGCTGTCAGCAGGTTTACCCAATGCGCAGTGTAGGTGATATACCTGCCATGACCATGCTTTGCAGACCAGGTATCAGTGGTCATATGGACCCTTGCCCCAACACTGTGTGCCAGACATGCCATTACTTCCTTTTGCACAATCGAGTAAAGGTTGGGGATTGCCTTTTGTGCAAAGATATTTCGGCCGGGTACCTTCCACTGCGGTGTCAAAATAGCTACAAATTCTTTGAACACATCAGACTCCACCAGCGTGTATGGTAAAAGCTGGCGGGCTAAGAGTTCAGTCAAGCCAGCTGTCAGATGCCGGGCAAGGGGGTGACTTTGTGACATTGGCTTCTTACGCTCAAACATGTCCTTGACAGACACCTGACTGTGGGCAGATGAGCAGGTACTGCTCAAGGTGAGAGACGGAGTGGCAGATGGTTGAGAGGGGGCAAGGAGGACAGCAGTGGTTGACGTGGCTGAAGATGCTGGACCAGGAGGAGGATAGCGGCTTTGAGTTTGTGTGCTGCTTGTACTCATGTGTTGATCCCATAGGCGTTTGTGATGTGCGATCATGTGCCTTCGCAAAGCAGTTGTACCTAGGTGAGTGTTGGACTTCCCACGACTCAGTTTCTTTTGGCATAGGTTGCAAATGGCATCGCTGTTGTCAGAGGCAGACACATACAAAAAATGCCACACTGCTGAGCTCTGCAATGACGGCATTCTGGTGGTGGCAACAGCATGAGTTGATTGGCGTGCTGTCTGGCTCACCCCGGGTGCCGATGCATGCTGTCTGACTGTGCCACTAGCTCCTTGCGATGACCTCCCTCTCCTTCCAACTCGTCTCCTCCTCCTCTCTGTCTCCCCATCTGAACTTTTCCCCTCTTCTTCTTCTCTTCTGGCGGGCACCCACGTGACATCCACTGACGCATCGTTATCATCAACCGCTTCACTTGTATCTGACAACTCAACAAAGGAAGCAGCAGCGGGTACAACATCATCATCATCACACTGTACGTAGATGTGTGTAATGCTGCCTGACTGAGACATATCCCTGTTATCTACATCCTCTGGCAATAATGGTTGCGCATCACTATCACTCATTTCTTCCAACTGATGTGTAAATAACTCCTCTGACAGATCAAGTGAAGCGGCTGTGGTGCTAGTGTTGGTGGTGGCGGCAGGCGGGCGAGTGGTAACTTGAGAGGTGCCCGAAGCTAAGCTGGAGGAGAATGGTGCATCAAGGTTCCGAGCGGAAGCTGTAGAAGATTGGGTGTCCTGTGCTAGCCAGTCAACTATGTCCTCAGAGTCAGAAATGTTCGAGTTCGGGGTACGTGGCCTCTGAACACTGGGCATTATTCTAGGGCCAAAGGGAATCACATCACCACAAACACGACGGCCCCTGCGGGGTGGCCTGCCTCTGCCTGACATTTTTTTTTCGATTAGTGGTACTATGCGTGCAAGCTACTGTGACAACAGATATGAGTGGCACTGTGCACTAGCAGAAGTTGGCAGAGTCGACGCTGTAGGCCTGACACACACGCTTCCAGACAACTAACTGCTATTCAATCTATTACAGTCAAAATTGTATTTTTTTTTAAATGTAAACTACTGTTACACCAGGTATGAGTTGCACTGGGGTGACACTGTGCCCTGGCAGGCACTGAAACGCACACGTGTGAAGGAAACTGACAGCTATTATTTAACACAGTCAAAAAAGTGTTGTTTTTTTTAAATCTACACTACTGATACACCAGATATGAGTTGCACTGGGGTGACACTGTGCCCTGGCTGGCACTGAAATGCACACGTGTGAAGGAAACTGACTGCTATTATTTAACACAGTCAAAAAATTGTTGCTTCTTTATTATTTAAACTACTGTTACACCAGATAGGAGTTGCACTGGGGTGACACTGTGCCCTGGCAGGCAGGCAATGAAACGCACACGTGTGAAGGAAACTGACTGCTATTATTTAACACAGTCAAAAAAGTGTTGTTTTTTTTAAATCTACACTACTGTTACACCAGATATGAGTGGTGGCACTGGGCAAGTGGGCACAGTATACGCTGTGAGCCTGACACACATGCTGGCAGGCAGGCAACTGCAATTAGATTACACAGGAAAAAAAAAAAAAAGCAGCCCTAAAAGGGCTTTTTGGGGTGCTGTCCTTACAGCAGAAATCAGATGAGTCATTTAGGACTGTAGTGGACACTGAATACACTAGCCTAGCTATCGATTTCCCTATTAATCAGCAGTAGCTACACTGTCCCTCCTCTCCCTAAGAATGCAGCTTCCGAATGAATCTAAAATGGATGCTGTCCAGGAGGTAGGAGAGTCTGGGAGGGAGGGTCTGCTGCTGATTGGCTGGAATATGCCTGCTGACTGTGAGGTACTTGGGGACAGTCTTGTGAAGTGAGGCAGAGAGTTCCACAAGATGGGAGCCAGTCTGGAGAAGTCCTGTAGTAGGAGGTCATGAGCAGAGTGAAGGGGACAGGAGGGAGAGTATCTGGAGACAAGGTCTAAAATATAGGGGGGAGCAGTGCAGTTGAGGGCTTTGTATGTCAGAGTGAGAATTTTGTGTTTGATCCTAGAGGCAAGAGGAAGCCAGTGAAGGGATTGGCAGAGAGGTGCAGCAGATGAAGAGCGATGTGTAAGGTTGATGAGCCTGGCAGAGGCATTCATTATGGATTGTAAAGGAGCTAGGTGGCAGGTGGGGAGACCAGAGAGGACAGAATTGCAGTAATTGAGGCGGGAAAGGATGAGAGAGTGGATTAAAATCTTAGTTGTGTCTTGTGTAAGGAAGTGTCTAATTTTAGAGATCTTTTTAAGGTGGAAGTGGCAGGCTTTATCCAAGGACTGAATGTGAGGAGTGAAAGAAATATCGGAGTCAAATGTGACCCTGAGACATCGGGCATGCAGAGTAGGGGTAATGATGGAGTTGTCGACAGTTATAGAGAGATTTGGGGTTGGAGATTTTGGGAGAAGGGGGAAAATAAGGAGCTCACTTTTGGAGAGATTTAGCTTGAGGTAGTGAGAGGACATCCAGGAAGAAATGTAAAGACAGTTAGTGACACGGGAGATAGGTCTGGTACAGAGAAGTAGATTTGGGTGTCGTCAGCATACAAATGATAATGGAAACCATGGGACTTTATTAGGGAACCTAGTTTGGAGCAAAAGAGAGTGGTCAACAGGGTCAAAGGCTGCGGACAGATCAAGGAGGATAAGCAGAGAAAAGTGGCCTTTTGATTTTGCTGTAAGTAGGTCATTGGTAACCTTAACAATTGCTGTCTCGGTGGAGTGATGGGGCCGAAATCCAGATTGCAGTGGGTCAAGGAGGGAGTTTTATGTAAGGAAATGTGATAGGTGTGCATATACTAGTTTTTCAAGAAGCTTTGAGGCAAGAGGGAGGAGGGAAATAGGGCGGTAGTTGGATGGGGAGGTAGGATCAAGGGAAGGTTTTTTGAGGATAGGTGTGACCAGTGCATGTTTCAGAGATGAGGGAAATATACCGGTGCTGAGGGAGAGTTTGAAAATGTGTGTGATTATAGGGGTAAGGGTAGCAGAGAGGGAGGGGAGTAGCTGTGAGGGGATAGGGTCAAGGGGACAGGTAGTGAGGTGAGAGCGCAGTATAAGTGCCGAAACTTCTTCCTCAGTAACAGGGGAGAATGAGATAAGTTTAAGGTTATGTGGGTTGTGGTTGATTGAGAGCAATTGAGGGGGTGAGAGAATGGAATTATTTTGAGAGCTGATTTAGTTTCTGATGGAGTTGATTATGTAAATTAAGTGGCCGGCAAAGTCTTGAGCTGACAGAGAAGTTTTATTAGGAGGTGGGGGAGGGCGGATAAGAGTATTGAAAGTGGAGAACAGACATTTTGGGGTTGAAGAAAGATTAGAGATAAGAAACACTGTCTTAGATCATACTTTGATAAAGAGGAAGAGAAATTAGTGCCACATCATATATATCTTATAGGATGCTGAATTTCTTGGTGTCCCTTGTTGAAAAAGAATACGCACATATCCACACTAGTGGGAGCTGTTGCTAATTGGTGCCTGCACACATTTGTGATTGGCTGACTACATGTGTTCATCTTGCTGCCAGTAGTGCAATGCTGTTCCTTCATCAAAGGATAACAAGAGAACAAAGCACATTTGAAATGGCAGTAAATTGGAAAGTTGTTTAAAATTGTATGTTCTAACCAAATCATAAAAGAACATTTTTGGGTTTCTTGTCCCTTTAAGAACGATTATGCTGGATATGATTTATAAAAGTATTTTTAACAAATGTACATAATTTGTTTTATAAAATTTTACAATGTTTGTGCTTGGAATCGTCTATTATAATGAACTAATGAACTAAAATACCTGTTGTTTACCATCACTAAGATAAGATTGTAGAAAGCAGCAAAGTAAATTGCTTTGTAGTCAAGTATGTCAGAATTAGGACATTTCAGTGGTGCTGTATAACCTATATTTTATTTAAGACAAGTAAAAATCATAAGTAAAACATTTTTGACTGTCTACATTAGCAACAAAAAAGGGGAGAGAGAAATTGTACTTGGTATGCTTCAAAAAATATATTCTTGCCTTGTCAATTAGGGAAGCAAATTTGTTTTTGTGGAGTTTAATTTGCTCACTATTTTATTTTTTTGTATGTTTGGATCTATTTAGATATTGAGAGAATGCAGGAGGCTTCGGTTAAAAGGACAGTCTAAAAAAAATAATCTTTCATGATTCAGATAGAGCATGCAATTTTAAACCACTTTCCAATTTACTTTTATCATCAAATTTGCTTAATTCTCTTGGTATTCTTTATTGAAAGCTAAACCTTACTAGGCTTATGTGTTAATTTCTAAGTCCTTGAAGACCACCTTTTATCTAAGTGAATTTTGACACTTATTATTGGAGTTATTTATGACTCAGCACTAATTGGTGAAACTGCAAGTCTGCCAAAAGAACTGAGATGAGGGGGCAGTCTGAAGAGGCTTAGATACAAGGTAATCATAGAGGTAAAAAGTGTATTAATATAATAGTGTTGGTTATGCAAAATTGGGGAATGGGTAATAAAGGAATTATCTTTATCTATCTTTTCAAGCAATAACATTTTTCAAGTAGAGTGTCCCTTTAACCGACCTCCTTGATTCCTCTAGATGGGCATTCAAGAATGAGAGTTTAATTGCCATTTCCTCTCAAAATTCTACTTTCAATACAATGAAGTCTGAAACCAACATATGAGTCTGTAAGAAATCTAAACCTATTCTTACTCTGCCCTACTATATAATCCCCAAAACTTCCTCCACTATCAAAACCACTATAACAGCATCCTTCTATCTCAATGCTAGCACTATAATTCTTAAATAACATAAATATTATTATCCATATTGAATTAAATCTACTGATAAGCTTAGTTCTTTATCTATCTGAAGAGATGGGCCTCTATTTATCAAGCCGTCATCTTTCTTGCATTTGACGGCCCTAATACGGTCGCCTAAGATCGCCTAAGATCGCTGCCGCGGACCTGAATACACTCTCCAAAATGATCAAGAAAGCTGTCAAAAAGCCGCGCACCAAGTACGGAGCGATGAGCAGCGGACTGTTGTTAACTAACAGTCATCGATCTTGCTGCTCTTCGGCTTATTCGCAGCTTTATTGCTATACTGTCACTAAGCACCCACACTATACTATACTGTTTTACCCCCTATACCGCCGCTCCCAGAGCCCACCGCAACTCTAATAAATGTATTAACCCCTAAACTGCTGCTCCCGGAGCCCACCACCACCTACATTATATTTATTAACCCCTATCCTGCCACTCCCAGACCCCACCGCAACTAAATAAAGTTATTAACCCCTAAACCGCCGCTTCCGGAGCCCACCGCCACCTACATTATACATATTAACCCCTAATATGCCGCCCCCTATACCGCCTCCACCTATATAAAGTTATTAACCCCTATCCTGCTGCTCCTGGACCCCGCCGCAACTAAATAAAATGTTTAACCCCTAAACCGCTGCTCCCGGAGCCCACCGCCACCTACATTACATTTATTAACCCCTAATCTGCCCCCCCTACACCGCCGCCACTATATTAAATGAAATAACCCCTAAACCTAAGTCTAACCCTAACCCTAACACCCCCCTAACTTAAATATTATTTAAATAAATCTAAATAAAATTACTTATTTTTATTTTATTTTTATTTTTATTTTACAGGCAAGTTTGTATTTATTTTAACTAGGTACAATAGTTATTAAATAGTTATTAACTATAACTACCTAGCTAAAATAAAGACAAATTTACCTGTAAAATAAATCCTAACCTAAGTTACAATTACACCTAACACTACACTGTGATTAAATAAATTAAATTAATTAACTACAATTAAATACAATTAAATAAAATTAACTAAAGTACAAAAAACCCCCACTAAATTGCAGAAAATAAAAAAATATTTACAAGAATTTTAAACTAATTACACCTAATCTAATCCCCCTAATAAAATAAAAAAGCCCCCCAAAATAATAAAAAGCCCTACCCTATACTAAATTACAAATAGCCCTTAAAAGGGCTTTTTGCGGGGCATTGCCCCAAAGTAATCAGCTCTTTTACCTGTAAAAAAAGAAATACAACCTCCCTCAACATTAAAACCCACCACCCACACACCCAACCCTACTCTAAAACCCACCCAATCCCCCCTTAATAAAACCTAACACTACCCCTTTGAAGATCACCCTACCTTGAGCCGTCTTCACCCAGCCAGGCCTAAGTCCTCAACAAAGCCGTGCAAAGTCTTCATCCAACCGGGCAGAAGAGGTCCTCCAGACGGGAAGAAGTCTTCATCCATGCGGCATCTTCTATCTTCATCCATCCAATGAGGAGCGGCTCCATCTTGAAGACATCTGATGAGGAGCATCCATCCAGACCGACGACTACCCAACGAATGACTGGTCCTTTAAATGACATCATCCAAGATGGCGTCCCTTGAATTCCGATTGGCTGATAGAATTCTATCAACCAATCGGAATTAAGGTAGAAAAAATCCTATTGGCTGATGCAATCAGCCAATAGAATTGAGCTTGCATTCTATTGGCTGATTGGAACAGCCAAAAGAATGCAAGCTCAATCCTATTGGCTGATTGGATCAGCCAATAGGATTGAACTTCAATTCTATTGGCTGATTGCATCAGCCAATATGAATTTGCTACCTTTATTCTGATTGGCTGATATAATTCTATCAGCCAATCGGAATTCAAGGGACGCCATCTTGGATGACGTCATTTAAAGGACCAGTCATTCGTCGGGTAGTCGTCGATCTGGATGGATGCTCCGCGTTGGATGTCTTCAAGATGGAGCCGCTCCTCGTCGGATGAATGAAGATAGAAGATGCCGCATGGATGAAGACTTCTGCCTGTCTGGAGGACCTCTTCTGCCTGGTTGGATGAAGACTTCGCACGGCTTCGTTGAGGACTTAGGCCTAGTTGGGTTAAGACGGCTTAAGGTAGGGTGATCTTCAAGGGGGTAGTGTTAGGTTTAATTAAGGGGGGATAGGGTGGGTTTTAGAGTAGGGTTGGGTGTGAGGGTGGTGGGTTTTAATGTTGGGGGGTATTGTATTTTTTTTTTACAGGTAAAAGAGCTGATTACTTTGGGGCAATGCCCTGCAAAAAGCCCTTTTAAGGGCTATTTGTAATTTAGTATAGGGTAGGGATTTTTATTATTTTTGGGGGCTTTTTTATTTTATTAGGGGGCTTATATTAGGTGTAATTAGTTTAAAATTCTTGTAAGTATTTTTTTATTTTCTGTAATTTAGTGTTTGTTTTTGTACTTTAGTTAGTTTTATTTAATTGTATTTAATTGTAGGTAATTGTAGGTAATTAATTTAATTATAGTGTAGTGTTAGGTGTAATTGTAACTTAGGTTAGGTTTTATTTTACAGGTAAATTTGTATTCATTTTAACTAGGTATCTATTAAATAGTTAATAACTATTTAATAACTATTCTACCTAGTTAAAATAAATACATAGTTGCCTGTAAAATAAAAATAAACCCTGAGATAGCTACAATGTGACTATTAGTTATATTGTAGCTAGCGTGGGGTTTATTTTATAGGTAAGTATATTAATAAGTAATAATTTAGTTAATTGTAGTAATTTTATTTATATTTATTTAAATAATATTTGTTAGGGGGGTTAGGGTTGGACTTAGATTTAGGGGTTAATTCATTTAATATAGTGGCGACGGTGTAGGGAAGGGCAGATTAGGGGTTAATAAATGTAATGTAGGTTGTGGTGGGCTCCGGGAGCAGCGGTTTAGGGTTCTAGCTACTGATTGGTGGCTATACATATATATATATATATATATATACCGATTGTCATTGGCTCACCCATGTGTTCAGTTAGAAACCAGTAGTGCATTGCCGCTCTTTCAACAAATGATACCAAGAGAATGAAGCAAATTTGATAATATAAGTAAACTGGAGAGTTGTTTAAAATTGTATGTTCTACACAAATCATGAAAGAACATTTTTGGGTTTCATGTACCTTTAAGACATATCCTTTTTTGTCTTAATAAATACATTTAATTAGTTATTTACTTTTTTGTAAGTAATTTGGGTCATTGCTTTTATATATAATATACTTTTAATTTATTGTTATAGTTAGTTTCAAGCAAACATACAAAAAGAGTCTAAGAAATTAATAAATGGTCGTTGTTTTAAAATGTGCACAAACATACACTAAAATTAAAGCAGTGCTTAATCAACCAATCCAAGAATAGTAACAACCTCCATACTTAAGTGTATACATAATACGTGATGATTACTAAGATATATGTATATTCTAGCAATAAACATAAATAGACTCTAAATACATTGATATTGTCAAATTAGATACATAAATATAGATGTATATAGAGAAAGGTATATAAATCATGAAACAGGAAAAATAATGTATGCAAATATTTTTAGATTATATCCATGTACTATTTTTCATAAAAATATTAATAAATATTTAGATCGATAAGTGTAACATGTTTTATTTGTTTTCCACAGACTGCAAACTTCATAGTTCATAGGAATTGTCATTAAAAAAAAGTTGGCCCAGCATACCAATGTAATAGAAGCATTACTATAGGCATGGATTTAACCCTTTTCATAGATAGTTTTAAAAAATAAGTACACAGGGGTGTGTCCAAGCAGTGTTCCAGAGAGGAAGCATATTCAGGATTTTTTGGTAATCTGCCTGTTATTATACAATATTATACATGTGCGTTTAGTTCCGAATCGAAATTCAGATAAATTCGCCAAATTTGGAGATTCGAATTGATTCGAATTTCCGAATTACGCTAGCAACGAAACTAAACTAATCCGAATGCATTTGTAATGAATAAATCTGAATTAGTTTGTATTTATTCGTTACATTCAAATGGCCATGGACTAATCAGAATGCAGTATAAAAAATTAATTTAGTGAGATTTAGTGAGATAGAACAGTAAAATAATTCCATTTGTATAACATTTGGAACCATTTGAATCAACATGACACATACTGAACTTCCGAATTCACGAATCGAATCCGAAACGAATACATCCAAATACATCTGAATTTACTCAAATCCAAATTAATCCAAAACAAATACATTCGATTTATCCAAATTTTAATTTATCCAAAACGAAATTCGAAAAAATCAGAATCGGTCCAAAACGAACTGAAACATTTTTTTCCGCTGTGCACATGTCTATACTATATTTACAGTGAACATACAAGTTTTATTACAAATGTCAACGCTCCTACTTGTGAGGAACTGTTTCTCAACCTATTTACTGTTTTATTTTTGGAGCCAAAATTGGGCAGTTAGGGCATAGAGCGGTGGCTCAATAGTAGACGACCACAGCCCCCCCCCCCCCTTCCCCCCACTTGTTCCTGGACTGAAAATCTTTATTATTATTCACTGACCTAATTGATAACTACATTCATCTATGGATCTACAAACTTTTCAGCCATGATTGCAACCCAACAGCCATACCGGTTGAAGAGATGGTGCAGTGCCTAGATGGTCACTATGCCAAATTGGAGGGCCTTTTAATATCGTTAATGAAAAATGCTCTATTGTGTCTTAAAAAAGGGCCTAAATTTGTCTTAAGGCAAATTATGGAGGAGCCTAATATACCCATAGCGACCACATGTTCTATGATTTCCATAATGGGCCTACACAGAAAAATATACATGAGCAAAGTGAAGATCATACAGCATGGACTGGCACCTTTTACTAAGGCTCCTGACCCTCTATATTTTAAAAATATCACTGAGAGTATGTTCAAGGGGAGAGGAGAAGATAAGCTACTAAATAAAATTCCAAAGGTCCGGGAAACCAAAGTAATGCCGGGGTCCTTTTAATCGGACAACACAGGTATGGTGAGGCTGCTTATGCCTTATCAGGGAGAAACATGCAGACATCATCACCAACAGCAGCTACACCATGCATATTAACATCTAACCCTTTGGATTGGACTTCCACTATTATGAACATGCAAGTTGGTGACAAGGGAATATCCTTATACCTTAACTGGGTCAATGATATTACCACTGCATTTTTCATTTACTGTAACGTGTGTGGGATATTTCTTTATCATACCAATCCTGGCCAGTAGTCCTCTTATCCCAGCGTCAGGTGGAAAAAATAAGAGAAATCCCCAAACTATTTTTTTTCAGTAAAGGAATGAGGTAGGGCAGGCAAAGCACAGAGCTTTGTGAAATAAGAGACAAGGCAAAGAAGTCACACGGCAAAGCAGGAGACAGCAGCAGAAAGCTAAGTATTCAGAGCACCAACAATGTAGAAGGTATCTAGGCAGAGCAGGGTTTAGTAGCGGATAGTCAGACCAATCTTTCAGAGTGCCAAAGGGTTAATCAGTAGAGTAGTCACTTAGGCAGAGCAGGGTTCAGCAGCAGGTAGTCAGTCCAATCTTACAGAGTGCCAAATAGTTAAGTGGTAGATTAGTCACTTAGGCAGAGCAGGGTTCAGCAGCAGGTAGTCAGTCCAATCTTACAGAGTGCCAAAGGGTTAAGCAATAGATTAGTCACTTAGGCAGAGCAGGGTTTAGCGGCAGGTAGGCAATCAGTACACGATAGAATAGGAGCACCCAGGAGTACACACAGCATAACCTATACTAGGGCAACTAAAGAATGAAGGATGTTACCTTAAATAGGCACAGGCTTGCGCCAAGGAGGACGCACAGGTGTGCAAGGAGATAAGCAAAGTGGCACTCGCGGAACAACAACTTCATGCGGCCATGGCAACGGCTGGAGGAGCGGAGGTGGCAGAACTAGGGAGCGGAGGCGGTGGTATGACATTTACAAAAGTAATGGGTACTTTTCAGATTAATGTGTGGACTGACAGTTGTTTTTTTACCAAGGCCTTTGCATAAACACAGTTTGTTTGGATGCCTGCATCGCAAGAATCTTGAAGCTTTGATGCTTCCTGTTTCTCCAGATAAACTTATGACTATACAAGGCAGTTGTTCAGACATCATTAAAGATCATATGTTTCATCTTTATCATCAAGCATACAAAATGAAAAAGGTTAAAATAGAAATATTGCTCCATTATATGTTAATATACATAATACATTTATTTATTGTTGGTCCCTTCTCCATACAGTAAGCGTAACATGCTCTCTTCTTTGTTTAAGGTTATATTTGTTAGTTCTAAATGATAACATTTACTATACAGGAATTTATTATTGTTATTCATATTTAGGGACAGATTACAAATGGAGCACTATTTAACGCTCCCTCTTGAGTATTAAGTCCACTAGGAGTAAGCTTTCTGCACACGTCGGATTGCGCTTATATTACAAGTTGAAAGTAAACTGTTTTGCTTGCATGCTAACCCTCAAGCCCAAAAAGCTGAACTTAGAATATTGCGCACGTGATAACATATTCCCCCCATAGAAGTCAATAGAGCAGAAAAGTAGGAAAAAAAACATAAGACCTACTCATATTCAAACCAAATCGCAATGTGAAAATATGAATATTTCACATTCTAATGTTCTTCACTTAGCAGAATATGTTCACTTTATTCATAAATAGATATTTCTATATATATATAATTTTGTTTTGCACAAATATATATTTATACCTGTATACAGTAGGGAAAAAAAGTATTTAGTCAGCCACCAATTGTGCAAGTTCTCCCACTTAAGAAGATTAGAGAGGCCTGTAATTTTTTTTATCATAGGTATACCTCAACTATGAGAGACAAAATGTGGAAACAAATCCAGACAATCACATTGTCTGATTTGGAAAGAATTTATATGAAAATTATGGTGGAAAATAAGTATTTGGTCACCTACAAACAAGCAAGATTTCTGGCTCTCACAGACCTGTATCTTCTTCTTTAAGAGGCTCCTCGGTCCTCCACTCATTACCTGTATTAATGGCACCTGTTTGAACTTGTTATCAGTATAAAAGACACCTGTTCACAACCTCAAACAGTCACACTCCAAACTCCACTATGGTGAAGACCAAAGAGCTGTCGAAGGACACCAGAAACAAAATTGTAGACCTGCACCAGGCTGGGAAGACTGAATCTGCAATAGGCAAGCAGCTTGGTGTAAAGAAATCAACTGTGGGAGCAATAATTAGAAAATGGAAGACATACAAGACCACTGATAATCTCCCTCGATCTGGGGCTCCACGTAAGATCTCACCCCGTGGGGTCAAAATGATCACAAGAACGGTGAGCAAACATCCCAGAACCACACGGGGGACCTAGTGAATGACCTGCAGAGAGCTGGGACCAACGTAACAAAGGCTACCATCAGTAACACACTACACCGCCAGGGACTCAGATCCTGCAGTGCCAGACGTATCCCCCTGCTTAAGTCAGTACATGTCCGGGCCCGTCTGAAGTATGCTAGAGAGCATTTGGATGATCCAGAAGTGGATTGGGAGAATGCCATATGGTCAAATGAAACCAAAGTAGAATTGTTTGGTAGAAACACAACTTGTCGTGTTTGGAGGAGAGAGAACACCATACCTACTGTGATGCATGGGGGTGACAACATCATGCTTTGGGGCTGTTTCTCTGCAAAGGGAACAGGACGACTGATCCGTGTACATGAAAGAATGAATGGGGCCATGTATCATGAGATTTTGAGTGCAAACCTCCTTCCATCAGCAAGGGCATTGAAGATGAAACGTGGCTGGGTCTTTCAGCATGACAATGATCCCAAACACACTGCCTGGGCAATGAAGGAGTGGCTTCGTAAGAAGCATTTCAAGGTCCTGGAGTGGCCTAGCCAGTCTCCAGATCTCAACCCCATAGAAAACCTTTGGAGGGAGTTGAAAGTCCATATTGCCCAGCGACAGCCCCAAAACATCACTGCTCTAGAGGAGATCTGCATGCAGGAATGGGGCAACATACCAGCAACAGTGTGTGACAACCTTGTGAAGCCTTATAGAAAACGTTTGACCTCTGTCATTGCCAACAAAGGATATATAACAAAGTATTGAGATGAACTTTTGATATTGACCAAATACTTATTTTCCACCATAATAAATTCTTTCCAAATCAGACAATGTGATTGTCTGGATTTGTTTCCACATTTTGTCTCTCATAGTTGAGGTATACCTATGATGAAAATTACAGGCCTCTCTCATCTTCTTAAGTGGGAGAACTTGCACAATTGGTGGCTGACTAAATACTTTTTTCCCCACTGTATATACATGATTATTTATAGATATATATAGATATATATATATATATATATATATATATATATATATATATATATATATATATATATATATATATAGGGATATCTATTTCAAAATACATAGAACATATTGGAATGTGTATTTTCAGTAAATACACAGTATAACTGTGATGACCAGGGTTAACTAACCCTAGACCAGTCACTTGTGTGACAGAAAGTTTTAACAGACCCTTTCCATCTTAACCAATATGTCACAGTCTAGCCACTCCAGGTAAGCCTGTGACTTAGTTCAAAGGTGCAAGGGTTAACAACAATCCATTGTCTGTTCTAGACCTAGAAAAAATGCCCAAAACTCCCTTTAGTGCCACCCAAACTAAACTATCTCTAAGATGCCACCACTTAACATTTATTATATGTGAAATCTTAAGGAAAGCCTAGACTAACAAATTTATTTCCCAGGATACAATTTAGCAAATAATAATAATAAAAAAAAAAAAAAAAGTTTTAATATTACCAGTCCCTTTTAGTAACGTCATTCAAATATTAGATAAAGGCAAAAACTTAATAAAGGAATATTTGTTATGAGCAAAGGAGTCAGTCACAGTGCATTGCTAGGAAAAAAGTGTTGATAGATAAAATTATACACAAACAAACAGTTTTTAAAATAAAAAAAGGAGAAATAAAAGAACCTAATAGTGTACTAGCTTAGAAGTCTATGACAGGGTGATTGGCAAGAAAAGATGACCACTCACACTGTTGGTACACAGCCTCCAATTTAGAATGAACCACTTACACTTATATTGCTAGAATCAAAATATTATACATTTTCTCTGATACCAGATTGTTTGACCTAACCTCCTTCCAGATGGACCAGGGAAATACCCACCCCTCTCTTTTACGACATGCCATAAACCTCTGAACCCTTGGCTGAAATGATACAACAAATGATACAACTTAATTTGATACCAAATATGACATGGTTTTCATATTTTCATCATCTAGTGTCATATATGTGGTGAAAGCATGTCTCAAGTTGTACTACTGTCCTCTGATTGACCTCATCTAACTCTGAGTAGAGGGCATTGGTTTTAATTACTTCTCTTGTGCTGACATATTTAAATACTTGATGCAGCAATACTCTGTACATATGCAATAACATTTGGTCAAGTGAAACTTAGAAACTATTTATGTCAGGAAGGCCTGTTGGTTAAGGAAAATACACAGAGACATACAACCACTCAAAAAAACAAAATAGCACTCAGAGAGGAAGTTAACCCCTTGCACCTAAAAACATCACACTACGTCTGTAACATCTTTGGTTTTTAAGATATAGGTATCCTCATAAATCACCCCCCCCAACTTAACCCCCCTTAAGTGGATTTTCTGGAAATTTTAAAATTTCTTTATTTTTAAAGGAGAATCTAAATACCAATCGTCACGTCTGTAAAATCTTTGTTTTTTAAGATATAGGTATCCTCATAAATCAGCCCCCCCCTATTGAACCCCTTAAGTGGGTTTATGAGAAATGTTAAAACACGTGTTTCTTTATTTTTCAAGGAGAATCTAAATACCAATTTTCACGTCTGTAACATCTTTGGTTTTTGAGATATAGGTATCCTCATAAATCAGCACACCCCCCCCTTTTGAACCCCATTAAGTATAATTTCAGGAAATGTTAAAACATGTATTTCTTTATTTTTCAAGGAGAATCTAAATATCAATTTTCATGTTTGTAACATCTTTGGTTTTTGAGATATAGCTATCCTTTTAATAAATCCCCTGCCCCATTTGATCCCCCCTAAAGTGGATTTTAGGGAAATCGTAAAACACGTGTTTCTTTATTTTTCAAGGGGAATCTAAATACCAATTTTCATGCCTGTAACCTCTTTGGTTTTTGAGATATAGGTATCCTCATAAATTAGCCCCCCTCTTTTGACCCTACTTAAGTGAATTTTTGGGAAATGTTAAAACACGTATTTCTTTATTTTTAAAGGAGAATCTAAATACCAATTTACACTTCTGTAACATCTTTGTTTTTTGAGATATAGGTATCCTCATAAATCATATTTTTCAAGGAGAATCTAAATACCAATTTTCACGTCTGTAATATCTTTGGTTTTTGAGATATAGGTATCCTCATAAATCAGCCCCACCCCTTTTGAGCCCCCTTAAGTGGATTTTGTGGAAATGGTAAAACAAGTTTCTTTATTTTTCAAGGAGAATCTAAATACCAATTTTCACGTCTGTAACATCTTTGGTTTTTGAGATATAGGTATCCTCATAACCCCCCCCCTTTTGACCACCTTAAGTGAATTTTCAGGAAATGTTAACACATGTATTTCTTTATTTTACAAGGAGAATCTAAATACCAATTTTCACATATGTAACATTGTCGGTTTTTGAGATATAGGTATCCTCAGAAATCAGCCCCCCCCCCACTTTTGACCCCCCTTAAGTGGATTTGGTGGAAATGGTAAAACATGTGTTTCTTTATTTTTCAAGGAGAATCTAAATACCAATTTTCACATCTGTAACATCTTCAGTTTTTGAGATATAGGTAGCCTCATAAAAAAATGCACCCTCTTTTTTCACCCCCTTAGGGAAGTAATTTCCAAAAATCCTTCCTTAGTGGGTGCCTATGTCATAAAAACAACGTACCTTCCAAATTTCATGTACCTAGGTTAAATGGTTTGAGCTGGGCATTGATGAGTCAGTCAGGACTTCTTCTTTTATATATATAGATATATATGTGTGTGTGTGTGTATATATACATGTGTGTATATATATATATATATATATATATATATATACATACATATATATTTATTTATATATGTTTTTATATCTATAGATATCAACAACAGGTGCACTCACTGTTACTTAGGGCATCCGCCGGGGTGCTGCGTGGAAAACATTCCCAGTACCGGCACTGGCCACACAACCCCACAGCATGATGGAACATCCACCAAATTTTACTGTGGCTAGCAAGTGTATGTCTTGGAATGCTGTGTTCTTTTGCCGCCAATCCACAGCACCTTCTTCCAAAATGAAGCTGGCTTTTCCAAATGTGCGTTTGCATAACTTAAGTGACTCTGTTTGTGGTGTGTGTGCAGAAAAGGCTTCTTCCACATCACTTTCCCATACGCTGAATTGTTGAACGATGCACAGTGACACCATCTGCAGCAAGATTATGTTGTAGGTCTTTGGAGGTGATCTGTGGGCTGTTTTTGACCGTTCTCACCATCCTTTGCCTCTCCAATATTTTACTTCTGGCCTTAACAAGAACTGTGCCTGTGGTCATCTATTTCCTCGCTATGTTCCTCACAGTGGACACTGACAGCTTACATTTCGGCGATAGCTTTTTGTAGCCTTCCCCTAAACCATAATGTTGAACAATCTTTGTTTTCAGGTCATTTGAGAGTTGTTCTGAGCCCCCCATGTTGCCACTCTTCAGAGGAGAGTCAAAGAGAAAAACAACTTGCAATTGGCCACCTTAAATACCTTTTCTCATGATTGGATGCACCTGTCTATGAGGGTCAAGGCTTAATGGGCTCACTAAACCAATTGTGTGTTCCAATTAATCAGTGCTAGGTAGCTACAGGTATTCAAATCAACAAAATGACAAGGGTGCCCAAATGTATGCACCTGTCTAATTTCATTTTGATGCATATTGCACATTTTCTTTTAATCCAATAAACCTCATTTCACTACTGAAATACTACTGTGTCCTTCAGTTATTTGATAGATCAAAATGAAATTGCTGATCCAAATGAAAATCATGGAAATTGTCAGGGGTTCCTAAACTTTTGCATACGACTGTATGTGCATATATATATATATATATATATATATTATGTATATATATATATATATATATATATATAAATATAAAAAAAGATACAACAAAGGTTTTTTTTTGGTTAAGCACACCACAAAAAGACTATTTGCAACCTAGCACACACATTGTGGAAGTGCTACCAAGGTGACCAACAATTATTACGATTGCAAAAAACAAGGTGCACATTCTACCACTAGAGTCCACATAGTTATAGCATATCTAAATATATACTTCAATTTGCAAAATATACTTGCACTGTTCAAATAAGATTGGGGATAGACATCTCACACAATAATATCGACATATATTTAAATTGCAAAGAATATTATCAGAAAAATATGCTTTTAAATAAAAATGGGATCTTAGTCACACAATATGATCATATTCTGCTAAGCCAGTCACCACTTACAAGGTGTCCCAAACAGACTTGTCCTAATGCTAATCAGTATCCACACTGCAGCAAATTATGTCTATGCAGAGTTCCTTAGCTTTATATATATGACACAATTGTTAAACTGGAACACACCTGAACTGGGTGGTGTGCATTAACCAAAAAGAGGGTTTGGTCAGCTCCCTAATCAAAAAGATACAACAAAGGTTTTTTTTTGGTTAAGCACACCACAAAAAGACTATTTGCAACCTAGCACACACATTGTGGAAGTGCTACCAAGGTGACCAACAATTATTACAATTGCAAAAAACAAGAAAGTGTAGGTGCACATTCTACCACTAGAGTCCACATAGTTATAGCATATCTAAATATATACTTCAATTTGCTAAATATACTTGCACTGTATATATACATATACATAGACATGTATATGTATATATTATAGCAACAAAGTCTTATAACTTTTTTATTAATATTTATATGTATATATTTTCATTTATGTTATTTATTAATCTTTATGCAGGAATAGATAGCAAATATAAGAAAACACGATTAACTTGCAGAACATACATACCAAAGGTCATTACATTCACATTTGACAATGACAGTGAGCATGTGGACTATGTCCTAGGTAGTGTCCTGGATACCTGCAGTCAATATGGTGTATCAAAAAAGGTTAAAAGATGACTGGAACATCAATGGAAGACATGCACAATTGTTGCTTGATCTGCTGATCCTATTAGCTTATAGTAACCACAAGGACAAGAAGACTTACATGAAATAATGCATAACATAAATTTATCTTGAACATAAGAAAAATTTGGATGGGGAAGAAATAAAAGAGAATAAATAAAAAGTCTTAAATAAAGAAAAGGAAGTGAAGAGGGAAGGAGGAAATAGAATGAGGAAGCGGACCTTGAGGAGAAGAAAGAATGGGGGGGTAGGGATGTTCGTTGGTTGAAGAGTGGGAGATAAGTGAACTATTATAAATGTGTGTTGCGATGGAGTGGTGATTGGACCTTAAAGTGTTATTTATATTTTTATTAGATTGTGTACATATGAGTGTACATGTATTTTGTAATGTATTTATGTTGTGTTTCGTGAAACTTTATTTTTGTCCTAACCCTTTACGCAATGTCTTCAGTCACGCTAACCTGACGAGCACAAATTTAGTTTGCTTTCTTGTTTACTTTCAACTTGTAATACACACGCAAGTTAATGCGGGAGCAGTATTTCAATATTGTGCACTTGCTAAAGTTAGCGCGCAACTTGTAATCTAGCCAAAAATAAGTAATACATTCACAAAGTGCACCTCTCAAAATTTCACTTTCACATATATATTAAAATAAAGGCCAAAATGTGAATAGTTGAACATACAGTTAATAAGTGTAAACATTACAGCTACTACTGTACTGTACTGTAAAAAAAATGTAGATGAGGTTGAAAAAGCACAGAAGTCCTTCAACCTATACAAGACTTTTTTTGTTTCTATAGTTTTGTGGCAAACCTTTGTCCACCAACAAATCAGTGAAGGATTAGCTTAAAGGGACAGTCTAGTCAAAATTAAACTTTCATGATTCAGATAGGGCATGCAATTTTAAACAACTTTCCAATTTACTTCTATTATCTAATTTGCTCAATTCTTTAGATATCCTTTGTTGAAGAAATAGCAATGTACATGCGTGAGCCAATCACACAAGGCCTTTATGTGCAGCAACCAATCAGCAGCTACTGAGCATATCTAGATATGCTTTTCAGCAAGTGATATCAAGAGAATGAAGCAAATTAGATAATAGACGTAAATTAGAAAGTTGTTTAAAATTACATGCTCT
Organism: Bombina bombina; assembly: GCF_027579735.1. Lineage (NCBI taxonomy): Eukaryota > Metazoa > Chordata > Amphibia > Anura > Bombinatoridae > Bombina > Bombina bombina. Next base: position 1,064,950,134 of record NC_069501.1, on the reverse strand, counting down.
TTCTAAATCATGAAAGAAAAAAATTGGGTATCATGACCCTTTAACATCCAGGCCCTGATATTCAAAGCATTGACATACCATCGGGAAACTGCTTTACTGGTCTCATCAGCCTCGCAGTCCAATAGTCTAGACATTCTAAGAAAAAGGGCATGTCCGAGCAATGCCAGTGAGTGGCGATGTCTCTCCCATAGAAGTCAATAGGAGTGTGACGTCACCACCAACATTGCTGACATCGCCTTTCATCAGCATTTTTAAATTGTGTCTAAACATCGCAGAAAGTGCGCTTACAGAAACTAAAATTAGTTTCAATGTAGGCAGACTTCAAATATTGCCGTAGGGACCTAAGTTTAATTACACCTATACCAATTAGCTAGGCGATGTAGTCTTGACAGCTGATAGCTGGCGAGACAAACATGTCCACTACCTGCACATTACTGATTCAAACATATTAATCTTGTGTCAATGTGTCCAAATCAAAGTGCAGGATACTCCTACTAGCACACCCCGCTAACTCCCCCTGAACACCTATAACTACATCACACCTAAGCTACACTCCCCTTGCTCTGCATTACTACCTGCCACCAACCGCCTACACCTAAATCACAGCTAACCTACACTCCCCCCTACAACACACAGCTAACTCCCCCTGACTGCCTACACCTATATCATGCATAACCTACACACCTCTGGAACACCAAGCTAAGTCCCAAATACTGTCTAAACTAACATAATGTCTAAACTACAATCCCCTAGAAAACCCCAGCTAACTCCCAAATACTGCCTACTGTCAAAATATAACTCACTATAATAAACTATACTAAATAATAAACCTCCCCATTATAACTATGAAGCTATGTCACTAAAAATCAATGTTGAAATAATGTGTCACAGGGATACGCTAAAATGCCGGTGGCACACCGCTGGAGGACCGGCAAAACCTTGTCCACTCAGCCGCGCTCCTGGAAATCAGCGCCAGACTGGAATTCAACCCCAGTCTGCAGATTCTCAAAAGTGGTGCTGATCGAGCAGGTTGCTTTAAACAACATGCATTGTGCATGACTATGCATATTATTTAAACATTGACTCCTAAACTGCCATAACCTAAAACTGGTTGTATAAGATAAGGCCCTACACATGAATATTCAATATTTAAAATTATCCATTGATATGTAGAATGAAAAATGTTGAACTATTTGCATATAAATTAAAATGTAATTAATATTGCTTGTTGTGTTTATTATTTGTAATTAAAGACAGTATAATAAAAATTATAGTTCTACATGACTGCATGCCTTTTATGTCAAAATATAATTTAATGCTACTGACTACTATAACATAAATATATATTAACCATGGCTCAAAATTTCCACTCGGCCACTCCACTAGCCATTGGTGAGTTAAAATTTAACAGTGGTGAATGAAATATAGTAAGTGAATGTTGAATCAACATTCACTAACTGTCCAAAGCTTGCTGGCTTGTTGTAAGTAGCAAAGTTAACACATATTTCCACAACATACTCTTAAATTGCAATACTGACAAACTAGCATTTTGGGCTATGTGCTAAAAATATTATCTTAAGGGATATTTTAAATCCATGAAAGTGCAAGGATATGTTACTCCTCTATGGCTGTAGAGACCCAATTAGTGCTTAAACTGTTACTTCTGAAAAGGGTAAACGGGTGCAGATAGAGAGATTGGAGAAGAAAAGTGAAAGTGAAGAAGAGAATAGAGTTAAGAGAGGATGGAGGGAAAAAAAAGAAAGAGTGAAGAGATATGAGAGAGCTGAAAGAGTGTAAAGAGAATATATGGCCTGAGAGAGAAGGGAGAGGGTAAAAAGAGAAATTGAAGAGAGGAGGGAGGGGAGAAAGAGAGCTGAGAGAGAAAGTAGAGATGATAATTATTAGAACAAAATCTCCGGTCTGCTATGACCTTCCATGAATGTCAGCACTCTATTTCTACACTCTCTTCATGCGATTATTTAATTTGTTATGGTATAAAATTAAAATAACTGCACAAAAAGGTGTTTTACAATGGCTAAACATATGCAAAGGAGGGGGGTGGAACAGTGGGGGTGTGCAGATGGTGGGTGGGATTAGAAGTGGCAAGTGACATTTTGGCTTGGCTAGTAGATTAAGGCTGGAAATTTTGAGCCCTGTATTAATATATATCATAACAAGCAATATACATGCATAAATATTTAAATATTGAATATAAATGCAAGGTCTGACTACATTATATCTACAATGTTTGAAATAAAATGCATGGACATGTATAATGCATATTAGTTTAAGTATTGGATATATAAATTAAAATGTAGATATTCTTGATTGATGCATTTATTATTTGAAAAATATATCTATTTTAAAATAGATATTTATGTTATAAAAGATAGTTGAATTATTATTATAGTATTTCATAACTCCATGCATGTTATGTAATAAAACATTTGTAATGCTAATGCCTTTAAATACATATTAATTTATATACAATAGTTACAAGAATATGCATCATACATAAGAATGCACAATATTTAAAAAATGGTATATAAATGCACTATTAACCCTAAATTGCCCTAACCTAATCACCTAATCAACCCCCATAGAGGTATGATGTGTGGTTAGGAGATTAAGGTCTACTAAATGGTAACCATCAAAAATCACCTAATCAACCCCCATACAGATATGAGGGGTGGTTAGGAGATTAAGGCCTAAAAATACTATCAATTATCACCTAATCAACCCCGATAATGGTATAGGTGGTGGTTAGGAGATTAAGGCCTAAACCACCATCTCCCAAAGTAAACATTGTTGAAATAATATGCTTTTTAAAGATTTCTTCAAATAAAGTTTCCTGATAACTCCACCGGCTACCAGTGCATCCTATAATTTGTGCTTATCATACAGCCATTAATGTCTAAACCGTTGGCAACAAAAGTGAGTACACCTCTAAGTGGAAATGTCCAAACTGGGCCCGAAGTGTCAATAGTTTGTATGGCCACCATTATTTTCCAACACTGCCTTAACTCTCTTGGGCATGGAGTTCACCAGAGCTTCACAGGTTGCCACTGGAGTCCTCTTCCACTCCTCCATGACAACATCACAGAGCTGGTGGATGTTAGAGACCTTGCACTCCCCCACCTTCCGTTTGTGGATGCCCGACAAATTTGTGTTGGTCATCTTGCAGGTGTGTTTGGGGTCGTTATCATGTTGGAATACTGCCCTGCGGCCCAGTCTCCAAAAGAAGGGGATCATGCTCTGCTTCAGTATGTCACAGAACATTGGCATTCATAGTATCCCTCAATGAACTTTAGCTCCCCAGTGCCGGCAGCCCTCATGCAGGCCCAGACCATGACACTCCCACCACCATGCTTGACTGTAGGCAAGACACACTTGTCTTTGCACTCCTCACTTGGTTTCTGCACGCTTGACACCATCTGAACCAAATAAGATTATCTTGGTCTCATCGGACCACAGGACATGGTTCCAGTAATCCATGTCCTTAGTCTTCTTGTCTTCAGCAAACTGTTTGCGGGATTTTGTTGTGCATCATCTTTAGAAGAGGCTTCCTTCTGGGACGACAGCCATGCAGAACAATTTGACATATAGGCGCTCACATATACCATTCTCTCTTGTAAGACCAATTTGTTGCAGTGTGCGGCGTATGGTCTGAGCACTGCCAGGCTAACCCCCCACCCCTTCAACCTCTGCAGCAATGCTGGCAGCACTCATACGTCTATTTACTAAAGACAACCTCTGGATATGACGCTGAGCATGTGCACTCAACTTCTTTGGTCGACTATGGCGAGGCCTGTTCTGAGTGGAACCTATTCTGTAAAAACCACTGTATGGTCTTGCCCACCATGCTGCAGCTCAGTTTCAGGGTCTTTATGTAGAGCAAAAAAAATTTTTCAGATCCTCAGAGAGTTCTTTGCCATGAGGTGCTGTGTTGAACATCCAGTGACCAGTATGAGAGAGAGTGAGAGAAATAACACCAAATTTAACACACCTGCCCCCTATTCACACCTGAGACCCTGTAAGACTATGATGGCTATAATGGATATAAATAATATTTATAGGAAACACCAGCGGGTAGATTACGAGTTTTTGTCGGTAAGGCTGTGCGGTGCTAACGTTCCTTTTTTTCTCACCGCTCACTTAAGACAACGCTGGTATTACGAGTTTTCTACAAGCCGGCGTTAGCCCCAGAAAAGTGAGCGTTGAGCAAAATTTAGCTCCACTTCTCACCTCAATACCAGCGTTACTTACAGTAGCAGTAAGCAGCTAAAACGTGCTTGTGCACAATTTCCCCATAGGAAACAATGGGGCAGAATTGGCTTTAAAAAAAGCAGCGTTCAACTCCTAACGCAGTCCCATTGTTTCCTATGGGGAAACAGTGGCGGCTGGTGAATTATGAAGATGGAGGTGCACGTAGCCCCTCCCCTGACCACACCCCTTGAAATAAAGCCCCGCCCCTCAGATTGCTCATATATATATATATATATATATATATATATATATATATATATATATATATATATATATATATAAATATAGGACAAGCGCACTCCAATTGACTTAGCAAAAATCACTTTAATCAGTGTTATACAGCACAGTATAAACAGTCTTATAACATATAATGTAGGCACCAATCATTATTCACAGGGATTGCACAGACCGCAACATGGTTGCCATAGCAACCTATATAACAATAAAGTTAGCGTGGAAATCCCAAATATGTACAAACCAGGTGATATAATATGTACATGAATACCTAATAGAAACCAAAACACTGCAGTAAATAAGACAAAATTCTAAGCAGTAAGAGTGTTACACATGAGCAGTACAGATCACCCAAGGTTGCCATAGCAACCTAAAACGTGCAGAACATACGGTACACTGCATGCTGTGTTAAATGCCATGGTCAACAAAAAATCATAAATATAAGTGCCTAAGATACATCATACAATAATTACAGGGTCTAAACCACAATAAAAATTATTATTATTAAGTTACAGAGTTAGCAAGATGTTGAAACGTATTTGTCTTGGGCTGCAGACTCATTTTATTACTTTAAGTAATAATAAAATGAGAGTGTCTGCAGCCCAAGACAAATACGTTTCAACATCTTGCTAACTCTGTAACTTAGACACCCACGACACCACACACAAACATATTCCAGAGGCGTGTACTGGGGGAGGATATACATTGCTCTCTGACTTCAATGCCTCCCTGGCCGGTCCGGTGCAGTGCTAGCCCACAGCAGGGCTAAAAGTAGAAGATACACTTACAATTTAGATGCCCATTTCTCCCGGGAGTCCCGGCCAAACCAGACTCCAGATGAGATCCAACTGGCTGCCTGCGCACTGAAATTTTTGGCGCGACTGAGCCAGCAAAAAAAAAAAGAAAACTTAATAAAAAAAAGTGCTCCCTCTGCTGGCCGCCCATACAAATAGCCCAATTAGCACACTAAATAGTGTGCGATTAAGAGAGGTATAGGCTCAGTTATGGGCTGCACTGCAAGCATAGAGGAAAAATATGCAAATTTGTATGACAGGCTATACTTCTCTACCGCACGTGCGGTAGAGAAGTATAATAGAGCATAGATGTATATAAAAGGTGGGTTTTTTTTAAATAAAACTTGACAGTCTAGACTAGAAAAATTTTGGCTGAATAAATATAATTTTTCCAATAGGAGAAATTATATTTATTCATCCAAATAAATTATTTTCTTTCTTTTTCCCCCCTTTTATTTGGGTGTTCACGTGCGGGAGTGCTCAAATGGAGGAGCCTCCACTGTGGGGAAATACATTTTATGTCTACACCTAACACCCTAACATGAACCCCGAGTATAAACACCCATAATCTTACACTTATTAACCACTAATCTGCCGCCCCCGACATCGTCGCCACGTACATTATATTATTAATCCCTAATCTGCCGCTCTGGACACCGCCGCCACCTACATTATACTTATGAACCCCTAATCTGATGCCCCCAACATCGCCGAACCCTACATTTTATTTATTAACCCCTAATCTGCCCCCCCCAATGTCGCTGCAATTATATTAAATTTATTAACCCCTAATCTGCCGCCACCAATGTCGCCACCACTATAATAAATTTATTAACCCCTAAACCTAACCCTAACCCCCCCTAACTTAAATATATCTTAAATAAAACAAAATAAAATTACTACAATTAATTAAATTATTCCTATTTAAAACTAAATACTTACCAATAAAATAAACCCTAAGATAGCTACAATATAACTAATAGTTACATTGTAGCCATCTTAGGGTTTATTTTTATTTTACAGGCAACTTTGTATTTATTTTAACTAGGTACATTAGTTATTAAATAGTTATTAACTATTTAATAACTACCTAGTTAAAATAAGTACAAATTTACCTGGAAAATAAACCCTAACCTAAGTTACAATTACACCTAACACTACATTATAATTAAATTAATTACCTAAACTAACTACAATTAAATACAATTAAATTAAATAAACTAAAGTACAAAAAAGCCCCACTAAATTACAGAAAATAAAAAATAATTACAAATTTTTAAACTAATTACACCTAATCTAATCCCCCTAATAAAATAAAAAGCCCCCCAAAATAATAAAATTTCCTACTCTATACAGTACTAAACTACAAATAGCCCTTAAAAGGGCTTTTTGCAGGGCATTGCCCCCAAGTAATCAGCTCTTTTACCTGTAAAAAAAATACCCCCCCAACATTAAAACCCACCACCCACACACCCAACCCTACTCTAAAACCCACCCAATCCCCCCTTAATAAAACCTAACACTACCCCCTTGAAGATCACCCTACCTTGAGCCATCTTCACCCAACCAGGCACAAGTGGACCTCCAGACCGGCAGAAGTCTTCATCCGATCCAGCCAGAAGAGGACATCCAGACCGGCAGAAGTCTTCATCCAGACGGCATCTTCTATCTTCTTCCATCCAGAGCGGAGCGGGTCCATCTTGAAGACATCCAATGCGGAGCATCCTCTTCCATCCGACTGAAGAATGAAGGTTCCTTTAAGTGACGTCATTCAAGATGGCGTCCCTTCAATTCCGATTCCTAGAATCCTATCAGCCAATCAGAATTAAGGTAGGAAAAATCCTATTGGCTGATGCAATCAGCCAATAGAATTGAGCTTGCATTCTATTGGCTGATTGGAACAGCCAATAGGATTGAACTTCAATTCTATTGGCTGATTGCATCAGCCAATAGGATTTTTCCTACCTTAATTCCGATTGGCTGATAGGATTCTATCACCCAATCGGAATTGAAGGGACGCCATCTTGGAACCTTAATTCTTCAGTCGCTGTCGGATGGAAGAGGATGCTCCGCGTCGGATGTCTTCAAGATGGACCCGCACCGCTCCGGATGGAACAAGATAGAAGATGCCACCTGGATGAAGACTTCTGCCATCTGGAGGACCTCTTCTGCCCCGATCGGCTGAAGACTTCTGCCATCTGGAGGACCACTTCTGCCCGGCTTCTTGGAGGACTTCTGCCCAGCTGGGTGAAGACGTCTCAAGGTAGGGTGATCTTCAAGGGGTTAGTGTTAGGTTTTATTAAGGGGGGATTGGGTAGGTTTTAGAGTAGAGTTGGGTGTGTGGGTGGTGGGTTTTAATGTTGGGGGGGGTATTGTCTTTTTTTTACAGGTAAAAGAGCTGATTACTTTGGGGCAATGCCCCGCAAAAAGCCCTTTTAAGGGCTATTTGGGTAGGGATTTTTATTATTTTGGGGGGCTTTTTTATTTTATTAGGGGGATTAGATTAGGTGTAATTAGTTTAAAATATTTGAAATTTCTTTTTTATTTTCTGTTATTTAGTGTTTGTTGTTTTTCTTAATTTAGTTTATTTAATTTAATTGTAATTAATTGTAGGTATTTTATGTAATTAATTTAATGATAGTGTAGTGTTAGGTATAATTGTAACTTAGGTTAGGGTTTATTTTACAGGTAAATTTGTACTTGTTTTAGCTAGGTAGTTATTAAATAGTTAATAACTATTTCATAACTATTGTGCCTAGTTAAAATAAATACAAACTTGCCTGTAAAATAACAATAAATCCTGAGATAGCTACAATGTAACTATTACTTATATTGTAGCTATCTTAGGGTTTATTTTACAGGTAAGTATTTAGTTTTAAATAGGAATTATTTATTTAGATGTATTTAAATTATATTTAAGTTAGGGGGGGTTAGGGTTGGGGTTAGACTTAGGTTTAGGGGTTAATACATTAAGTATAGTAGCGACGACGTTGGGGGCAGCAGATTAGGGGTTAATAAATGTAGATAGGTGTTGGCGATGTTAGGGATTGTAGATTAGGGGTTAATAAAATTTAACTATTGTTTGCGAGGCGGGAGTGCAGCAGTTTTGGGGTTAATATATTTATTACAGTGGCGGCGATGTTCGGTTGGCAGATTAGGGGTTAAATAATTTTATTATAGTGTTTGCGATGTGGGGGGGCCTCGGTTTAGGGGTTAATAGGTAGTTTATCGGTGTTAGTGTACTTTATAGCACTTTAGATAAGAGTTTTATGTTATGGCGTTAGCCCATAAAACTCTTAACTACTGACTTTAAAATGCGGTAGGAGTCTTGGAGGTAGAGGGTGTACAGCTCACTTTTTCCAGCGATCGTAATACCGGCGTTAGGAAAATCCCATTAAAAAGATAGGATACGCAATTGATGTAAGGGGATTTGCGGTATGCTAAAATCGCAGGAAAAAAGTGAGCGGTACACCTGTACCTGCCTGACTTGTAATACCAGCAGGCGTTAAAAAGCAGCATTGGGACCCCTCAACGCTGCTTTTTAAGGCTAACGCAAGACTCGTAATCTAGGCGATAGTTCCAATAGAACGCAATGTAAAGGTACTTTTCAGTGATGTTTTTTTCTAACACCCTACTCCCTCCATATTTACCCCCAAAATACTGCCTAGTGTAGTTATTTTATTAAAAAATAAAGCTGATGCTATCTTTATTTTTTAATAAAATACACTACACTGTATTTTAGGAGATCTGATCTCTGGTTAATTTTATAATCGCTAATTGCTACCATGATTCCGCTATGTCAGAGCTTGGAATTTTTTAACAGCCTCACATGACATATCAGTGGATCGCATGGAATATTTTGCTGCCTTGTAGTTCTTTCGATCATGTTAGCTTTAAAATCAAATTAAACAGCTATAATTTAGCGTTTTACATTAAAAAAAACAAAACATTTTAACATGTTTAAATAGTGTTCTTTCATCTTGTGCAGAGGTATTTCTCTAATTATATTTGCTTAGATATACAAAGCTATTATGTTACATGCTTCATCCTGTTTTGATATCTCTGATATTTATTGTAATGTACATGTATTGCATTTCATATAGATTAATGCATAGGATTCATATCTTATGTTTCCGAGATATAACAGCTGTTTCTTCTAGTTTTATCACTTGAGAGGCTCTAATATTCATCAATTAGCTGTTATATTGAAGCCAACAGACTTAAGGCAGCAAATTTAGATATACATATGACTGCATGGAGACTACAGTAGATTCAGTTCTGAACTGAATTTTTACACAAGCATTAATACTAGGTGTTCTAACATAAAGTTATGATATTTAGGGCTAGATAACAAATAGAGTGCTATTTAGCGATTTTGCTATAGTGCTAATGGCGCTAGAAGTAAACTTTTTATGCAAGTCGGGTTGCCCTGGTATTACGAGTTGAAAGTAAAAAATAATCTTGCTCGCGCTAACCCATCGCGTGCAAAAAGCTGAACTTACAATGTCCTAGATAACCTATTCCCCCATAGAATTAAATGGAGTAAAAAGGGGACACCCCACTCTTGCGCAAACCTGATCTCATAATCTCCTGTGCGCTGACCCTACATGAAAATATGAATATTTCATATTCCAATGTTTTTCATGTAGCAGAATATATCTATAACTATATAGGCTTAGATATATAAATATAAATATACATATATATATATACAGGAATATCTATGTATTACTTAGAACATGTTCTGCTATGTGCAGAACATTGGAATGTGAAATATTTGCAGTGAATACACAGTTTAACACTTTATTAAATACTAGGCGATAAGCCTGCCCAGAGGGCAGTCTATTTAATAAAAGCTAATAATACAAAAAATTAAAAATGTGAAATACCTTGCATTCCTATGGGCTGCAATTTTGAAATCAGCCAATAGGATTAGAGCTACTGAAATCCTATTGGCTGTTCAAATCAGCCAATAAAATTTCAGTAGCTCTCATCCTATTGACTGACTTCAAAATTTCAGCCAATAGGAATGCAAGGTACCCCATTTTTAAACGGGTACCTTGCATTCCATCCTCAGTGTGTGGCGACAATCATACATAAGAGGATATCCACGCTTGATGGCTTTGCGGTTGCCGGTCTTCTGTTCCGCGGTCACCTCCGTTTCTCACCAGCTTGGTCCTGGAAGAAGATAGAAGAGATCGCCGGGCTGGAAGAAGATATCGCCGCCTCCAAGATGACTTCACTGCCTGGAAGAAGACCTCCACCAGACTTCAGGAACGGTGAGTACCTATTTGGAAATTAGACTGTCTTCTTTTTATTTTTTTTGGGGGGGGGTTATTTTTAAGATTAGGGATTTAATAGTCTTGTAAAAGAGCTTAATGCCCTTTTAAGGGCAGTAAAAGAGCTGAATGTCCATTGAAGGGCAATGCCCATACAAATGCTCCTTTAGGGGCAATGGGTAGTTTAGGTTTTTTTAGTGTTAGGTTTTTTTATTTTTGGGGTTTGGTGGGTGGAGGTTTTTATTTACTGACTGTTAGGGGGGATTTAGTATTTTTTTTTAATGTAAAAGAGCTGCTTAATTTAGGGCAATACCCTACAAAAGGCCCTTTTGGTAGTTTAGATTAGGGGGTGTTTTTATTTTGGGGAGGATTTTTTATTTTCAAAGGGGTTAGGTTTAATTTTTTTTATTTTAAATAATTTTGTTTATTTTTTTCTGTAATTATAGACTTTTTTATTTTTTGTAATTTTAGATAATTTTTTTGTAATTTGATCATAGGTTTTATTTTTAAATTAATGTTAGGATTTTTTATTTTAATTGTAACTTAGTTTATGTAATTGGGGTTAATTTAGGGGGGATTAGGTTAGGGGTTTAGTGAATAAGATAGTTATTTGCGTTGTGGGGGGGTTGGCGGTTTAAGAGTTAATAGGTTAATTAGGTTTATTGTGATGTGAGGGTTTGGAGGTTTAGAAGTTAATAGGTTAATTAGGTTTATTGCCATGTTGGAGGTTTAGGTGTTAATAGGTTAATTAGGTTTATTGCCATGTTGGGGGTTGGCAGTTTATGGGGTTAATAGGTTAATTCAATTTATTGTGATGTGGGGGTTTAGCGGTTTAGGGGTTAATATTTATAATATGTTATTTGTGTTGTTTAATTTGCGGCTTAGTGGTTAATTACTTTATTATTTTGCGATGTGGGGTTGACAGTTTAGGTGTTTGTTAATACTTTGTGTGGGAGGTTATTTTTTTGTTATACTTTGTGCGGGCGGCTAGGTTTTTTTTTATTATTTTGTGTGGATGGTTAGTTTTTTTTTATTTCTTGTGGGCAGTTATGTGTTTTTTTGATATTTTGTGTGGGCGGTTGTGTGATTTTTAAGGCTTCGTGTGCCAACACTGCATCCAGGTGGATTCTTTTCGCTAACCCCTAATCCGCCATTAACCCACATCAGCATTAACCTAATTAAGCTATTAACACCTAAACCGCCAACCCCCCACAGCGCAAATAGCAAACTAATGGCTAGATTACACGTTTTTGTTGGTAAACTGTGCAGTGCTAACAAGCATTTTTTTCTCACCGCTCACTTAAGACAACGCTGGTACTACAGGTTTTTCTAAACCCGGCGTTAGCCGCAAAAAAGTGAGCGGAGAGCAAAATTTAGCTCCACATCTCACCTCAATACCAGCGCTGCTTATGGTAGTGATGAGCTGGCTAAACGTGCTCGTGCACGATTTCCCCATAGGAATTAATGGGGCAGATTCGGCTGAAAAAAAACCCTCTGCAAAAAAGCAGCGCTCAGCTTCTAACGAAGCCCCATTGATTCCTATGGGGGAAACACATTTTATGTCTACACCTAACACCAGGTGAACCCTGAGTCTAAACACCCCTAATCTTACACTTATTAACCCCTAATCTGCTGCCCCAAACATCGTCGCCACCTGTATAATATTATTAACCCCTAATCTGCTAATAGTTACATTGTAGCTATCTCAGGGTTTATTTTTATTTTACAGGCAAGTTTGTATTTATTTTAATACTCTACTCTAAAACCCACCCAATCCCCCTTAATAAATCCTAACACTACCCCCTTGAAGATCACCCTACCTTGAGACGTCTTCACCCAACTGGGCAGAAGTGGTCCTCCAGATGGTCCGAAGTCTTCATCCTATCCGGGCAGAAGAGGTCCTCCAGACGGCCAGAAGTCTTCATCCAGGCGGTGCGGGTCCATCTTCAAGACATCCGACGTGGAGCATCCTCTTCGTTCAATGGCGACTGGAACAATGACGGGTCTTTTAAATGACGTCATCCAAGATGGAGTCCCTTCAATTCCGATTGGCTGATAGAATTCTATCAGCCAATAGGAATTAAAGTATAAAAAATTCTATTGGCTGATCCAATCAGCCAATAGGATTGAGCTTGCATACTATTGGCTGATTGGAACAACCAATAGAATGCGAGCTCAATCCTATTGGCTGATTGGATCAGCCAATAGGATTTTTTCTACCTTAATTCCTATTGGCTGATAGAATTCTATCAGCCAAATGGAATTGAAGGGACGCCATCTTGGATGACGTCAATTAAAGGACCCGTCATTGTTCCAGTCGCCGTCAAACGAAGAGGATGCTCTGCGTCGGATGTCTTGAAGATGGACCCGCTCCGCTCCGGATGGATGAAGATAGAAGATGCCGCCTGGATGAAGACTTCTGGCCGTCTGGAGGACCTCTTCTGCCCGGATAGTATGAAGACTTCGGAATGTCTGGAGGACGTTTGGGTGAAGACGTCTCAAGGTAGGGTGATCTTCAAGGGGGTATTGTTAGGTTTTATTAAGGAGGGATTGGGTGGGTTTTAGAGTTGGGTTGGGTGTGTGGGTGGTGGGTTGTAAAGTTGGCGGGGGGTATTTTTTTTTACAGGTAATAGAGCTGATTACTTTGGGGCTATTTGTAATTTAGTATAGGGTAGGGATTTTTTTATTTTGGGGGGCTTTTTTATCTTATTAGGGGGATTAGATTAGGTGTAATTATTTTTAATTTTTTTTAAATAATTTTATTATTTTCTGTAATTTAGTGGTTTTTTTCCCGTAATTTAGTTTATTTAAAGGGACATAATACTCATATGCTAAATCACTTGAAACTGATGCAGTATAACTGTAAAAAGCTGACAGGAAAATATCACCTGAGCATCTCTATGTAAAAAAGGAAGATATTTTACCTCACAATCTCCTCAGCTCAGCAGAGTAAGTGCTGTGTAAAAAGTTATAATCAGCTGCTCCCAGCTGCAGGTAAAAAAATTAAAAAAATGAAGAAATGAACAGCAGCCAATCAGCATCAGCAGTGCTGAGGTCATGAACTCTTACTGTGATCTCATGAGATTTCACTTAACTCTCATGAGATTTCATAGTAAGCTTCCTTTACCTGATTGGTGAAATAATATGAGAGTGCACGAAGCTCATCCTTTCAGTTGTCCTAGGACAGACATACTGAAATGATTGAAACAAAAAAAGAAAGGGCGCCTCCTAGTGTAGCCAATTTTTGTAAGTAGATAATATATATTCGCAGATTTTGTACTCACATGTAGTGAAGGCAACGATAATGCCTAGGTAGATGGTCTGGAAACTTATCAGTGTCCCAGTTGACTGTGCACCATGAGAAGGGCTGCTCCTCTTGAATGGAAAAGATCTGGAAAACTGGAAAAATATACAGAGGGCGACTCCTAGTGCAAATCAGTTGATACAGTTGTAAGCCCCAAATGATCCCTTTAGAGAGATACTCACATATTATGGAGCACACTATAGTGCTAATGAGGCAAGCTGGGTATATTATGGTGGCCCAGCGCACATAACACTCTGGCAAGCAGTGGATCAATGTAGCAAATAAAAGATAGGAGACTCCAGAAGTATATCAAAAATGAGTTTTATAAATATAAATAAATGAACATAAAAACAATCAGTAAAACACGCTACGCGTTTCTCAGAGCTCACCACTCTGTTTCCTCAGGCAAGTTCTACTGAAATATGACTGAAGTCTCCTATTTAAACCCAAAAAAACTAATTGGGATGTCGGTTACACCCATTACACACCCTTTTAATTAGCTCTTGCTACTATTACCATAGCAACTCTGCTGACTCCACCTAACATTCCTTAAATGGCATATACAACATGTTTTATATATTTACTACAGAGATCTGATAAAGATAACTTCGTATGTTATTCAACATTGGTTAAATTCTTAGTACAATGTAACAGATCATCCTATAAAACTAAGAAACACTTACATTTGTATAGATAAATCTATCAACCAAAAACCTATATTTATCACAATAGAGTGACTGTATTTATTTGTAGTTTATATACTTTCCAAATAAAAATAAGTATATGGTACTTAGCTTTATCTTCTTGTTTTTTGTTTGCAGTGCTAGAACCATCTTGTGTTGCAGTATGTGTGAGATATAGCTAATCGATGTATGTAGTTTTTCGCTCGACTTTTGTTTCCTTGTGTTGTCTTATGCAATTGACGGGATTTTCTTATGTTTACTCTTAAAATTCGCTGCGCTCTCTGCCGGAAGTGGTCATGAGCAGTTGCGGTCTAGACCAATGTTATTGTATAATTACAGTGTTGTGCACTAAATGTCCAATGAAATATAGAGGTGTGTGCCAGTCATCCAATCAGTGATTTTCTAGAATGGGCCAATCAGTGTAAGTCTGTCGTTCTCTATGTTTGAAATTAGTGCTGATCTTTACCTGTATAGCCTTTAGCTTATATAGCTGTCACCGAACAGACTGAATATCCGGCTATATTGTTACTAGTTTTGATCCTTAAGTTCCTTACTATATATAGAAAAATACCCTTATCTATTAAGTCAAATTAATTTTTGATTGCAAATCATGAACTGAATAAAGGACAATTGTGCCGTAATCTCAATGTTGATGCTGAACTAAAAAAATGTTTTTCTTCACCCCCCATATAGAGGTGTGTCCGTATGAACCAATGATCTTTTATGGATGTTAATAACACTTGTATATATAGATTTAATGTGCTCACGGGCTGATCTTATGACATTAGCTAAACTTTACTTTTATGGATGTTAATAACACTTATATATATAGATTAAATGTGCTCACGAGCTGATATTATGACGTTAACTAAACTTTACTACCAATGGAGTGTCCGTTAGATTTCTATAAGGCTGCATTAAAAGTGTGATGTGAACTATTAACTTTTATGAAATTAATATATAAATTACTTTTAAGATGGAGCTAACCAAGTAATAGAATATTAGCTGTTCTAGTTCATAACTACTCACAGTGGGCACCAACATTTGATGTTGATGTCTATAAGCTATAATGTGTATTTATGAATATATGTGTGTATACAGTTTATTGATATATGACAAACTATTATAGTGACCCCATGTATAATAATTACCCTATTATAATGTGCTTGTGTATTATAAGTTGTTAACTAACTGTGAATTATTAATAAAGAATGAATATATGTGTGTATACAGTTTATTGATATATGACAAACTATTATAGTGACCCCATGTATAATAATTACCCTATTATAATGTGCTTGTGTATTATAAGTTGTTGCCTAACTGTGAATTATTAATAAAGAGATCATATAATATATATACTAATTATATGTGTGATGGTAGAAGGATATTCCACCTCTGTTTAAATAAACCTATAACGTGTATATCTGTGATATAATAATGTGATTAATAAAATATTAAAAAAAAAAAAAAAAAAAAAAAAAAAAAAAAACCCAAAAAAAAAACATTGTTCTACCTATATAAACTAATTAAAATTACATGTGATGAATGAAATATTAATAAAATAAGTGTTCTACCTATATGAACAAATTGAAATTTAAGGACAAATTCCTCTAATGTGTATGTATATAAACATGGTATTTATTATATAAGATAATACTTGAATGTCACTAACAGTGTTGATATATGTATTAAAATGCTGCTGTGTCTATAACTTCATTTAGACCTTCTGGATATAGAGTCGAAAATTTATAAATCCAGAAGGTCTCTCTTTGACGGAGTTTTGTCATCCTATTTTGTGAATTGCTGGCAGTTACTATCTCCAATGGAGTGATCTTCATAAGACATTTCATAGTACCATGTGTAGTTGTATGGTGTCTAGAAGTGCTATATTTATCTAGTCCTTTCCTAATGCATCTGAGATGTTCTGACCATCTTTGTCTTATCATCCTGCAGGTTCGGCCTATATATTGTAGGCCACAAATGCAGGCGATACAGTAGACCACATATGTAGAGCTGCATGTTATTTTTTGTGTTAGTGTGAAAATCTCCCCTGTGTTGTTAGCTTCAATGGTACTCTGTCCATTGATTGTGTACTTACACATACTGCATCTGCTCTTATTACATCTAAAGAAACCCATCTTAGCATTGTGTGTGGTTCCTAATGTTGATGGATTTCTATTATAAGAGGGGTCTGTTTCTCTGTTACACATCACTATTTTGCTCGGTGCCAGTTTTTCTTTTATTGTTGGTGCTCGCCTAAACGTGCAAAGAGGTTTTTCCCCTAGGATGGATTTCAATACGGGATCTTTCCTTAGTAGTGTCCAGTGCTTAGTTAGGATCTTTTTGATCTCCCTATGGTTATCATTATATCTCGTAATGAATGTGGATTCATATCCTGAGTCAAATGTTGGTTCTATTTTCTTTTTATTGATTAATAAATCATTCCTATTCTGGGCACGTGCTCTATAATAACTATGTTCAATAAGTTGTTCAGGATAATGTTTCTCTTTAAACCTATCTATGAGAATCTGACTTTGAATGTCATATGTACTAATGTCTGTACAATTCCTTCGAATTCTTCTAAACTGGCTATATGGAATGTTATGTTTCCAACTGGAGTAATGGTTACTATGATAATCAAGTAAATTATTACTATCAACTGTTTTAAAAAAGGTGCATGATTCCACCTTATCATCTATGCCCCACATTAGGGAGACATCCAAAAAATCAATTTTATCTACTTGTATATTCCATGTCAATTTTATACCCATATTGTTCCTATTTAATTCATTCTGAAAGGTTGTCAGAGAGTCTAGTGGACCTCTCCACAGAAAAAGAAGATCATCTATATAACGGCCATAGAAGACCAGATTTTGCTCCCAGTTTGAATCATAGATGTATATTGACTCAAACAAACCCATGAATAGGTTAGCAAAACTGGGAGCAAATCTGGTCCCCATGGCCGTCCCCTTGATCTGAATATAAAAGTTGAAAACTTTCAAACATAAAGAGAGAGAGCAATTTATATTGGGTGTCGTGTGATGTCACCTCACTTTATTCTAATATTGCACACGACATAGGTCTAAACTCTATAGATTATTTCTTAAGTGAGGACATATATATGTCAGATCTTCAAAAAAAATTCATATTAGAAATGATAAGTTTCATCTTAACTCACAATTACTTTCAATTTCTGGATAACTTTTATATTCAGATCAAGGGGACGGCCATGGGGACCAGATTTGCTCCCAGTTTTGCTAACCTATTCATGGGTTTGTTTGAGTCAATATACATCTATGATTCAAACTGGGAGCAAAATCTGGTCTTCTATGGCCGTTATATAGATGATCTTCTTTTTCTGTGGAGAGGTCCACTAGACTCTCTGACAACCTTTCAGAATGAATTAAATAGGAACAATATGGGTATAAAATTGACATGGAATATACAAGTAGATAAAATTGATTTTTTGGATGTCTCCCTAATGTGGGGCATAGATGATAAGGTGGAATCATGCACCTTTTTTAAAACAGTTGATAGTAATAATTTACTTGATTATCATAGTAACCATTACTCCAGTTGGAAACATAACATTCCATATAGCCAGTTTAGAAGAATTCGAAGGAATTGTACAGACATTAGTACATATGACATTCAAAGTCAGATTCTCATAGATAGGTTTAAAGAGAAACATTATCCTGAACAACTTATTGAACATAGTTATTATAGAGCACGTGCCCAGAATAGGAATGATTTATTAATCAATAAAAAGAAAATAGAACCAACATTTGACTCAGGATATGAATCCACATTCATTACGAGATATAATGATAACCATAGGGAGATCAAAAAGATCCTAACTAAGCACTGGACACTACTAAGGAAAGATCCCGTATTGAAATCCATCCTAGGGGAAAAACCTCTTTGCACGTTTAGGCGAGCACCAACAATAAAAGAAAAACTGGCACCGAGCAAAATAGTGATGTGTAACAGAGAAACAGACCCCTCTTATAATAGAAATCCATCAACATTAGGAACCACACACAATGCTAAGATGGGTTTCTTTAGATGTAATAAGAGCAGATGCAGTATGTGTAAGTACACAATCAATGGACAGAGTACCATTGAAGCTAACAACACAGGGGAGATTTTCACACTAACACAAAAAATAACATGCAGCTCTACATATGTGGTCTACTGTATCGCCTGCATTTGTGGCCTACAATATATAGGCCGAACCTGCAGGATGATAAGACAAAGATGGTCAGAACATCTCAGATGCATTAGGAAAGGACTAGATAAATATAGCACTTCTAGACACCATACAACTACACATGGTACTATGAAATGTCTTATGAAGATCACTCCATTGGAGATAGTAACTGCCAGCAATTCACAAAATAGGATGACAAAACTCCGTCAAAGAGAGACCTTCTGGATTTATAAATTTTCGACTCTATATCCAGAAGGTCTAAATGAAGTTATAGACACAGCAGCATTTTAATACATATATCAACACTGTTAGTGACATTCAAGTATTATCTTATATAATAAATACCATGTTTATATACATACACATTAGAGGAATTTGTCCTTAAATTTCAATTTGTTCATATAGGTAGAACACTTATTTTATTAATATTTCATTCATCACATGTAATTTTAATTAGTTTATATAGGTAGAACAATGTTTTTTTTTTGGGTTTTTTTTTTTTTTTTTTTTTTTTTTTAATATTTTATTAATCACATTATTATATCACAGATATACACGTTATAGGTTTATTTAAACAGAGGTGGAATATCCTTCTACCATCACACATATAATTAGTATATATATTATATGATCTCTTTATTAATAATTCACAGTTAGGCAACAACTTATAATACACAAGCACATTATAATAGGGTAATTATTATACATGGGGTCACTATAATAGTTTGTCATATATCAATAAACTGTATACACACATATATTCATTCTTTATTAATAATTCACAGTTAGTTAACAACTTATAATACACAAGCACATTATAATAGGGTAATTATTATACATGGGGTCACTATAATAGTTTGTCATATATCAATAAACTGTATACACACATATATTCATAAATACACATTATAGCTTATAGACATCAACATCAAATGTTGGTGCCCACTGTGAGTAGTTATGAACTAGAACAGCTAATATTCTATTACTTGGTTAGCTCCATCTTAAAAGTAATTTATATATTAATTTCATAAAAGTTAATAGTTCACATCACACTTTTAATGCAGCCTTATAGAAATCTAACGGACACTCCATTGGTAGTAAAGTTTAGTTAACGTCATAATATCAGCTCGTGAGCACATTTAATCTATATATATAAGTGTTATTAACATCCATAAAAGTAAAGTTTAGCTAATGTCATAAGATCAGCCCGTGAGCACATTAAATCTATATATACAAGTGTTATTAACATCCATAAAAGATCATTGGTTCATACGGACACACCTCTATATGGGGGGTGAAGAAAAACATTTTTTTAGTTCAGCATCAACATTGAGATTACGGCACAATTGTCCTTTATTCAGTTCATGATTTGCAATCAAAAATGAATTTGACTTAATAGATAAGGGTATTTTTCTATATATAGTAAGGAACTTAAGGATCAAAACTAGTAACAATATAGCCGGATATTCAGTCTGTTCGGTGACAGCTATATAAGCTAAAGGCTATACAGGTAAAGATCAGCACTAATTTCAAACATAGAGAACAACAGACTTACACTGATTGGCCCATTCTAGAAAATCACTGATTGGATGACTGGCACACACCTCTATATTTCATTGGACATTTAGTGCACAACACTGTAATTATACAATAACATTGGTCTAGACCGCAACTGCTCATGACCACTTCCGGCAGAGAGCGCAGCGAATTTTAA
The DNA here is from genome assembly GCF_027579735.1 of Bombina bombina. Taxonomy (NCBI): domain Eukaryota; kingdom Metazoa; phylum Chordata; class Amphibia; order Anura; family Bombinatoridae; genus Bombina; species Bombina bombina. Next base: position 1,064,929,647 of record NC_069501.1, on the reverse strand, counting down.
GAGTAAACATAAGAAAATCCCGTCAATTGCATAAGACAACACAAGGAAACAAAAGTCGAGCGAAAAACTACATACATCGATTAGCTATATCTCACACATACTGCAACACAAGATGGTTCTAGCACTGCAAACAAAAAACAAGAAGATAAAGCTAAGTACCATATACTTATTTTTATTTGGAAAGTATATAAACTACAAATAAATACAGTCACTCTATTGTGATAAATATAGGTTTTTGGTTGATAGATTTATCTATACAAATGTAAGTGTTTCTTAGTTTTATAGGATGATCTGTTACATTGTACTAAGAATTTAACCAATGTTGAATAACATACGAAGTTATCTTTATCAGATCTCTGTAGTAAATATATAAAACATGTTGTATATGCCATTTAAGGAATGTTAGGTGGAGTCAGCAGAGTTGCTATGGTAATAGTAGCAAGAGCTAATTAAAAGGGTGTGTAATGGGTGTAACCGACATCCCAATTAGTTTTTTTGGGTTTAAATAGGAGACTTCAGTCATATTTCAGTAGAACTTGCCTGAGGAAACAGAGTGGTGAGCTCTGAGAAACGCGTAGCGTGTTTTACTGATTGTTTTTATGTTCATTTATTTATATTTATAAAACTCATTTTTGATATACTTCTGGAGTCTCCTATCTTTTATTTGCTACATTGATCCACTGCTTGCCAGAGTGTTATGTGCGCTGGGCCACCATAATATACCCAGCTTGCCTCATTAGCACTATAGTGTGCTCCATAATATGTGAGTATCTCTCTAAAGGGATCATTTGGGGCTTACAACTGTATCAACTGATTTGCACTAGGAGTCGCCCTCTGTATATTTTTCCAGACATACTGAAATGCTGCTTAGAAATCCTTTACAATGGGAGGTGGCTACTGAGGAACTTTTGAGGTAAAATATCTTTCTTTTTTACATAGAGATGTTCAGGTGATATTTTCTAATCAGCTTTTTACAGCTATGCTGCATCACTTTCAAGTGTTTAAACATTTGGGTATTATGGCCCTTTAATTTAATTGTTATTAATTGTAGTTAATTTAGGTAATCTATTTAATTATAGTGTAGTGTTAGGTGTAATTGTAACTTAGGTTAGGTTTTATTTTCAGGTATATTTGTATTTATAATAACTATTTAATAACTATTGTACCTAGTTAAAATAAATACAAAGTTGCCTGTAAAATAAAAATAAACCCTGAGATAGCTACAATGCAATTATTAGTTATATTGTAGCTATCTTAGGGTTTATTTTACAGGTAAATATTTAGTTTTAAATAGAAATAATTTATTTAATACTATTAATTTTATTTAGATGTATTTAAATTATATTTAAGTTAGGGGGGTGTTAGGGTTAGGGTTAGACTTAGATTTAGGGGTTAATAACTTTATTATAGTGGCGGCGACATTGTGGGCGGCAGATTAGGGGTTAATAATTGTAGGTAGGTGTCGGCGATGTTAGGGACGGCAGATTAGGGGTTAATAATATTTAACTAGTGTTTGCGATGCGGGAGTGCGGTGGTTTAGGGGTTAATACATTTATTAAAGTGGCGGTGATGTCCGGTCGGGAGATCAGGGGTTACAATTTTTATTTAAGTGTTTGCGATGTGGAGAGGCCTCGGTTTAGGGATTAATGGGTAGTTTATGGGTGTTAGTGTACTTTTAAGCACTTTAGTTAAGAGTTTTATATTACGGCGTTAGCCCATAAAACTCTTAACTACTGACTTTTTAAATGCGGTAGGAGTCTTGACAGGAGAGAGTGTACCGCTCACTTTTTCCAAGACTCGTAATACCGGCGTTAGGAAAATCCCATTGAAAAGATAGGATACGCAATTGACGTAAGGGGATTTACGGTATGCTCGAATCGCAGAAAAAAAGTGAGTGGTACACCTGTACCTGCCAGACTCGTAATACCAGCCGGCGTTAAAAAGCAGCGTTGGGACCTCTCAATGCTGCTTTTTAAGGCTAACGCAAGACTCGTAATCTAGGCGTAAATTACTTAGCCCCCTAACCTAACATCCCCTAAATTAACCTCCATTATATTAATTTAAAAATTCCTAAATTACAATTAAAATACAAATCCTAACTTTAATTTAAAAAATCAACCTAAGAATAAATTACAATAATTAAATCTAAAATTACAAAAAAGGCTAAAATGATATAAAAAAATAAATAAACCAAATTATCCAAAATAAAAAATTAAACCTAATCCCTATGAAAATAAAAAGCCCCCCAAAATAAAAACACCTCCTAATCTAAACTACCAAATGCCCTTAAAAGGGCCTTTTGTAGGGCAGTGCCCTAAGTTAAACAGCTCTTTTACCTTAAAAAATACTAAGTCCCCCCTCTAACAGTAAAACCCCCCTACACACCAAATCCCCCAAAATAAAAAAAAAAATCTAACACTAAAAAATCCTAAACTACCCATTGCCCCTAAAGGGACATTTGTATAGGCATTGCCCTTAAAAGGGCATTCAGATATTTTACTGCCCTTAAAAGAGCATTCAGCTCTTTTTCAGTGACCAAAATCCCTAAACTAAAAACTAAAAAAAAAACCTCTAAGACCCAAATAGGTACTCACCGTTCCTGAAGTCCGGCAGAGAAGGTTCTCTTCCATGTGGCGGTGAAGTCTTCTTGGAGTCGGCGACATCTTCCATCTTCATTCATGGAGTGTGGAGGATCTTCTTTGTATGATCACCACCACACACTGAGGATTGAATGCAGTGTACGCGTTTAAAAATGCCCTCACTTGCATTCTTATTGGCTGATTTGGATCTACAAATTCAAATCAGCCAAAAGGATGAGAGCTACTGAAATCATATTGGCTGTTCTAATCAGTATTTCTTAAGGTAAAATAGCTGTTTAACTTAGGGCAATGCCCTAAAAAAGGTCGTTTTTAAAGGGACAATCAAGTAAAAAAAACCTTTCTTGTTTCAAATAGGGCATGTCATTTTCAACAACAACTTTCCAACTTTCAAATTTATTTTGTTTTGTTCTCTTGGTATTCCTAGTTGAAAGCTAAACCTAGGAAGGCTCATATGATAATTTCTAAGCCCTTGAAGTCCGCCTCTTATCACATGCTTTTTAATTTGCTTTTTTACAACAGGGGAGAGCAAGTTTATGTAAACCATATAGATAACATTGTGATCACGCCCTTGGATTGTGGCAGACACTGCACTAATTGGATGAAATGAAAGTCAAAAGATAATAATAAAAATGTCATGTGATCAGGGGGCTGTCAGAAGATGCTTACATACAAGTTTATCAGAGAGGTAAAACGTATATTAATATAACTTTGTTGGCTATCTATCTTTTAAAACAACAAAAATGCTGGTGTTGACTATTTAAGGGAAATTTGTAGTTTAGTTTAGATTAGGGGGTGTTTTTATTTTTGGGGGCTTTTATATTTTCATAGGGATTAAGTTTATTTTTTTAATTTTTGATAATTTGGTTATTTTTTTCTATAATTTTAGCCTTTTTATTTTTGTGTAATTTTAATTATTGTAATTTAATTTTAGGTTTCATTTTTAAATGAATGTTAGGATTTTAATTATTTTTTTTTAAAATATATTTTTTATTGAGTCAAGTAGAAAATAAGTACAATAATACGAGCCCACATGGGTATGCGTATAGAAGTTACAAACTTAAGAAATGGCCGATAACTTTTAAACAGTAATGTGAAAATGATTATCTTTTAGGTAACGCACATATAATTTAATATTTGCATGTGAGTATTGGGGTGGTATTTCTCGTAAATGAATAGAGGGTCTCTATTTTATGTTATGAAGAGTATTATGAATATATGTTTATGTAGTTATATCTATGGTTTGTGGAGAGTAGGACTAAATAGTCCACCATTCGCAATCTGAAGTGGTCATTGAGTGATAATATAGTTCGGAATCAGAGAATACACTCAGGATCAGGAGAATGTAAATCCGCCCAGAGGTGGGAGGGGGAGGGGAGAGGAGGAGGAGGGGGCTACAGGTTAGTAGAAGTCTATAAAATTAAGAATTAATCTGGGAAGATAGCAAGCCAAGGATGCCATATTGTAATATGAAGGTCAGTTTTATCTGACACCCTGAAGGAGTACTGTTCCATTAGTCTAATATGTCGGGCAATGGATAAGACTTGTGCGAAGGATGGAGGTTTTTTGTTCTTCCAGTTTCTGGCTATCGTTTTGTAGGGGAATTGAGTCCTTGTGTGTTAAGAGATAAAAGAGGTTATCCATATTTTAAGGGAGTGATAAGTGTAGGGAGATGCCGGGGGAAAGGGGAGGGGGAATGCCACCTCTGAGGACTGGGAAATCCAGAGACCTAGTGAATCTCTTTGGTTGTTCAAGAGACCTGTAGGAATGGGATGATACAACTAATAAATATAATGTGAGAGAGGTAAAAGGTTGCAGCGGGCAAGAGCCACTTAAGTTCAAGGAAAGTGGGTTAAGAACTCGTTATGGGGGGCGGATCTATAGCAGATTACTTTGAAGGGAATGATGTCTGTTTAAAAGGGAGGTAGTGCACTTAGCCAATACGCTAGGAATCTATTTGGGGTGTAAAGAGAGGGAGCGGTGGGATAAATAGGGTGCTAGGACGTGACGTCCCTCCAGTAGAGTTTTAAGGTAGTATGGGGGTAAGGAAATCGCGGGAGTGGGTCTTTTTTTTAGAAGGAGACATATGTTGGCTATGCGATATGTGAGGTTATGGGAAGAAATCTTCAGGTAGGTAAGGGGGAGTAAAGGCAAAGAGGGAAGATCTAGTGTGCGGACTTAAAAAGTTATGTTAGGGCATGTTGTTTTTAAGGGATATGTTGACATATAAGAGTGCAAATATTTATAGTAGATGTGCTGTAACCAGAATAAGGAGAGTGAGTGTTGCTGCAGGTTAGAACGAACAATTATACATAATGATAAACATAAACATGTGCACTAATCAACAATTAGCCACCTCTACAATGTCATGAGTGTAAGGGTCCTTGTGTAAGGGATATATGGGGTTGTGTATGGTATCTCATAGGAGGAAAGAGAGGGGTTAACCAGGGGTAATCGCCATGTACGGGAAAAGGAAACCTTAAGACTATAGGTTAAGGATAAAGCTTAGTTTGGCCATGAAAAAGTAAGAGCATATGGAGGAGGATAGGTAACTTTAAAGCTTCATACTCAGATGCTTGCAAGAAGGGTCTATAAGTCTGGGTAAGATGATGGAGGGGAATATCTAGAAAGTGGAGGGGAAGGGGCCTGGAATATGTGGTACCCCATAAGTTGGATTATAAAAACTGGGTGTAGAGGTGGAAACATATTATCCTTATTGTAACATACATGGTAACATTTTGATTAAATGCCAAACCTGAAAACAAAGAACTGTTAATAATATTATGCTAAATGTTAACCTCTTAAGGACATATGACGGAATTTTTCCATCATAAAACAATTGAGCAAACTGAAAGCTGTGTCCTTAAAGGGTTAAACAATTTGTCTCCACCACCTTAGGCTATATGTAGGTGGTTCCTTTATTGGAGATGTCTGCTCATCTGTGTAATCTCATAGGTTTGAGAGGGATAATGTACTCCTTATATGGGTGAGGTATCTTGATGAAGTGAAGACATCAAGGGTGTGTAGAAGTTTCATACCTTGTTAAGCAGAAGAGACTACAGAGGAATCGTCCTGATGTTGTAGGAATAATTTCACGGGGAATCCCCATCTGTATTTAACAGTGTTATGGCGGAGGATTCGGTTAAATTGTTGGAAAGTTCTTCTCTTGGCAAGAGTATGTTGAGAGAGGTCCGGGAATATCTGTATATTTTGGTACGGGTCTTTAAGAGTTTTATTAGTGAAGGATGCTCTGAGCACCTTCTCCTATGGTAGCATAATAGTGCAATCTCAGAATAACATCTCTGGGGGTATCCATGGAAGAGTTTCGAGGGCGGAGGGCTCTGTGGGCTCTATCGATCAATAATTCTTATAACTGGGTCGTACCTAGTAGCTCTTTAAACAACCCATTGAGATAGTCAGTGAGCTCTGTAGTATTAACTGACTCCGGGATTCCCTGTATTATCAAATTGTTGTGGCATGATCTGTCTCCTAGGTCCACTAATTTGCCTTCCAAATCTGCGATCTGTTCTGCAAGGTTTTGGGAGTAGGAAAGGAGGTTGGAGTAATCCACAGAGAAGTCTTCATGTTTCCTCTCTAAAGTTTTGGTGCGTTCTCCTACAGACGAAATGTCTCGTTTCAATTCAGTATCTGACTGCCGAAACTCCTGACGGAGGGAAATATAGTGAGTGTCCATCTTATCAGATAGAGCTTGGATAGTATCCAAAAATGTTGACTGAGACAGGGCAGAGTGGTCCTTGTGTGAGGTATTTCTCTTTGTGTTTCTACAGAAGGATGTGGTTGAGTCTCTGGAGTCGTCCTCTGAGAGCTCCTGATCTGATGCATGTTTACTATGAAAGTGGTCCGTTAAGGTTCTCTTGAAGTATTTGTTTTCTCCTCATTGCATTTGCCATTGCACTGTGGTTATTAAGAAATTTCAGCACCGGGTGATGCAATGTATGGTAGGTGTAACTTAGAGTGGTTTCCTTGATTAGGATGAAACCTGGAGGGGGCACTCCTGCACCTCTATTTACGTGCCTTTAGCCCTGCATTATTTCCTTATCTAGGGTAGACTGGGATAGGGTAGACTGGGATAGGCACTTGAGTAGTTGGTGTTGCGGGTAAATTGCTGGGGAGTAGTAGGGATGTCTCTGCGACAAGGCTTCTGAGAGAGACCACCCTCCTAGGGAAGTGCCCCCTATTGGGCGAAGTGGGAAAAAGTGAGGCAGTTATGACCCACTGACTACATGGATCAGTGGGAAAGGGAGGAGGGGGTCACTTCTTCCAGAGTATAAGCAGGCTATTAGCCTGATAATTAAAGTTCAAGTGAGGTTCCTTAGTACTCGATATATTGGAGTGGATGGTCTATTTCCTCCAGTTAGGTTTGGCTAATTAAAATCTGGTGTCTGTATAGATCTTATTCCCTGGGTTTGGGAGAATCAAGCTACTGTCTCATATAGGTGGACTAAAACTCTAGCTTTAAGGGAGTCTAAGGTTTTCCCTTAAGTTGCAGGTAGGTATATTTGGATCAATCGGTGAGGGCGAGTAGGGATATCAGGTCTCAGAATTGAAAGAGAGTTAGTTGCCTTCCTGTCTCCTTCTAAATGTGCAGATTAGAAGTGATAACTAGACTTGTGTTGTAGCCTTTGAGGCATTAAACGATAATTCCGGAGAATTGCTGGGTTTGCCGCCCTTTATATTATTTCATCAGGCCGGAAGGTAATAGCCTGAAACCTTGTTGAGGGGTGAACTAACTTTACTAAACTCTGGTACAAAACAGCAACTATGCTCCCTATGTAAAGCTGTTATTGGTGCAGTTCCCTCTGATATACGGGCTGTAGACCCCTATGAGGATATATAGGGGTTAAATGTCAATTAGCTGGAGTATATGGGATCTTTCTAACAGAAGTGTATCTCAGTAAATCATAGGTAACTTCCCAATTTCCTTATTTTAGCAAGTCCCAGGGGCCCTGATGAGTGTGGGGGAGACTGCGGTCAGTGCGGGTGTGTCAATAATATTGCGCACTTACTTCTGGCAGTGAAGATGGCAGTTTGCGCCAAAAGTTTGGAGACCTCTCCCATGGGTGTTCAAGGAGCCTAGATCCCCCACTGAAGTCCAGAAAAAAACTCCTCTTGCAGCAGGAGGCTGGGATGCGAGTCGGCTGGGGTAAGAGTGACTCACGGTGATGTCCGTGACTATCTCTAAGAAATGTGTGGCACTGTAAGGTCCTCTCCGTGCTAGGTCCTGGGAAGTTCTGATTCAGGGACAGGTAAACCTGTATAGCAGGGTTCTCAGTAACCCCCGTTCCTTAGGTCAATCAGCTGGGAGTCCGATGTCACCGCTGGGTAAAGTGGCCTATTGATTTCGGGCCCCTGCGGGAGGATGTTTGGAGCGCTTTCTCAGCTAAAACGTCCACTGTCTATGTAGATTTGCAGGGATCATATATTTCGTTCTTCTTTTTAGGCTCTGTGGGCTTAAGGTTTACTCTCCTATTAGGAGAACGGGTAGTTAATACTTATTAAACGTTATATTGGTAGCAGAGCAACAGACAAACATGTCTGCTCGCTCTGCTAGTTAGCTCCGCCCCCCAGGATTTTAATTTTAATTGTAATTTAGAATATTTTATTTTAATTGTAATTTCAGATTTTTTAAATTAATGTAATGGGGGTTATTTTAGGGGATGTTAGGTTAGGGGGCTTAGTGATTAGTTATTTGCGTTGTGGGGCAAATACAAAACAAAACATCTAGTACACCACCTTTCTAATAAAAAGACAAGCAGGGATTTACAGGACCAGATTGCAATTAGTTCCATGCAAATTTATTAAGGGATTAAAGGCCTTAACACTGTATATAACCCACCGTTCTTTCCACTGTTTTATTACTGAAATAAGACACAGACAACTTCTTGTTGGGAAAATGTTTGACCGTCACAGGTCAAAATTTATTTGATTAACTCTTAACTTAAACTAAATATGAACCAACAGATAAATGACTATGATGGCGGCAACAGAGATCAAACTAGCCCAGTACTACAAGAGATCAACATTTGATGTGGCTCTGCCCACAGGGGATGTAACTGAGAGGTTACTAAGATCACATGACCACCCCCATCTGGGGAAGGGAGAGTGGTTACATCCTGCACATCTGAGGTCTACCGCCTCCCCTTGCCAATCTGGCCATCACTCCACTTAGTGACCTTCTCCAACTCAACAGGGCCATGACCTCCTGCAGGCAGTGTGCAAATAGATTCTCCACCTGTACTGTAAGGTCCCTCTGCCTCAAGCTGCTTGAACCCAATGGACAGAGGTAGGAGAGTCCTACTTTACTGCTATAGTCTTATGTAGGCTTAGATAGATTATTCATAGCCCTGCCATTGGCTGTTGATGATTCCGCCGCCATCTGAAAGGGGAAAGGGAGGGAATCTTCTCAGCCTTTTGCATCCAGATGAAGAAGAGGAAGCAGCAATTCCTGGTGTCCAGCTTATAAGGTAAGGAGATGGGAGGGGGGCCACCCCCTAGCCCTGCAATTTGTATTGACCCAACTATGCCCATCCTTTTCTCCTATCTCACATTCCTACAGCCTTAACCCTTAGCACGCTCTAGGCCCATGCTGGGCCCTGCACTTCTTTAAGGGATTAAAGGCCTATCGGTCTGTTTCCAGCAAAAGATGAACTTAACACTGTATATAACCCACTGTTCTTAACACTGTTTTATTACTGAAATAAGACACAGACAACTTCTTGTTGGGAAAATGTTTGACCATCACAGGTCAAAATTTATTTGATTAACTATTAACTTAAACTAAATATGAACCCTCAGATTAGTGACTATGATGGCAGCAACAGAGATCAAACTAACTTAATACTACAGGAGGTCAACGGCCCCCCAAGACGGGATCAACAGTTGATGTGGCTCTGCCCACAGGAGATGTAACTGAGAGGTTACTGAGATCATGTGACCACCCTCACCTGGGGAAGGAAGAGGGGTTACCTCCTGCGCATCTGAGGTCTACCTCCTCCCCTCACCAATCTGGTCATCACTCCCCCTAGTGACCTTCTCCAACTCAACAGGGCCATGACCTCCTGACACAAGGAAGCATTTTTACTGATGCCCCTGCCGCCACCAACCGCAACCTGACTTACAGGAAAGGGGAAATAGCTATAAGTAGGTTTACAATAAAGAGATCTAGACCCACATCCGTTAAGTGTACCTTATCCCTCTTATATAGTTCTGATCTGTCGGCCGTGATGGAATCGTGACGTACCACAAAACCACCCGACTCTTTGACGGTCCTAGCTAGGGAGGAATGCATTGTCTTTCTCACTCTATAAGCTGGCCCATGAGAATCCATGTGTTTCCAATGTAGGCGGGGGATAATGTTGGACCAGCCTATGATGATCCTAGGTATGTGTGCTTGGAGCCAACTAATGTCTGCCTGCATAATCTTTGCTATCTGTAGAACCGGGACCATCCCCAGATCATTTCCCCCTAGATGAAGTATGAGAATGTGAGGTTCCCCCATCTTAACCGGGCTTTTGAAATAATTTCTGGTAACTGTAACTGTGACCAACACATGCCTCTATGCCCCAACCATCTGATGGATGCTCTTGAGGAAGGAAAACCTAAATTCTGGCCACCGGGAAGTGAGATATTATGTAGGGAAGCCCAGTGGATGTAGGAATGTCTCACAATCCAAATTCTCTTTGCTCTGAAAGACACTCCTGTGAAAACAGAGCAGATTAGAATGCAAGAAGAGAAAATGTGGTATCATTGTACACAATTGCTTGATTTTCTCAGTTGGGGAACCCAATAATGCTGTACTGGTGGCTGCACCAATGCAAAACAAGTGAGGTGCGATTTTTTGCACATCTAGTCCTTTCGCTGCTACTGTGCTATTCAAGGCACGCCTGAATTGAAATTTAGAACGCGACTGTGGTAATTAAAAAACTGACCTTGCCTTTTTGGATGCTGCGCTAAATAAACGTTTATTAGACTTGTGCGAGGCAAAAAAAAATTGTTTTGGTTCATTTCGGATCGATTCGGATGTTTTAGAATTTCGTTTTTGGATTGATTCGAATTCGGATACATTCAAATGCATTCATTCGGATTCAAATAAATTCGGATGTATTCGGTTAGAATTCGATTTGTAAATTCAGAAGTTCGGTATGTGTTAGGTGGGATGTACTGTGTATTAGACTAGTATTATGTACTGTAATATTAGGTGTAACCCATAGCAGAGTGATATAATCTAATATACAGTACAATACTAGTGGAATTGTGATTAGTCCATGGCCATCCGAATGTTATGAATAAATCCGAACTAATTCGGATTTATTCATTAGATTCGGTGCTATGGTAATTTTGAAATTCAAATCGATCCGAATCTCCGAATTTGACAAATTTGTCCGAATTTAAATTCGGAACGAAACGCACATGTCTAGCGTTTATTAGGTGCACTGGGCAGCAAGGGCTGGCCACAACTGGAGTAATAGTAAGTCACTCGCCCTTCTCTGATTGGTCCATTTTGGAATGAGGAATAAACAAAAGAATAGCATCTGGGGAAGCCCTGACATGGTCTAATTGCACTCCTATGCCTAATGTAGATTTCTTAGGGGCTACTAACTCACTTACCCTGAGGGCTGCTGAAAAAGCCAATGTAAAAGCTGTTCTGAACAGTAATATTTCAAATGGAGAGTGGCAGATGCCCTCTAACTTGGAGACTAACCGCTCAAGGTGGACCCAAGTAGTGGGCTCCCAAACATCTTTGTGACTAGGCTGAGATCTACCTCAACCTTTTACAGCTTGGTGGACAAAAAAGGAATTAGTTGGGTTTGGTAATGCCAATGATCGGTAGAAAAAGGATAGCGCTGGCAGGCATGACTGAATGGCACCCTTCCGCACGCCAGTGGCATGCAAACTCACCAGCAATTCAGGTAATATTGCATGAGATCCCTCAATAGTGTCTATGCCCTTTGAATTGCAAAATTGGTCCCATTCCACCCAGAGTCTGAAATAGGAGTACCATTGTGGATGGGGCTAAGGAGGCCCATACCAGAGGCATTAAGACTACCCAGGACCTATAAGCTGCTAAAGGAAATCAGGAAATTTTAAACCTACTAAGGCTGCATTTGGAACTAAACGTCCGAAAGTCTCACACTCAAATCTGGACAAAGCATCAGCCACTACGTTGTTAACCCCTGGCACGTGTCGAGCTTGAAACTGAATATTGAGCTCTAGGCATCGCAGCACCAGGTGAAGCAGCAAGTTAACCACCATGGCTGAAGTAGCGGACAGGTTGTTGATTGCATACACTACGCTGATATTATCCGTCCAGAACACAACTGTTTTGTTAATAAATTTTTTGCCCCATAATTCTACAGATAGGTCTATGGGGAACAGTTCCAGGAGAGTAAGATTGTGGGTGCTACCATAGCCATAGAGATGGAAAAAAAATTTCAGTGGGCTTAATATTTCCTCTAAGCTGCTTTTCCAATCTGCGATTAAAGACCCGCCCCCTAGGTATGACCCTGCATGCAAATTTGAGGAGACCTAAGAGAGATTGTAATTTACGTAGGGTAATGATACGTGCGGACGTAGCCGCACAAACTGCCTCCAGCATGGCTTGCACTGATGAAAGCCTACAAAGCATTTACTTAGTGTCGACCTCTAATCCCAGGAAAGTTAAGCGGGTGGTTTGGCCCTTAGTTTTGTCCTCAGCTAGGGTGACTCCAAATTGGGACATAAGTCTCTGCATTTAGCTCATTAAGGCCAAACATTCATCTGAGCATCTGAGCCATGTTTCTCGACTAGGAGGAACCAATGCAGGAAAGAACTAAATGTCTCAAATAGAGCACAAGAAAGGGCGCAACCTATAGGTAGGCAGCGATCCACATAGTACATGCCCTGGACCTTACAACCCATAAGGGAAAAAATGGATGGATGAAGGGGAAACAAGCGGAATGCGGCTTCTATATCAAGTTTTTCCAATAACTCCCCCCATCCTGCCCATGTAACTACGTCTAATGTGCTATAAAAAGACTGATATCACACTGAAGTGAGTTGAGGGTCTATGGCATTGTTAACTGAACTACGCTTAGGGTAAGAAATGTCCCATCCTCCTTCTTGGGCACTACGCCAATTGGGGACACTATTAGGTTTGGGAGTGGGGGGTATAAAAATGTACCTACCATTCGTCCTAGAGACAATTCCTTATTAAGTTTGTCTAAGACTGCCTGGGGGTGTTGATAAGCAGAAATTAGGTTTCGGGTACTCTGAACCCTTGATTTGTGTGTAAATTGGGATGATAAAACCATTGCTAAACCCTTCCCATAATAACCTGGCAGCCGCCTGATCTGGGTATGTGTGCAACCATGGCTCAAGCTTGCGAACCTTCACCGGAGACTCTGCTTTTTGCTATAGGGTTCGTCGCATGTGCTCTTCTGGCTGGGGGGTTGACCTTACTTTTGGGGCAATCACACCCTGAATGTGGGCCTGTACAGAACCTGCATGTGTGTCTAAAATTACATGAGTTACTCCTGTCACATTTCTTCTCCTGATATGACCAACATGTGCCCCCTCTCCTTCTATTTCTGTTCCCTCAAAATGGCTGAGTATGGATGCTAGTGGATTGGGGGGTGTAAGAACTATGTCGGCCCATTCGCTGCCAAACGGATTGTACTACCCGCCATTTTACGTTGAAACTCAGTCATAGTCCCTCCATGTTCCTTCGCCATAATGTTTCTGGATCCAGTGTATGGTATCCATATATTTCATGATAGCTAAATTCTGTGAGGGGTATTTCTCTAAATAGCATGACAAGAAGACCCTAAAACATAAAAGCCATTCATCAAATGTGTCAGGATGCTTGAATCTTTTAGGGCCTGTCCAATTAGAGCTCATTTCCCTTTGTCTGCAAGCTTCCACTGACAAGTCATATATGTTTAACATATTTACCCTATTGAATCCGCTTTATGACCTTGAGTCACATGGGCATGTAGGGAATACATTTCGGACGGGTGAGAGTCACCGTAAAAACCACCGTCTTTCACTTTGACATAGCAGCGTGTGTGGGTATTAAATCATTAGCCAAAGGGGGGCCTATTTCCCTATGAGGGGGTTGTGCTGGCACTGCACTTGATTTTAAGGCCCTGAAGTACCGCCCTTTAAATATATATTTTTTAAATCATTCTGAACATCTTCTGTTGTCCCTTACTCTGGAGTCCTAAAGATGTGTCACTACTATCTGAACCAGAGTCAGTAAGAGAGGAGACATGGCAGGCATGTGTAAATGCAGTGAGCTCACTGTGTTCCGTCGATCTTGGATCTTGTATGGCTCAACTTGGGTCTGCTGCTGGTGCCAGTAATGGCCATGTTGCGTGAGTGGATGGCAATGCCTGAGTTCTGGGAGTACTTGTGGCCCCTCGATCCATCTATGATACTGTTGTGACGTGACCAGCAGATGTCACTGCATCAGATCCTAAGGCTCCCTCCAAGATATTTAAAAACTGGTGAGCACTTTGTACCTTGAGATGGGGGATTCAGGGTTAGTGAACACAGAGGGAGAAAGATTTTGCAAAGAATACAGATTTTGATTCAAAGTGCCTCCCATCTCGCCTGCAACACCCCCGTTGCCTGAAAAGTCCCCCCCGGGGAACCCTTTTCCCCTCATGCAGGACCATGCATACTACCTTCAGTCACACTTGTGCAGTTTCCATGACTAGGGGGAGCATTTAAAGTTAGCAAAGTGTTGTTAGGTTGTACAGCATGGGGATTACTAGTTGTGGCGAGTTGTCGAGCAGCATTCGCAGAATTGCAATCATTCACCACATACGCATGTTATTTTCTTATGTTGGGCCCCAAATTTTTTCTTAATTGTTTGCCCATGGCCTCTGACAGGAGACTTTGCCTTTAAGGGAACAGGTTGCCTCATGGTGCTCACCTTCATGGAGCTACAAAGGGACCGTCCGATCGTTCTGGGTGCCATTGTGTAGTGAACTGGAAGTTGCCGCACCCAATGCGACCACTTCCGGTGACATCATCAAGGGTTCAGATGCACCGGAAGTAGGCCGCATGACTACAAGAGGCCCTGAGACTGGAAAGTTAGCCTGGAAACTAGGCCGCATGTGTTGCAAGGAGGTATCAAAAGGTTGATTGGGTAACAAGGGTATCGGTGGATAAGGGGCCCAACCGAGGGGGTGCGGCAGAGATGCAAAAGGGCCGCATGGGCTTGAGACCTGTAAGGTGCAGTTTGGTGTAGCACACTAGGCAGCATAGTACCAACAGGAGGCAAGTTAAGGGGTTCCCGAGGGCCCACTGTACATGGTGTCTGCCTGTGAGGAAGCACCCGCTTTAGGTGCTAAAATAGCCATTGCACCTGCAATGGAAGTTAAAAATTATAAACAGCAACTGCAGCTGCGGTAGTATAGCTGCAATTAAAGAAGCTACATGTAAATTAGGTATCAATGGCTGGGATACTAAACTCTCCGCCTGCATGTGAGAAACTAATTGAGGCTCATGTAGCTGTATTATCTGTTTTGTTGATTTCCTAGGACATCCTTCATTCCTTTCATCCTGGTAATGCCTTAGGGGGGGGGACTGATCGCCTGGAACGTTGCATTCTGTAAACTTCTCCTAGCCCTGCAAACTTCTCGGCCTTTTGCCTCCAGATGAAGAACAGGAAGCAGAAATGCCTAGTGTCCAGCTTATAAGGTAAGGAGAGGGGTAGGGGGCCCACCCCCTAGCCCTGCAATTTTTATTTCCCCAACTATGCCCATTCTCACATTCCTACAGCCTTAACCCTTAGCACGCTCCAGGCCCATGCTGGGCCCTGCACTTCCTATCTTAATACATTCGTTTTTTCTACTGTTCTTCATATTTTCTTCATATTTTCAAAGAGTATCTACTGTTTGAAACTATTGCTTGCTCTTAAGTGCTGTATACTTCACTACACTCAAATGTGTCAGTTGATCATTGCAACAGTGCCAGGATGCTATATTTAAACATACTAGACATACATATGTTTTGACAGGGGGACAAAAATTTAGTGAAATCTGGTTTTGAAGAGTTGAGGCTTGCTGTCAGTATGACAATGTTTGATATTGTTGGATTAGGGCTTGGATCCCCGGGGTTACATTTGGCTGGTCTAACATCATAGCCAGATGCCATTGTTGCCATATGGGGTCTGCTAGCGCAGCCTACAGGGTCAGAAAAATGTTAAATAGGGATGTGGTGGCTTCCGACACTGGTTCCCAGGGCTTTGTTGTATGGCACAAAGCCATTATGGCTGAGAAGCAGAACTCGGGAGCTATATAAACCCGATGGGGTTCACCTGATATATGTAGGGTTAGACTTATTCCTAGGGGGATATAAAAAAATGCTCTCACTCCCTTTCTGTAAGTTAGGTCAGATGGGTGATGGCAAGTGAAACTTGAGATGTTATCCCTTGTGGTGGAAGGTCGCAGCCAGTAGCGCATGGAGATGTTGAACGGTGGCACCCTAATTGCGGGAGGTCGTGGCCAGGAGCACATGGAGATGGGGAACAGGGGTAGTGATGGCCAGGGTGATGAGAGTGGGGCCGATTACTTCAATTAGTTGGTGTGCCCCTCCCTCTGCGGTAAGCAGGCCAGAAGAACTCAGAACACCTATAGTAACATCTGCATCCGAGCAGAGTTCCTCTGTGGTTGTCTAGATTGGCCGCTGACCTCTTCAGTCCAGGGTAGTGTTAGCTTCTCATTTGCCACCATCTGAGTTAAAGTCTGTGTCGGTTATATTTAAATGAATGCGTTAATAAAGGGGACCAGTGATGATCCAATTATTTCCCAAACAAGTGCCTGTCTTTATTTATGGGAGAAGTTTAGAGCTATTATTAAAATGTTTCATTGAGTTATGGGTTATTCCCTTCCCCTTTCCTTCTGGTAGTGAGTTGGTAAGCCTTTAATCCCTTATGCTTCTTATCCACTTCTCATCCACAGTGGTTTAGATGGTTTAAATTAAAAACACAACTGGAAATTAGCTATATTTTAAGAATGTCAGTCCTTCAGCTGATTACTACAATTGGGAAACAATTATCCAGAATATTTTAGACTGATTAAAAGGAGGTTGAAATTCTGGACCTTTTTTTCACTTAAAAAACTTACGGTTAGATTATGAGTCTTGCGTTAGGGTTAAATTGCAGCGTTGGCCGGTCCCAACGATGCTTTTTAATGCCCGCTGGCATTATGAGTCTTGAAATGACAGGCTCACCATTCACTTTTTTGTCCAGAATAGTAATTACCGCAAATCCACTTACGTCAATTGCATATACTATATTTTCAATGGGGCTTGCATAGCGCCGGTATTACGAGTCTGACCAAAAGTGAGCGGTAGACCGTCTCCTGTCAAGCCTGGTAAGTCAGTAGTTAAGAGTTTTACACTACAACGCTGTAGCATAAAACTCTTAACTTAAGTGCTAAAAAGTACACTAACACCCATAAACTACCTATTAACCCCTAAACCAGGGCCCCCCAACATCACAAACACTATAATAAATATTTTAACCCCTAATCTGCCAAACCACACTAGAAGTATTAACAGCGCAACTTGGTAGAGTAGTGGATATGGGATATTGACGTTAAAAAAGAGGGATATTAGAATAGGTTAAAATAGTTAAAATACTAAATTAATATTGCAGCAAATATACATCAATGAAATATTAAATAAAAAATGCACATACAAGTTAATATAAATTCATATATAAAAATATCAATACTTAAAAAAGCAATAATAAATAATAAACAGCAGATGATCTCTCTGAATAGATATTACCCACTGCAGGGAAGTGTCCTTAGGAGTGTTCACATAGAGTAATGTTTGTTGCGGTGGTTTATAATGCCAGCTCCTAATCACTGACTTGAAATGAGGTGCAGCTAGTTCCAGAGGCTTGTTTCCAAACGCTCTCTTTATTTGTAGATCCTATGGCGAAAAGAAGAGACAGCGCAACCCCACATCAAGGTAGTAGTTTCACAGATTTATTCAACACACAAAAGTAATGCACTTACAAACAACAATTGATCCCTTCATAGGGAAAATAAGAAGCAGGTCCCAGTTCACTCAGGAATCCTTCCGGTCACAGCTTTGTTGCTGCCGCTTCAAAATTACTTCCACACAGTCTTAGTATATCGGAGCCGTCCTTAGATCCACCCCCAACGCGTTTCGTCTGCGCTCTCCAGACTTTCTCAAGAGGAAATGATGATGTATAGCACGCTCCTGTGCGTTGCTATTTACATCCACTCTTCACTTCTGATTGGTTGCTCACTGTCCTATCCAGTAGCGGTATGCGGACAAGCCTCTCTTTGCTATAGGCAATATCATAAGCTAATTCGCTTGATGAAAAATAAGCGTATAGTCTTTCTTTTAGTCAGCGTACTCCATTTAGGTGTTTGAATGCATAAATATTAAAACATTAAAAGTATAAGTTAATAAACATAGAAAGGTCTATACAATATCTACCGATCATTATTGACATTATATTGAACTTCATAGAAAAGAGTTAACATGATTAAAAGCAAATAATTTGCATACTAAAAAAGTGAACAAATACTTACATAAAAAATTCATACTTAATACACATTCTTCTTAAAGGAACCTATATAGCATTGAAAAGAGTTAATCCAAATTCATTCAAAATAAATATTCTTCTTGTAGGGACCTATATTACATTAAAAAGAGTTAATACAGATTCATTCAACAGTCCATAAAAAATTGATTACTTATTCTATATCTAAGGGAAAAGATACTAATTTTAAAAGATACTAATTTTAAAACATGAAGGCTTGTAAGTCTATGTCGACATTTAACCCTTTTGGTTTCACATTTTCTGAGGTGCATTAACCTCTGCTGTTAATGCACCTCAGAAAATGTGAAACCAAATGGAATCACCTGCTTAACTGTATGGCCCCAAAAGGGTTAAATGTCGACATAGACTTACAAGCCTTCATGTTTTAAAATTAGTATCTTTTAAAATTAGTATCTTTTCCCTTAGATATAGAATAAGTAATCAATTTTTAATGGACTGTTGAATGAATCTGTATTAACTCTTTTTAATGTAATATAGGTCCCTACAAGAAGAATATTTATTTTGAATGAATTTGGATTAACTCTTTTCAATGCTATATAGGTTCCTTTAAGAAGAATGTGTATTAAGTATGAATTTTTTATGTAAGTATTTGTTCACTTTTTTAGTATGCAAATTATTTGCTTTTAATCATGTTAACTCTTTTCTATGAAGTTCAATATAATGTCAATAATGATCGGTAGATATTGTATAGACCTTTCTATGTTTATTAACTTAGGCCTAGATTTGGAGTTTGGCGTTAGCCGTGAAAACCAGCGTTAGAGGCCCCTAACGCGGGTTTCTTACGGACTCCGGTATTTAGAGTTTATTTACCGCCACTCCAAAATCACCTAACGCTCAAATTTCTACCGACACCTCAGACCCAGTAGTAAACATATACCGACAAAATTAAATTCTACAAATCAAATTAAAAATATTACACAAAGTACACTTACACTCATACAAACACTACACTATGTTTATTTTTCATATTTAATAATTTTTCAGCAAAATACAAAGGATTAAAGTTGCGAGATCTCGGGTGTTTGAAAAAAAACAACACAAATCCATTTTCCCATTGACTTACATTGACACACGGGAAAAGACCCTCGTATACCTACATCTAACTAATAACATTATCACAAACATACACTCATCGATGCATACAAACAATATACACCACATGACATACACAAAATATTGATTTATTACAAAAAGAACACGATTTAACGACTTTTTCACACAAGCTCATGACGTCATTCACTTTACGAGGAAAACCAGTCTTAGAAAAAAAAAATTGGAAATCTTTAGAGCCTCCATTGACTTCTATTGGGAAGACGTGCTCGTGCACGCGAAACCCTCATTTCCCTAACACACGCAAATAGCGTAGACTGAAAAACTCCAAATACCAGCGCTAGAAAATACATGATTTTATGCGTTAGACATAGCGATGATAAATAGATCAAGAAATGACTATGGTGGATTTATGTTTTTTAATTATTGAATATTCACAACACCATAAAATTGTTTCACACTTTTAGATTACATCAACTACAAATCAACATCACTAGTAACACATTATTATTTAAATAAAATTACATTTAAAATTAAAATAAAATTCACTAAACATTTCTTGATTCACAAACAGTACACAATGGGAAACACCCATCTCATTTACCTTTATTATTGCATTTCTGTTATTCAACTCATATGCTTGCAGCAACTGCATATCTACATAGGCTTAACACATGATCAGTCATGGATGCACATATATTACTTTTAACATTCACTCATACATGTGCATTCAAATGATGGGGGAAAAACACATTACATTCTCTCGAGGAATCACAAAACAGAACATATGCATTTTACTGTACTTTTAACATCATGATTCCATCACCAGAAACCATTAGGAATTACGTACAACAAGAACATCATTACACCAGATTACAGATGTCACTTTATGGGAAGGAACAACAATGCCACACCACTATATAGAAGTCAGCATATGTGGGACACAATCACAATATATACGTACATGTACATAACACGCATCACCCATCACGCAACCACAAAGCACACATTTAGATTTTATTCAGCACACAATAACAATGTAGCACAATACAACAACACAATGAGGATTTCACAACTACATAGGCAGGTTAATAATATCATGACGTCATTACAAGATTCAACCATACACATCACAGATTCACCACTGTACCGCCCCTTTCGGAACTTTAACACTCAATACTACAATACAACATATACATAAATAACAGTTTGGAACAGCATTATTAGGGAAATTTCAATGGGACAATTAATAAATATTGTCAGATCGCAAATCACTTATATATATAATACTACAGATGATAGCCGGAAGTTATTCAGTATTAGTGCGATTTTAATGGGACGCATACAATATTGTGAGATCGAAAATCACTTATATATACAATAATACAGATGACAGCCGGAAGTTCAGATTTTTCATGGCGATTTGAATGGGACGCATACAATATTGACAGCTCGGCAATCACTTATATATACAATACTACAGATGACAGCCGGAAGTTCTTCAGCATTAGTGCGATTTTAATGGGACGCATACAATATTGACATCTCGGCAATCACTTATATATACAATACTACAGATGGCAGACGGGAAGTTATTCAGTATTAGTGCGATTTGAAAGGGACGCATACAATATTGACATCTCGGCAATCACTTATATATACAATACTACAGATGGCAGACGGGAAGTTCGGAATTATTATTGCGATTTTAAAGGGACGCATACAATATTGACTGCTCGGCAATCACTTATATATACAATACTACAGATGGCAGACGGGAAGTTCGGAATTATTATTGCGATTTTAAAGGGACGCATACAATATTGACTGCTCGGCAATCACTTATATATACAATACTACAGATGGCAGACGGGAAGTTCGGAATTATTATTGCGATTTTAAAGGGACGCATACAATATTGACTGCTCGGCAATCACTTATATATACAATACTACAGATGACAGCCGGAAGTTCTTCAGTATTAGTGCCATTTGAATGGGACGCATACAATATTCACATCTCGGCAATCACTTATATATACAATACTACAGATGACAGCCGGAAGTTATTCAGTATTAGTGCGATTTTAAAGGGACGCATACAATATTGACTGCTCGGCAATCACTTATATATATAATACTACAGATGACAGCCGGAAGTTATTCAGTATTAGTGCCATTTGAATGGGACGCATACAATATTGACATCTCGGCAATCACTTATATATACAATACTACAGATGACAGACGGAAGTTATTCAGTATTAGTGCCATTTGAATGGGACGCATACAATATTGACTGCTCGGCAATCACTTATATATACAATACTACAGATGGCAGATGGGAAGTTCGGAATTATTATTGCGATTTTAAAGGGACGCATACAATATTGACATCTCGCTAATCACTTATATATACAATACTACAGATGGCAGACGGGAAGTTCGGAATTATTATTGCGATTTTAAAGGGACGCATACAATATTGACAGCTCGGCAATCACTTATATATACAATACTACAGATGGCAGACGGGAAGTTCGGAATTATTATTGCGATTTTAAAGGGACGCATACAATATTGACATCTCGGAAATCACTTATATATACAATCCTACAGATGGCAGCTGTTACTTTATCGTTTAAAAACAATATTGCAGCAACATTGATCGATCACATTTGATGCACATTATACACAACTATGCACTTTCATTCATGTTAGCCTGGACGTGTGTTTGTTACTATAAGATCGCGTTTAAGAAATATTGATTACGCATATGAACAAACATTGCAAACATGCACTGTATGTGTGATATTTGACACTTTCACATTGAGATTCATTGGGGGGAAAAAACATTTCAGCCAAAAAAAATTAAACGCCCACTTTGAAAGCATTCGCGCCGCTCACATACAAACAGGTGAATACAATCAGCAATCATTACAAACTCACTACCATTGGACTAATCGTACTATAAATCCCCCAAACAACATGGCCAATGCATCACTTGTGATCCACATCAGATCAAGTGCTTACCTTGTTACGCTGTTTTGAAAGATGGATGACGATGACATGGTAGACGCTGCTGGTGCTGCTATTGGCGAACTAGCTGTTGGTCGAATCAGGCAGCCTCGGCGGCTCAGACTGAGACAAAGGGGTCGTCTGGTTTGAGGTCCTCCTGTCTACAGGGTGAGACCCACCTTGGAAAACATGAGCGACTTTGAGGTTTTTGATAAGTATCGGCTCGATCGCGAACAGCTCATTGGCCTTTACGAGCTTCTTAAACCTCATTTGGAGCCACGTATACAAATAAGGACTGCTGTTCCCCCCATGAGTAAGATGCTAAGCTGTCTATACGTCCTGGCCTCCGGGAGTTTTCAATCAGGAGAACTGTACATGCATGGCCTGGCTCAAGGTACATTCTCTGTGGTGTTTGATAACTTTCTGGACGCCATGGTACGTATCAGTAAGCAATACATAGGATTCCCACAAAATGATGGTGATTGGAGGCGCCTGAAGCGGGAATTCTTTGATATTGCTCAATTGCCCAATGTCTTGGGAGCCATTGATTGTACCCACATTGCGCTGCGTGCTCCAATTGATGACTTGCCCTTCAGAAATCGCAAACATTTTCATAGCCTCAACGTGCAGTATGTTTGTGACGCACGGATGAGGATTATGCATGTGTATGCGAATTTTGGAGGGGCTTGTCATGATGCCCGCATCCTCTCTCTGTCGTCCCTGTGGAGACAGTTTGAGGAAAGACAAATGCCCCCTGGTTATCTCGTTGGTGAGTATTTGTGCACAACATGTTTAATTAGTTTGACAATTGCCCCTGTAGTCTTAAAATGTTAGCGTCATGTTCATCTATAGGATGCAATTTAACCATTTGTTATTTACCGACGCTAATGTTTACTTTTATTTAAATGCAGATATGTAGCATGTCTTACCTTAAGTGCTCAGATAGAGAATGCAATGTAACCATGTATTTAGCATTTAACACTATTTTTTTTTTGATAAATACGCATATGTAGCATGTCTTAGCTGAAATGTGAATATATTATCTCATGCAATTTAAGCCTGTCATTGTCTCATTCCGCTAATGTGTAGTTTTAGTTCAATGCAGATATGTAGCATGTCTTACCTTAAGTGCTCAGATAGAGAATGCAATGTAACCATGTATTTAGCATTTTACACTTTTTTTTTTTTGGATAAATACGCATATGTAGCATGTCTTAGCTGAAATGTGAATATATTATCTCATGCAATTTAAGCCTGTCATTGTCTCATTCCGCTAATGTGTAGTTTTAGTTCAATGCAGATATGTAGCATGTCTTACCTTAAGTGCTCAGATAGAGAATGCAATGTAACCATGTAGTTAGCATTTTACACAAGGTTTGGTTTAGGAGAAATACGCATATGTAGCATGTCTTAGCTGAAATGTGAATATATTATCTCATGCAATTTAACCCTGTCATTGTCTCATTCCGCTAATGTGTAGTTTTAGTTCAATGCAGATATGTAGCATGTCTTACCTTAAGTGCTCAGATAGAGAATGCAATGTAACCCTGTAGTTAGCATTTTACACAAGGTTTGGTTTAGGAGAAATACGCATATGTAGCATGTCTTAGCTGAAATGTGAATATATTATCTCATGCAATTTAACCCTGTCATTGTCTCTTTCCGCTAATGTGTAGTTTTAGTTCAATGCAGATATGTAGCATGTCTTACCTTAAGTGCTCAGATAGAGAATGCAATGTAACCATGTAGTTAGCATTTTACACAAGGTTTGGTTTAGGAGAAATACGCATATGTAGCATGTCTTAGCTGAAATGTGAATATATTATCTCATGCAATTTAACCCTGTCATTGTCTCATTCCGCTAATGTGTAGTTTTAGTTCAATGCAGATATGTAGCATGTCTTACCTTAAGTGCTCAGATAGAGAATGCAATGTAACCATGTAGTTAGCATTTTACACAAGGTTTGGTTTAGGAGAAATACGCATATGTAGCATGTCTTAGCTGAAATGGCAAGATACAGAATAATATACAACTTTTTTTTTGGATGTTTCAGAAAAATTTTAATACGGATTATCGTGTACAAAAAATTATTTCTAAAACAATATACTATTTTAAGGATTCTGTTTGAATTATGTTCTGTTCATAATTTATAGGTGATTCTGGGTACATGAGCCGGCCTTGGCTCATTACCCCCTTGCGTAGCCCGACTGATGTGTCTGAGGAGCGCTACAATAGGGCTCATAAGAGAACCAGGGCGGTGGTTGAAAGGATGTTCGGGCTCCTGAAGATGAGATTCAGGTGCCTGGACCGTTCTGGAGGAGCACTCCAGTACAACCCAAAGAAGGTGGCTAAGATCGTTGTAGCCTGTAGCGTCCTGCATAATATTGCACAGCGGGCTGGGATGCTGCAGGCCGTCCCGGTGGACAGAGACCTCCTCAGAGATGAGGAGGATGATCCTGTTCTAGAGGGGGAATTCCAGGACGAGGGACTTGATGTCAGAGCAGACGTCATTAACCGCCACTTTAGACGGTAAAGAATAGAAGTTAGACTGGAGTATTGTCAATAGATGTGAACTCTAGGGAAATGACAAGTAGAGAATTGTGCAAACATGTTAGTATTGATCAAATTTTAAAAATATTTTTTATTTATTCATATAGGTGATGCTCTGGGCATTGGGTCCTGTAGCGAGTCTTTGCCACCTGGTTTTTAAAGAGGACATCAGATGGTAAGTAGAAATGTATGGACTGTTGCTGGCATGAATTGTACACAAATACATCATATGGCATACATTTTCAAAAATAGAATTTAGTTTACACATTACTTAAAATGTACATACTCAGAAAGGGATACTCTAGAATGACTATGGTTCAATGTCACACATTAGAGGTTTGTTCTGCTCAATATGACTCATCTTCACACTTGATAGAAAATAACACAGGTTGATACACAGGCTTAGTAAGCTAGTGACAGAAATTTAGTATGAAATGGGGGGTGGGAGAGGGGTACAGAACTGATTCACACACTTGTATGAATTTTCTTTAAAATATTTCTTCCATTAGGGAGATGACTTAATCTAAAGACTGAAAGGGAACTATTAGAAGCCTGACAGTGAAGATTGCCCAGACTGACAGTGGGGGAAAAAGCCAAGATTGAAATTGAAGTATACCAATGGGATCATGTCTGGCATTATCTTTCAATTATGCTGACCTTGAAAACCATACAAAGATATGTTCACATGGTAAGTGCAAACTATTTTATAGAATAAGGCTGTGGAGACATCCTATTGGAGACACTTAGATGATTTTACTTTTTTATATGGTATTTCCCAGTCCTCTATTTAATGAACTGATGAATAAGACACCTATTGAAGATCAACTGTTTACCCCTGAATTGACTTTCAAAGACCATGCATTGTCCAGGTTGGTGTACCAATGCATGCTAGTGAAGACTGTTGAATATTATTAGCTTACATACATTAGTCATATTTAGTTCAAAATTATATATTTAGGGATCACAATCAGACACTTAGATGATTTTACTTTTTTAGATGGTATTTCCCAGTCCTCTATTTAATGAACTGATGAATAAGACACCTATTGAAGATCAACTGTTTACCCCTGAATTGACTTTCAAAGACCATGCATTGTCCAGGTTGGTGTACCAATGCATGCTAGTTAAGAATCACATGAAGAATGTTGATTATTGTTAGCTTACATACATTAGTCATACTTATTTAATCATTAGATATTTAGGGATCACAATCCGAAAAAGGAATACATATTATAGTTGATATAGAGGTATTTGAATGGACATGAAATATTACATTTATGTTCAGCATACATATATTGTTGAAATGTGATATACATTATTATGTATAATTTGAAATTTGGATATTTAAATAGAATTTTGATTCAACAATATAATGGTGTATGTATTTCATTTCTTTTAAATCAATTTAATAATTATCTTTAAAAAATGTTGAACAAAGTTAGAGCATAGACACAAGATGATTTTAAATGTATTTTATGAATATTTGACAACGTGTGTATTAACTTTGTTCCATTTTTTTATTTGTCATTTCAGATTGGCATCTGATGACTTCAAGGAATATTTTTAGTTTTTAGATAAACGTATTCTTTTTTATTTTTACATGTTAATAATAAACATTTTATAATTAAATACATTCTTTTGAACAGATTCTACTAAATATCAATATAATCTGGCAATAAATAAAAGTTGGACTCCCATGACTGGTAGTTGGCTATTTGACAAGCACATGCATAAGATCAAATAATGCATTAATATTATAAAATCAACTGATTCCGAGAATATTACATTAAAATATCTTTTAGAACATTAATTGGGGAGTGAGATCCTTCGATGCTTTTCTTTAGAAAATGTAGATATTAAATTAATTTTGGATATGTAGTCAAAAGTTTTTTATTTTAACTTTTAAGAAGGTGAAGTGGTTCAATTACATTAAAGTGACAGTGTTGTTGAATGTAAAATTAATTTTATAAGATCTTGTATCTTCCTTAGGTATCTCAAAACATTATTTTCAAAATTATTTTAATTTTTACATTTATAAATGGTAGGTCATTTAAGTTGATATTTTTCACAAGCTAGTTATTGGATGCCAGATTAATCTATGTAATTTTCTAGTGGAGTCATTTAACTATACTTAGTAATATTATGTATATTTTAAAATATTACCTCTTGGGTTAGACATCAAATATCTATATAGAATTTTAATTCCCCTTTAGTTTATTTTGTCAATGTTAAATCAAAATTCCAAATGTTTGGGTCCTTAAAGGGACATTCACAAAGTATATTGTGTATAGATTTTTAAAAATATCATACAAGAATTTCAACATATTTAGAAAGTACTATAGAATTACATTCAGTCTTTAAATATACTTTTCAAAAAATACAGCAATGCACATATCTTAGTCAATTACATAAGGCATCTATATGCAAAAAACAATCAGCATCAAAATAGCCTATGTAGAGATGTATTTAATCCAAAAATATATATATATATAATTACAATATAATGATTGAATAACAAAACATATTAAGTTGGTCAAATATAAGAATATTATACAAAATGCATACATAACATATAGCTTAATGTCCCTCTAAGCTGAAGGCTCCAAAATACCTCCTTTAATAAAAATATTTCAGTCAGTGTGTAAAACAATATAGAAGTTAATCTAAATTTGCTTTACTCATATGTTAGACTAATTTAGCAAAAGGAAGGTGCCTAGGTTTATGATATTTTAAGCATTATTGTGAAATGTTTCTTTAAAGGGACATGAACTCAAAATATACTTAAAGGTAGACAGTTAAAAAAATAATGATTTATACATTCTGAATGAGTATACTATTTTAATCAACTTTAAAACTTGTCTCATATTATGAATGCTCCTTGTGATGTTGCTATCATTACTTTAAAAATAAGGCATTAAATAGCTAATTTATTTGCTTCAGTACTCTGGACAGAACTTGCTTGTTTTGTTTGGAATAATTGATCCAACAATCGTCAAGGACAACCCAGGTTTTTTTTAAACAATTGTCCGTAATATAAAATATCATTATTGATTTGCAAAGAAACATAACAAGATAACTGTTAACATTTGATAATCGGATTAAATAATAAAGTTGATTAACATTTCATGCTCAATCACCAATGCTAAATTTGTTTGGACAGTGTCCCTTTAAGAGCTTTAAATAGTGTATTTACTTCTCTTCTTATCTTGACATACTTTGCTGGAAAAGCATATCGAGATCGGCTCAGTAGATGAAGATTGGTGGATGCACAGAGATGCCTTATGTGATTGGCTCAACCATGTGCATTTAAATTTCTTCTGTTGAGGATATATAAATACTAAGATAAATTGATTTACATTTTAAAGTCTAAACAATCTTCTATCTCTACAGATCATTTGATACAATTGTTTGTTTGTAATGTCTATTTAAAACTAAAGACGCCATTGCACAATAACATATATGAGCACTTCAGAGAAATACAAGCTCGAGGTTTATTTGCTAATAACAAACCTGTAGTTTAACATTTATAAACAGATTATCAAATTTACTGACATTCTAACCGGAATTTGAACATTAAGAAATATTGCGTGGGAAACGCATCTTGAAACACCATATTTTCATCTTTAAACATTAGAGTCTAATTTCACGCAATAGCACACAATCAATGTGCATTATAAATACATTTAATAGAGCAATGTCAATAGTGGCTCAACCATGTGCATTTAAATTTCTTCTGTTGAGGATATATAAATACTAAGATAAATTGATTTACATTTTAAAGTCTAAACAATCTTCTATCTCTACAGATCATTTGATACAATTGTTTGTTTGTAATGTCTATTTAAAACTAAAGACGCCATTGCACAATAACATATATGAGCACTTCAGAGAAATGCAAGCTCGAGGTTTATTTGCTAATAACAAACCTGTAGTTTAACATTTATAAACAGATTATCAAATTTACTGACATTCTAACCGGAATTTGAACATTAAGAAATATTGCGTGGGAAACGCATCTTGAAACACCATATTTTCATCTTTAAACATTAGAGTCTAATTTCACGCAATAGCACACAATCAATGTGCATTATAAATACATTTAATAGAGCAATGTCAATACTTCACAATAAGTTAATAAATTTATTTAAAGAACAATAAAGACATACAATATTAAATGTGTATTTGTATTAAAGAAACAGACCGTTATTAAACCGAGAAATGTGGACAACATTTAATAATGTGACAGTATTAGATTTTAAAGAGTATTTAATCATTAATATTTAACGGATCACGGATATTAAATCTGCGTCACACATATCCGCATGACAGGCCCATGAGTTACAAATAAGTCTACATGAAAAATGAAGTAACAGCACCACCAAGCGGTATGTGTAAGGAAGTTACTAAGATATGAAACATTAAGGAATGGCCAATCAGAGTTCATCACACAAACACAACTTGAGTCAGGATGGTCTCACAGACATTCTAACAATATTTCAAACTTTTATCCAATCAGATGTACAGATAACTTGTCCCATGGTGCATCTCATGTTTACTTCAACATATAAAAGTCCATTACACGTTGCCATCTTTGTCAGTTCTCTAATGCCTGCAGGCAGTGTTATATATTAATATTATTATAATATATTTAGTAGCCAACCGAGCAGGCATGTCAGCTCCCAGGTTCACCAAGGAGGAGAGCGCTGCACTGGTCCACGCCGTCAAGGACTTTTATCCCCAGCTGTTTGGGAACAAGAGGAGCTCGACAGATGCGCCTGTTAAGAAGGCCCTCTGGGAGTCTATCACCAATGCGGTTAGATTGGTGTGTGATGTCCAGAGGACCCAGGATCAGATCATGAGGAGATTCGGAGATATGAGGTTGCGTTTATCCAAAAAAGTCAACCTCATAAGGGACTGGGTACAAGCCTGTAAAAGAGGGGGCCAAAGAAAGGCCCCGCGGAAACTGTACCTACTCTCTTATGAGGTGACTTTATGCGAGCTCCTCAATCTCCGGGTCCCCAAAAGATTTCGATCCTCGCCATCCTCGGCCTCCTCTTCTTCCCTCCCAGCTGCGGGATCTGAAAGTCCTGACGCGGGGGACAGGGCAGATGCTTCTCCGTCCGGTGGCCTGGGAGGAGATAGAGAATCTGAACCAGGTAATTATCCAACTTCATATAATATCTTATTTATTTTTTTATAATCAAAAAATGTGTATATAGTCAGATACTAAACCTATACAGATCTCACAACATACACTACATATGATGTTTAGATATCTGATTTTAGATTAGTGACACATGAAATAGGAATGATGTTTCTTGCGCTCTACAGAATATGCGTCACAGAGCGGAAATGTAATTTCTCATCCACGTTAACATGGCTTTGCTGTAAGTGGCATTGCTTTATACATGTTGTTCAAATGACGGATGCGTAATTCCGCTTGGAATCATTGCGCAATGATCGCGAAAATGGAATTTCTCATCCACGTTAATATGGTTTTGCTGTAAGTGGCATTGCTTTATACATGTTGTTCAAATGACGGATGCGTAATTCCGCTTGGAATCATTGCGCAATGATCGCGAAAATGGAATTTCTCATCCACGTTAACATGGCTTTGCTGTAAGTGGCATTGCTTTACACATGTTGGTCAAAATTAAATGTGAATTCTTATATTATTGAAGAATACAGTATTCTTATTTTCAATATTATAGCTAATAAAAAACGAAGAATACAAATAAATTATAACATATGGCCATCAATTGATGATTATGAAATAACAACCAGAAATTATTAAAGATACAGTAAACAACACAACTGATTGAAAATAAGAGTCCAGGATATATTTATCATTAATTTAATTGAGGAAACAATTAACTCATGGGACTACCAAAGGATTAATATTTTTAAATTGATTTGTTAATAATGTAAAGTTTTTAAACATGGCATGATTAGTATTAATAATATGCAATCCTCATTTAATATATTACAGATATGGATGTGGCTGCTGGATCCTCAAGCCAGGGCTTGTCACAGTATGGTATGTCTCTTTTTAATTGACATTTGTCTTAGAAACATGGACAGAACATTACATACTAAATCCACATTGTTCAATATTTATATGTAATGTCTCTTTAATAGATGAAAATTAAATAATTCTTCGGATATCCTTAAATAACATATTAGATTTGAATTGCATGCTCAATACCATTCATTACATCAACATATGGAGTAGATAATTCATTAACAACAACATTGTCGAATCAATTTAATTTTAGATTAAAGGGATACTGAGCTACAATTATTAATGTAGTCATTCAGATACAGTATGCAATATTAATAAACATAAAAATATAATACTATCATCATATGTGACATATTCTATTGCTAAATGTATTTTAAAATCAAGAAAGTACGTTTATGTGCATCTAAATTTTGGTTGACCAACCTGGGTTTTTATTGATGATTGGTGGATACCTTCAACAAAAAATATTTATTGAATCCAATATTGCTTATCTGCCTTTAAGATTAAAATCTAGCAACATTCTAATTATAATAGGAGTCAATGTTAAATCATTTTGAACAGTTTGAACATAGAAATCAATGATTTAAATTAATCATGTCAGTGTCCCTTTAAGACAAAATAGATTCATTCATCTTTACATTCTTTTGATTAAACAATATTGATATATAATTCACATATTCTCTGTTGGAGTTACTTTATAGATATCTGCATACTCTAACAGCACCATGATTACATATTTGTAATAATCAATTTTGTTTTGTATTGTGATAAATATGTGTTGTGTCCTAAACAAGATTACTGTACATTGCACAAATGGCTCGATGTGACACATGTGTTTGTTTAGATTTGTCAACAGATGCTCTTCAAAATGTGGTTTGTGTGTATTCTTTTAACCTCTTAAGGACATATGACGGAATTATTCCGTCATAAAACAATTGAGCAAACTGAAAGCTGTGTCCTTAAAGGGTTAAGAACATTGATCAATGGGTATATTTAGATATGCAATAGCATCGTATGAGATGATTTTGATGTCTAATATAGTCTGACATTAAACATATGTTCAATACAGAATATTTAACAGAATCCCCTTGATTCAATCAAGCATTTTCTGGTGTAATGACTGCTCTATTCTTCACATTTTAAAGTTGATTAATGGTAAAATTCGAGACAGATGTGATTTAGTGATATCCCAAATGTGTTTCATAATATATATCTATATCATTCATAGAGAGAGTTGGTGTGGTGAGCCCACAGGAATCCAGCAGTGACATAGAGCCGCCTTTGCGGTCTCCTGGTAAGTCCATTGACTCATTTATATGTAATTGAAGGTGTATTGCTAATCAATATTATGATCATGATTCTGATGAAGCATAACATTAGAAAAAAAAATAAGATTGTCTCTTCTGATTATATATTAATTTTCTTTTAATATTGAACGATTAATAATTTCAACTTTATTAGTCTCCACATTTGTTATTCAGAAGATGTATAACATATGTTTGTTTCCATGTTCTTTTTTTACAACAGTCTTCAAGTGATACACACATGAGAAATCTTAAATGTTCTATGTAATATGCTTTTATGATTTTTACATTAATCCAAACAATACATCGAAAATATGAATCATTGAGAATAACAAATATAATGTAATTTGTATGCTCCATCAAAATGATGTAAATCATAACTTTGGGTGTGTATATCTTTAATGCAACATTGATGTGTGTCTTTGACCAACAGTAACATATGTTATAATATCTGTTGTTAACGTGTACACAACATGTTATGTTTTACAGAGATTGATTTAACATGTGGGACGGAGGAGGAAGAGGCTGCCTTGGAGTCTAATGGTATGTGAAATATATCTATCATGTTTCCAACATGTTTGTTTATTTGAAATAATTTAATTGAAGACATTCAAAGTCTACATCTTTTGCACTTTAAAAAGGAATATTATTTGTCTGTTCAAATACACTACTGCCCCCTTTCTATATCAGGCAGCATGAAATATTTTTTATAGAAAATATGTAAAATTCATGACATCATTATGTCACATGCATATTCCAGGCCAAAACACAATAATAATGTTATAATTGTACAGACAGTCATTGATATTCATCTGAGTGCCTATATACATACCATATCCTCATTTCAGAATTTTTTACAAATTCAAACACACTTCGAAGTATATTGAAATCAATTTGAAATGCGTTGATTTGATGTCAGGATGTATGAGATGTTAATATATTTTCTTTAAATTTTCAGATGGATCCACCACTTCTGGTCATCTGGTTTCCGCCCCTGCCCAGTCACAGACCCCTCCCCATGCACAGACCCCTGACCATGGCCAGACCCCTGCACAGACCCAGACCCCTGCCCATGACCAGACCCCTGACCATGGCCAGACCCCTGCACAGACCCAGACCCCTGCCCATGACCAGACTCCTGACCATGACCAGACCACTGCCGGCCCTTCCCATAGTTCATATCCTGTCCCTCCCAAAAAACGCACCTACACCCCCCTTCGCCGCTCTCCCCGTATTATGGCCCGTACAGCTGCCCAGACCCAAACTCCCCACTCCCCAGCTGTACGGCCTACCCCAGAGCGGCAGCTCACCCCTCCCCAAGCCATTAACATCCCTCCCCAAGCCACTCCCATCCCTCCCCAAGCCAATCCCATCCCTCCCCCCTGTCTCAACCTTCATTGTCCTGGGTGTCGGATTGTCCTTCCCAGGCACAGCTGTAAGTATCATTCAAAATACACGTTATAAGATACTTAAATGTACAGTGAAGTTAAATTTTGTAAATTGTGATTCCAATCCAGCATGCAATGTTAATCAACTTTATAATTTACTACTCTTATGAATTATTCTTCATTCTCTTGATATTTTTTTTGAAACAAAGAAATTCCTATAATTAGTTTAAACAATAAAATAATTCTGGCCATCATTTCTTTATTGTTGGATGAATGTATCCATCAACCAGCAGGGACAAACAAAGTTGATAAACAAATATTGGCTTCCATAAAAAGCAACATTCTTGCATTCAAAATCTAGCTAGAGAATTTAAAAATTTAATGAATATGTGTAAGTTTTAAAGATTTGTAATGTCATGCTCTATCTGAATCAGTCCATTAAATATTTAGGTTCAGTGTCCCTTTAATTGGATATCACTACATATACCAATCACCACTACTTGGATCCAACAATTTATGTACAAATGTTGATACATTATCTCTTGTCTAACCCAGTGGGAATGTAATTTCTTCAGGTTGCTATGTTTACACAGCTTGTCCTCAATGCCAAAATGTTTAAGGATAGGTGTGCCTACCACAGTATAATTTTAATTTTTTAATTGCTAATGTAAGTACAATGTAAATCCTTTAACAAGATTTGATACACTCAAGCTGTATAAGTGGATCATCTAAAACCAATTAAAGGGGACAACATTTTTGAGTTAAATGTCCCTTTAATGATTTCTGTCTGTCTGAATAACCTAATTCATGTGTAAAGAATAAATGTAAAATAATTGATGTAAAGAATTATTTGTCTTTATGATGACAATGTATGTTGTAAAAAATTTTCGTCTGTTGTGTAATTATCCTTAATATTTAATGTATTCTTTATTTTAGGCTGTGACTCAGCATGGCTCATGCTAGAAAGTATAGCAAGAGTAGAGCAGGCCATGTTGAGGAACGCAGCTGTCCTGAGAGGGATGAACGACACCATGCAGGCCCAGCTCCGGGTTCAGGACTTGACTCTGCGTGCAATTATGAGATTAAGTTCAAGGCCTGAATCTGGAGCTGGACATGCACAGGACGATGAAGAGGATGACCAGTAAGTGGAGGATCTGGAGATGCTCCATGGTGGCAGATAAGAATCCTCCGTCCACATGTTGATTTTGTTTTTTATTGTTGCCATTTGGCCTTTTTAAAAGTTTATTGTTGTGCCTGTTGCACTCTTTTACCTTGTCATATGTCTCCAATGGGGCTATGCTGGCCCTTGGCAACTCTCTTCATGGACTGTGATGCACTGTGTTACCTTGTCATATGTCTCCAATGGGGCTATGCTGGCCCTTGGCAACTCTCTTCATGGACTGTGATGCACTGTGTTACCTTGTCATATGTCTCAAATGGGGCTATGCTGGCCCTTGGCAACTCTCTTCATGGACTGTGATGCACTGTGTTACCTTGTCATATGTCTCAAATTGGGCTATGCTGGCCATTGGCAACTCTCTTCATGGACTGTGATGCACTGTGTTACCTTGTCATATGTCTCAAATGGGGCTATGCTGGCCCTTGGCAACTCTCTTCATGGACTGTGATGCACTGTGTTACCTTGTCATATGTCTCCAATGGGGCTATGCTGGCCCTTGGCAACTCTCTTCATGGACTGTGATGCACTGTGTTACCTTGTCATATGTCTCCAATGGGGCTATGCTGGCCCTTGGCAACTCTCTTCATGGACTGTGATGCACTGTGTTACCTTGTCATATGTCTCCAATGGGGCTATGCTGGCCCTTGGCAACTCTCTTCATGGACTGTGATGCACTGTGTTACCTTGTCATATGTCTCAAATGGGGCTATGCTGGCCCTTGGCAACTCTCTTCATGGACTGTGATGCACTGTGTTACCTTGTCATATGGCTCATATATTCCTTATTTTTACAAGATTATTTATAAACGTTTGTATGTTTTCTTACATACTAATAAAATACATTTTATTTCACGAATCTTTGTCCTGATTCTTCATGTTATTTTTTGAAAGCTCTAGTTTATGTTGTTGATCCTTAAAGGGACCTACCAAATATATTTGTAATAATAAAATCATATATGTAAGACAATAGTAAATGACTTTAAGATTAACATCTCCAATGTAATCTTATTATTTGTCTTTATATATTTTTCTCTTAGCTTTATCATTGCCTGATTATGATTAGCATAGTAATTGTTTTATATATGTATATATAGATTGTTATTTGTGTATATATGTATATTTCAATGTTCAGATCCATGTGTGTATTTAGAAACTCTGCATGAATTGATGCACCTTTACCAAATGATCTGAGTATTGATACAATGATATAATCCCTGTAAAGTGTTCATTTTATTGAAATAGTATTGTCTATGTGTATGCTCTTTTTAAAAACAAAATAATGTCCCTTTAAGTGATGGTGAGCACAATTGTTAATGAATGTATTTCCATTTCTAAAGCGTTTTTGTCCTTTTTACATGAACAAGGACATATAATCTTATTACTAAACAATCTTATTGTAATGTTGACAGCACATGTATTTCATTTTCA
Source organism: Bombina bombina (assembly GCF_027579735.1). Lineage (NCBI taxonomy): Eukaryota > Metazoa > Chordata > Amphibia > Anura > Bombinatoridae > Bombina > Bombina bombina. Next base: position 1,064,893,501 of record NC_069501.1, on the reverse strand, counting down.
ATTCTATATAATTGTAAAAGTGTAACCAAATAAATCTCTGTGTGTAATGCAAATAATTTAGATGATGAATATTTGTTAACAAAGATGTTAACAAAATACTTATCCTCCCATATATGGTTATAGGTAGGCTGACAATAATTAAACTTGAATAAATGACACATTTAATCAATCCATGTATAACTATTGTTATTCCACAACAATCCAAACATATCTTAAAACATCAATGGCATATGTATTTCTCATGTGTATCTTTTAAATGTTAAAGATATACACCATAGCTATAGTTCAAGGGACAGTCAAGTCCGAAAAGATGAATCATGATTTGGTGACATTCCTAGATAGCAATCTAGACACATACTAGTTCCGAAAATATAAATACGTTTCTTAGTGATATGCCAAGATGTCACTGAGTCCTTGTATTGTCTGCGGTTTTTCTGCGATCTCGGATGCGCCATGTTGCTTAAGACGTCACCTGCCAGGCTGTCCAATGATTCCTTGTATTGACTGACGTTCTTACGTGATCAAGAATGTGCCTTTTATTGGATTGCGTTTTGACGCGATCAAGGATGCGCCTTTTTTTTGGGCGTTCTTACGTGATCAATAATGTGCCTTTCATTGGATGGCGTTTTAACGCGATCAAGGATGCGCCTTTTTTTTTGGGCGTTCTTACGTGATCAATAATGTGCCTTTCAATGGATGGCGTTTTAACGCGATCAAGGATGCGCCTTTTTTTTTGGGGCGTTCTTACGTGATCAATAATGTGCCTTTCATTGGATGGCGTTTTAACGCGATCAAGGATGCGCCTTTTTTTGGCGTTCTTACGTGATCAAGAATGTGCCTTTCATTGGATGGCGTTCTTACGTGATCAAGGAAGCGCCATGTTAAGACGTCACATGCAAAGGTAAAAAAACGTCTGATTGGATTACGTAGTCCCGCAATATTTGTGCACGTTAAAAACGTTTGTGACTGCAGCCAATTTTAAAAACCTTGCGAATATGTATTATTTGCATCATGTTACATTGTTGACCCGTAGCTGATAAAGACCAACACATTCTCTTTTGCTGGATGTCTGGTTGAATAAACGAACGAAAGCAAAATGTTTTCATGCATATGATATTTCGAGGCAAGTGCAAATCTGTATAGTCCATGTTTAATATGTTTGTCAACAATGTTCCTTTTTCTGAAAAATGACTGTTGTGTTTAATGTTAAAGATATCTAATTAATAAATATGCGCTATTGTGTTTGAATAAAGTAATCAATATGCATTTATATTTATCATATGCTAAATATATGATGCCGACTTCTTCTAAATGTAATTTCGTTGTATATTTTATTAAAGGTTCATTAGACACTCACATTATAAATCAAAAGCTTTGATTTTGTCTCTAGTTAGATAGTCCATTGTTTAACCAATACGTTTATTTTTTCTTCTGTTCTACGAAAATGTAAGTAATTTTCAGACTCCTCGCAAAGCCTCTGAGTTTCATGTGAGTACCATCTCCAGCTTTCTCCAGTTTGTGTAAAGGGTCTTTTCATATGTTAATGATGGGGTATTGTCTTGTTTTACGGTTGTAATGGGGGTTCATCTATATTTTAAATATAGCTAACCCTATTTTATTTTCAAGTGTTTGAAGCTTTGTAATATTGATATCAGTATATGTTAATCTTGTTGTTTGTAGTAGTGTCTATTACATACAGTTCTGTTAAAAATATAGTATACTGTCCCTTGAATGCAAATGTTGTTTTTTGTATCATGTATGAGATCCACATTGTTTAATCTTCAAATATATTATTGTTAGCATATTTTCACCCCCCCTCTCCTAAAAGGACTTTAAACCATATTCATTGTTCAAACAAATGTCTTTACAATAAAATATTAACACAATAATGTCTCTTAAAGAAAATAGACTTTATTTAACACGTCAATATAAATGTGATTTCAATATTTATTTTTTCACAAAGTACATGTAGATATACCAACAAGCTTCAAATATGTGTTAGCATATGTAATGTTGTTAAAGGGACAGTTTCGAAAACAAAAAATGTTTTGCATTATTCTAAAAGTCAATTATGTAATATCAATGATATCAAATGTTTCTCAACAATTGAACATTTGTCTGTGTTTATTTAAATTTGCTAGCTAAACCTATGAGGTTGGTGTGCTCATTTCTTCGATCTTGAAGAGTGCTTGTAATCATTATACAATTTGAGCACTAGAGGGCATTTGGATAGCATTTGTATATGTAAAACCTTGTGCTCATACAGCATATTATTGACCATGTATTGATCATTGATATCTAAAATGTTGTTATGTCTGAACAACAAATAAGTGGTCATTTTTCATAGTCAGAGATACAAGGGTAAGCACATAAGTCACACGTATTTCTCCATGTTTTGTTGTTTCCAACTTTATAATGCGTAATACAGTGTTTTCTTTGTAATCAATAATTTTCTGACTGTCCCTTTAAGCTGTGTTATTGGCATTCAAACAGTAATATGCCATCATGGATAATTGTAATGGTAATTTTGTTTGCGATTCGGGAAACAGTTTGGACATCACATCACAGAAACCAATCAATATCATGAACAAGGATAGGTATGTGATGATGTGGTTTTCACACACTTATAACCCACACTCTGCAAACAATCTCCCTCCATGGACCCGGTCCCATAGAAGTTGATTATATACAGAGTGTGGTCCACAAGTGTATGAAAACCACATCATCACATACCTATCCATTACACATTAAATTAAAAAAACCAGAAAAGATGGAAAAAAATACTTACTTCCTCTTCCTTCCCCTCTTCCCACGGGGCTGAGGCTCTGGGAGAGGCAACTGCCGACTCCGAAGAGTTCTCCTTGGAGCTGTTGTGGGAAGAGTGGAAGGAAGAGTACTGGGACGACCAAGGTGAGGAGAAGATGGATGAGGAGGAGAAGATGGATGAGGAGGAGAAGATGGCTGAGGAGGAGAAGATGGATGAGGAGGAGTAGATGGATGAGGAGGAGTAGATGGCCCGGCAGGAGGAGTAGATGGGCCGGCAGGAGGAGATGTGCCGGCAGGAGGAGATGGCCCAGCAGCAAGAGGCCCAGCAACAAGAGGCCCAGCAACAAGAGGCGGACCAGGAGGTAGACCAGCATGCGCCTCCCGGAAAAAAGTGAACATTTCTTGGTGAAGCTGAAATATTCTGGTTTGTCCTTCTTCAATTCGATTCAGTATGGTGATGATTTGATTTTGTCCTTGAATAATTTGATTTTGGCCATCAAGTAATCTGTTGCGTCCTTCGATATTTTCTATCCGGGAGGTACGCATCTGGTCTATGTAGTCCAGTAGAACCCGCACCTCCGCTATTTCCTCTTGTTGGGCTTGTTGTTGTACCCGTGCACGGCGGGGTGCCCGTGCACGGCGGTGTGCGGGTTCTTGAGGTGCCTCGGGTTCCACGGGATCCTCCTGTGCTTCCGGGGCCTCTTGATCATCTCCCGTGCGCTCTTCATCACGGGGGGCCTCTTCCCTCCGAAGTGGAAATTCCTCCCCACCACTCTCATCCCGGGGAGATGCATGAGGCTGTGTTTCCTGTGCTGCCTCCTCCCCAGACTCTGTATATTAAAAAAAGAAAAAAAAGAAAAATGTATATATTAGCATATTAGAAAATCAAGCTTTAAATGACTTAGCTTACGATACAATTACAAATGCAGAATCATTAATCCACTTAGAAACCTAACAAACAATCAATACGATTTCAGCTTTTTCATAAACCGTGTTTGTGATATCTCTGGTCAATCTGAATGTTTTAGCGTTTGTTTTCAGTCTGTTTAAATGCACACCTAACCTATAGCCTAGATACTGATGTAACCGCAAAGTAATTGAATGCGTGTAAACAACGTTATAGCATTAATCGGATCCTTAACACATGAAACCCAATGTTTTATCTTTCATGATTTAGAAGCATACATTTTTTATCAACTTTCGAATGTACTTTTATTATCTAATTCGCTTAATTCTCTGGATATTCTTTGCTGAAAAGCATATCTAAATATGCTTAGAAGATGCTGATTGTTAGCTGAATATAGCTGCCTCCTGTGATTGTTTCACCGTGTGCATGGCTATTTCTTCATTAAAATATATCTCAAGAAGGATTCAAATTAGGTAATTTAAGTACATTTGAATGTTTTGTCAAATTGTATTCGCTACCTCAATCATGAAAGTAAATGTTTGCGTATAGTGTCCAATTATTGTTCAATGAGCTTACCGTCAGATGAGAGTGGCAGGTTCCCGGTATCAATTCCTCCGATACCGACTACTTCCACCTCGGAGATGCTGGGCCGCAACATTTCCTCCCATCGGCAGTAATCGATTTCAAGGGCAGGTCCGCCACCGGTTCCTGCGGCATGTCGTGCCTCCAGACCTAACTTTTTTTTGAGTTCCTGTTTACAGTCCCGGTAGCGATGTTTGATAGAATTCATATCTCGGTTCCGGCCACCCACTGCATTGACTGCATTCCTGATCTCATTCCAGAGCCTCCTCCTGTCAGTCGGGGTTGTCTTTTGGTGCTGCAGCCTCCTATGCCTGGCCATATAGGCCTCTACGAGGGCCTCCTTCTCCTCCATCGTAAACCTCGCCTCCCTAGTCGCCTTGGCCTTCCCCTGTGATGATGCCCTCTGTTTCCCGGACTGTGAAGCCCTACTCTGACCGCCACTGGGCCCAGCCACTTGGTCATCTTGAACCAAGTGGCTGGGTCCACCCACCGCTTCCACCCCTGCTTCCTGCCCCCCTTCCTGCCCCCCTTCCTGCCCTGTTCCTCTCCCCCTCCCTCTACTCCCCCCTCTACCTGTCCCCTGCCTGGCCTCCATCTCTTCCCTAAACTAAACCCCAAATAATCAAACAAAAAGTGAGTGTGATGAAATGAAAGGGGGTCAAAATAAAGAACTAAAAAGACAAAAAAGGTGCTTAAAGTGTGAGAGGGATGTAAAAAAACAAAGAGGGTAAGGAGTATTTAAATAAACGAAAAGAAGAAGACTAAAAGGAGGATATGTAAACTAAATGTAACTAGGGGATGGGTATGGGATGGGTATGGGGTATGGGATAAGAGTAAATGGGATGAAAGGGAATGGGACTACAAGGAATGGGGTATGGAGTGTAGTATGAGGGGGTAGGGGGTATGGAGTGTATGTAGTGTTATTGATAAGTGTATGTATGTATTGAATGTGTTTGCGTGTAAATGTGTTAAGTGTACAGAAAAATCACTCGCTCGCTAACTCACACTACTACTAATTCTCACTAACAAACACTCCCACTAACTCTCACTAACTACCAGTAACTTACGCTCCCACTAACAACTCTCACTAATAACTCCCACTAACTCACTCACGCTCCCACTAACAGACTCTCTCCCACTCCCACTAACTCCCACTAACTCACTCACTCTCTCACGCTAACACTAACTCACTCTCAAAAATTCTCAAACTCTCTAATCTTAAACCTCCAATCTCCAAAGACCCAACAGCAACACAGTCAAAGAAGCCCTGCTTGTGTGGTGCTTATATACCCTGTGTAAATGTTTAATGATGTACCAATTTCCGTTTTAAATAGTGTTCAGGTGTGCTTTATTAGCAATTAATATTATTGCAATGTGTATTAAGTGTGTGAATTTGCGCATGCTCATTTAGAGTTGGTATTTGTGGAATGTGTAGAATGCGATGATGTCATAGTGGTCGTTTCTCTTTCATTGTACAATAGTATTCTTTTTAAATGTGAATTTGCGATGGTGTGTTCTTCGTGAAGTGTTGTATATGTATGTTTGTCATAATATATAGTGATATTGAATGCGATTTTTTTTCTAGTGTATGTATATCTTTTTTAATACTTGTTGTTATTTTGCGATTTTCCGCATCTTAAAGTATATGCGTATTCCCCGTATAAAATGTTATTACAAATTCTCCCGCTTGTGAATGTGTAATGCTTGTGTGCTTTGTTGATTAATTGTTGTTGTGACATTTGCGGCGTGTTATTGTTGTGCATGATGTGGTATGCGTCATATGACCGAGCTGTGCGTATTCTCGCGAGATCGAGTGTTAGGGGAAAAAAAACAATTTTTTGCCTTTCCCATTGATCTCTATGGGAGACTGTCTAACGCGGGCAGGATTACGCGTGTGACATACACGCGTTAAGAGCATCGTTAGATGGTCTTATTTGAACTCTAAATACCGGAGTCAAACAATGCCGTGCGTTAGACATAAAACACGCGTGGCGTTAACAACCCATCTACCGCCGAACTCCAAATCTAGCCGTTATACTTTTAATGTTTTAATATTTATGCATTCAAACACCTAAATGGAGTACGCTGACTAAAAGAAAGACTATACGCTTATTTTTCATCAAGCGGATTAGCTTATGATATTGCCTTTAGCAAAGAGAGGCTTGTCCGCATACCGCTACTGGATAGGACAGTGAGCAACCAATCAGAAGTGAAGAGTGGATGTAAATAGCAACGCACAGGAGCGTGCTATACATCATCATTTCCTCTTGAGAAAGTCTGGAGAGCGCAGACAAAACGCGTTGGGGGTGGAGCTAAGGACGGCTCCGATATACTAAGACTGTGTGGAAGTAATTTTGAAGCGGCAGCAACAAAGCTGTGACCGGAAGGATTCCTGAGTGAACTGGGACCTGCTTCTTATTTTCCCTATGAAGGGATCAATGCGATACTTTTTAAATTGTTTGTAAGTGCATTACTTTTGTGTGTTGAATAAATCTGTGAAACTACTACCTTGATGTGGGGTTGCGCTGTCTCTTCTTTTCGCCATAGGACCTAATCTGCCAAACCGGACATCGCTGCCACTATAATAAATAAATTAACCCCTAAACCGCCGCACTCCCGCATCACAAACACTAATTAAATATTATTAACCTCTAATCTGCTGCCCCTAACATCAATGCCACATACCTACATTTATTAACCCCTAATCTGCCGTCCCCAACGTCGCCGCCACTATATTAAAGTTATTAACCCCTAAATCTAAGTCTAACCCTAACCCCTCTAACTTAAATATAATTACAATAACTCTAAATAAAATTACTGCAATTAACTAAATAATTCCTATTTAAAACTAAATACTTACCTATAAAATAAACTCTAAACTAGCTACAATATAACTAATAGTTACATTGTAGCTAGCTTAGGGTTTATTTTTATTTAACAGGCAACTTTGTATTTATTTTAACTAGGTACAATAGTTATTAAATAGATATTAACTATTTAATAACTACCTAGTTAAAATAAAGACAAATTTACCTGTAAAATAAAACTTAACCTAAGTTACAATTACACCTAACACTACACTATAATTAAATTAATTAACTAAATTAAATATAATTAATTACAATTAAATAAAATTATCTAAAGTACAAAAAAAAAACACAAAATTACAGAAAATAATAAAATAATTTCAAGATTTTTAAACTTATTACACCTACTCTAATCCCCCCAAAATAAAAAAGCCCTACCCTACACTAAATTACAAATAGCCCTTAAAAGGGCCTTTTGCGGGGCATTGCCCCAAAGTAATCAGATCTTTTACCTGTAAAAAAAAAAGTACAAATACCCCCCCAACAGTAAAACCCACCCCCCACACAACCAACCGTACTCTAAAACCCACCCAATCCCCCCTTAGCAAAAACTAACACTAACCCCTTGAAGATCACCCTACCGTGAGACGTCTTCACCCAACCAGGCAGAAGTGGTCCTCCAGACGGGCAGAAGTCTTCATCCAACCGGGCAGAAGTGGTCCTCCAGATGGGCAGAAGTCTTCATCCAGATGGCATCTTCTATCTTCATCCATCCGGTGTGGAGCAGGTCCATCTTCAAGACATCCGAAGCGGAGAATCCTCTTCAAACGACGACCGACGACTGAATGAAGGTTCCTTTAAATGACGTCATCCAAGATGGTGTCCCTTCAATTCCGATTGGCTGATAGAATTCTATCAGCCAATCGGAATTAAGGTTGAAAAAATCCTATTGGCTGATACAATCAGCCAATAGGAATGAGCTGGCATTCTATGGCTGTTCCAATCAGCCAATAGAATGCCAGTTCAATCCTATTGGCTGATTGCATCAGCCAATAGGATTTTTTCTACCTTAATTGTACTTTTTTTTTATAGGTAAAAGAGCTGATTACTTTGGGGCAATGCCCCGCAAAAGGCCCTTTTAAGGGCTATTTGTAATTTAGTGTAGGTTAGGGCTTTTTTATTTTGGGGGGCTTTTTTATTTTGTTAGGGGGATTAGAGTAGGTGTAATTAGTTTAAAAATCTTGTAATTATTTTAATATTTTCTGTAATTTAGTGTTTGTTTTTTTCATACTTTAGATAATTTTATTTAATTGTAAATAATTGTATTTAATTTGGTTAATTAATTTAATTATAGGTGTAATTGTAACTTAAGTTAGGTTTTATTTTACAGGTAAATTTGTCTTTATTTTAGCTAGGTAGTTATTTAATAGTTAATAACTATTTAATAACTATTGTACCTAGTTAAAATAAATACAAAGTTGCCTGTAAAATAAAAATAAACCCTAAGCTAGCTACAATATAACTATTAGTTATATTGTAGCTAGCTTGGGGTTTATTTTATAGGTAAGTATTTAGTTTTAAATAGGAATTATTTAGTTAATTGTAGTAATTTTATTTAGATTTATTTAAATTATATTTAAGTTAGGGGGGGTAGGATTAGATTTAGGTTTAGGGGTTAATAACTTTATTATAGTGGCAGCGATGTTGTGGGCGGCAGATTAGGGGGTTAATAAATGTAGTTAGGTTTCGGCGACATTGAGGGCGGCAGATTAGGGGTTAATAATATAATGTAGGTGTCGGTGATGTCGGGGGTGGAAGATTAGGGGTTAATAAGTGTAAGATTAGGGGTGTTTAGACTCAGGGTTTATGTTAGGGTGTTAGGTGTAGACATAACTTTTATTTCCCCATAGGAATCAATGGGGCTGCGTTAGGAGTTTTACGCTGCTTTGTTGCAGGTGTTATTTTTTTTTCAGGTGGCTCTCCCCCATTGATTCCTATGGGGAAATTGTGCACGAGCACGTTTTACAAGCTCACCGCTAACGTAAGCAGCACATTTGGTTAAAGGGTCAGTCTAATCCGGAATTGTTATTGTTTAAAAAGATAGATAATCCCTTTATTACCCATCCCCCAGTTTTGCATAACCAATACTCTTATATTAACATACTTTTTACCTCTGTGATTACCTTGTATCTAAGCCTCTGCAGACTGCCCCCTTATATTAGTTATTTTGACAGGCATGCAGTTTAGCCAATCAGTGCTGACTACTAGGTAACTCCACGTGCGTGAGCAAAATGATATGTATATGGCACACATGAACTAACACCCTCTAGCCAATAGGATTTTTTCAACCTTAATTTTGATTGGCTGATAGAATTTTATCAGCGAATCGGAATCTAAGGGACACCATCTTGGATGACGTCATTTAAAGGAACTGTCATTGTAGAAGAAGCCGTCGATTGAAGAGGATGCTCCGCTCCGGATGTCTTGAAAATGGAGCCGCGTCGGAAGGATGAAGATAGAAGATGCCATCTGGATGAAGATTTCTGCCCGTCTGCTCTTCAAAACTGTAAGTGGATTTTTGGTTGTTAGTGTTAGTATTTCTTAAGGGTGTATTGGATGGGTTTTATTTTTAGATTAGGGGTTTGGGCTGCAATAGAGCTAAATGCCCTTTTAAGGGCAATGCCCATCCAAATACCCTTTTCAGGGCAATGGGGAGCTTAGGTTTCTTTTAGTTAGGGTTTTATTTGTGGGGTTGTTTGTGTGGGTGGTGGGTTTTACTGTTGGGGGGGTTGTTTGTATTTTTTTTTTCATGTAAAAGAGCTGATTTCTTTGGGGCAATGCCCCTCAAAAGGGCCTTTTAAGGGCTATTGGTAGTTTAGTTTAGGCTAGGGATTTTTTTTATTTTGGGTGGGCTTTTTTATTTTGATAGGGTTGTTAGATTAGGTATAATTAGTTTAAAGATCTGGTAATTTGTTTTTTATTTTCTGTAATTTAGTGTTTTTGTTTTTTTTGTAATTTAGCTAATTGTATTGAATTAAGTTAATTGTATTTAATTTTGGTAATTTATTTACTTAAAGTGTTAGGTGTTAGTGTAACTTAGGTTAGGTTTTATTTTACAGGTCAATTTGTATTTATTTTAGCTAGGTAGTTATTAAATAGTTAATAACTATTTAGTAACTATTCTACCTAGTTAAAATAAATACAACTTGCCTGTAAAATAAAAATATAACAAATGTAACTATTTGTTATATTGTAGCTAGCTTAGGGTTTATTTTACAGGTAAGTGTTTAGTTTTAAATAGAAATTATTTAGGTAATGATAGTAATTTTTATTTATATTTATTTTAATTATATTTAAGTTAGGGGGGTGTTAGGGTTAGGGTTAAACTTAGGTTTAGGGATTAATAAATTTAGTATAGTGGCGGTAATGTTGGGGGTGGCAGATTAGGGGTTAATAAATGTAGGTAGGTGGCGGCGATGTTAGGGGCGGCAGATTAGGGGTTAATAATATTTAACTAGTGTTTGCGAGGCGGGAGTGCGGCGGTTTAGGGGTTAATATGTTTATGCTAGTGGCGGCGATGTCTGGAGCGGCAGATTAGGGGTTAATAATTTTATTTTAGTGTTTGCGATGCGGGAGGGCCTTGGTTTAGGGGTTAATAGGTAGTTTATGGGTGTTAGTGTACTTTTTAGCACTTTAGTTGTGAGTTTTATGCTACAGCGTTGTAGTGCAAAACTCATAACTACTGACTTTAAAATGTGTTACGAATCTTGACGGGATAGGGTGTACTGCTCACTTTTTGGCCTCCCAGGACAAGCTTGTAATATCGGCGCTATGGAAGTCCCATTGAAAAGGACTTTATGCAATTTGCGTAAGTTGATTTGCGGTAAGGCCAAAAAAGTGTGCGGTGCCCCTAAATCTGCAAGACTCGCAATAGCAGCGGTAGTAAAAAAGCAGCATATGAGGCTTAATGCTGCTTTTTTACTCATAACGCAAGACTCATAATCTATCCTTATGTGTTTATGCTTTAAAAAAGTCATATAAATATATTAGAGAAAGACTACAACAAATCTTAAGTTCCATATGCAGTTTATTGAAGATATACAGAAAAGTGAGGAAATTCTAGCCTGGAATTTGAAGATCCACTATTTATATACAAAACACCTAGTACACCACCTTTCCAATAAAAAGACAAGCAGGGATTTACAGGACCAGATTGCAATTAGTTCCATGCAAATTTATATCTTAATAAATTTGGTTTTTCTACTGTTCTTTATATTTTCAGAGAATATCTACTGTTTGAAACTATTGCTTGCTCCGAAGTGCTGTATACTTCACTACACTCAAATGTGTCAGCTGATCATTGCAACAGTGCCAGGATGCTATATTTAAACATACTAGACATACATATGTTTTGACAGAGGGACAAAATTTTAGTGAAATCTGGCTTTGAAGGGTTGATGCTTGCTGTCAGTATGACATTGTTTAATAGGTTTGCTTCTTTGTTGTGACTGTTGAGCTTCTGCTTCCACTTGAACGGCTGTATTGGCCACCGCCACCACCTGGTGCACATTCTCCTCCTCCGTATCCTGTATTGTATCCTCCTCCAGCTCCTCCACCAACTCCATAGCCTCCACCAGATCCGTAGCCGCCGGCGCCACCACATCCGTAGCCGCCGGCACCATCAGATCCGTAGCCGCCACCACCAGGTCCGTAGCAATAGCCACCTCCTGCACCTCCTCCAGCACCTCCTCCAGCACCTCCTCCTCCGCCTACTTGCATGCTTGATGAGCTACCACCGACAACAGCTAAAATTACAAATTAAAAGTTAGGTTTGATAGTGATAAAATAAAGCCTACAAATACATTTAGCAATGATTAACCTTATTTATACTTACAGATGCTCACGTTGCTCACTACCTGTCCAGACATTCTGTGAAGAAGAAAAAATCTCATGAAAACGTATTCTTTAAGAACTATTTAGATTGTCATATCATTAATCACTGATAAAACATTCTACAATAAATGTATTTAAATGGCAATTACAGTCTCTATATATCAGCATTTTATTACCACACTGCAAATTATCTGAATTCAAAATAAATGCTTTAAAAGCATTGATACTGTAGTTTTGTGAGCAAAATTTAGATTGGTTTAACATTTTGGAAAATACCCCTTGAAATGTCTTTGTAGTATTGTTTATCTTATTCTCTTTGTTGTGGCCAGTTAGGGACAGATATAAAGGAGCTCCTACACTGATCAAGCAATTACTGTGTAGAATATTGCAGGGACAGTGTTCAGAATCTTGCAGGATGTACTAAAGCCTTTCTGGAAGCAATGGAGTAACTATATTTTTCAGAGATAAACTACAGGATAAAATGAGAAATAAATCATTTGTAGTGTGCTGGAAGGTCTCAGTTTCCCAGCTGTATTTTGGTGCTGATGAAACTTTTTTTTCAAAGATTTGAATATGAAACTGATAAAAAAAATAGCTGCCAGTTTCCGGAAAAAAATATTCTAGACTGTCTCTTTTCATCTTTTTATTATATTTTACAGATAGTGTTCTCTCTATATACTTCTTTTTAAGTGTGCGTGTTTTTGTGTGTGTGCATAATTAAACATTTGATTGGGAAATACATCCTGTACTTTTAGTATGATGCATATGTTGTATGATGCACACATCGAAGGAAAATGCATTTTCTTTGTCAACTTTTATTTTGTCATTCTTAAGGCTAATTCAAAACATGAATAGTACAAAATGTGAAACTAACCTGTCCTCTTCTCCTTCCAGCAGTGCCCTGTATGTGGCAATTTCAATGTCAAGTGCCAGCTTAGCATTCAATAGCTCCTGGTAGTCACGCAGTTGGCGGGCCACGTCTTCCTTGGCTTTCTTTAGAGCATCTTCAAGTTCCTTCAATTTATCTCTAGCATCTTTCAAAGCAAGTTCACCTCGTTCTTCAGCTTCAGTAACGGATGTCTGGAGAGCTGTAATCTATAAATACAAAAATAAATGGTCCTGTTTTGAGCATTATGATATTCCCTTATATATACAAGCACTGGTCTTTGTCAGCTGAGTTTAGATAGGTTACAAAAGGTGCAAGCTATTTAAACATTTATTCATGACGATTTGAGGCTTTAAACTGATATAAAACCAATGAAAAATCTAGCTTGTTATCTTCATTTGCATTTAGAAAAAAATAGGAATAATTTATTAAGGACCATTCCATCTATAATAATTACGGAGCAATTTGTAAACCTTTCATATATTAATGAAGGTGTGCTAAAGAAATTCTGTCATCCATATAAAACATTATTTAAACACATTATATAAACATGTGTGTGAGTGTGTGTATATGTGTATATGTGTATATGTATATATGTGTATGTGTATATATGTGTATATGTGTATATGTGTGAGTGTGTGTATATGTGTATATGTGTATATGTATATATGTGTATGTGTGTATGTGTGTATATGTGTATATGTGTGAGTGTGTGTATATGTGTATATGTGTATATGTGTATATGTGTATATGTGTGAGTGTGTGTATATGTGTATGTGTGTATGTGTGTATATGTGTATATGTGTATATGTGTATATGTGTATATGTGTATGTGTGTATGTGTGTATATGTGTATATGTGTATATGTGTATATGTGATATGTGTATATGTGTATATGTGTATATGTGTATATGTGTATGTGTGTATGTGTGTATATGTGTATATGTGTATATGTGATATGTGTATATGTGTGTATGTGAGTATATGTGTGTGTGTGGATATGTGGATATGTGGATATGTGGATATTTGTATATGTGTATATGTGTATATGTGTATATGTGTATATGTGTATATGTGTATGTGTGTATGTGTATATGTGTATATGTGTATATGTGTATATGTGTATATGTCTGTGCGTTCTTTTTTGTTGCTAATAAAGTGCTATATTTGTTTCAATTTAAATTTAAAGGTTCGCACTACTGCTCATCAACTGATAGAATTACCTGTTTTTTGACATTCTCTATCTCAGACTTCAGTCTCTGAATCATACGATTTAGCTCTGCAATCTCACTCTTGGTATTCTTCACACTGTCCCCATGTTGTCCTGCGACTGCCTGTAGTACTTTATACTATTACAGAATGGGGGGGGGGACAACTTTAGTCAAGGAACCACAATGCAACCTTAAACACAAATGTAAGGAACTATTATAGACCACTGTAATAGTAATTATTGTTAATAGAACAGAACAAATGTTTAAATTATTTGCATTGGCTATATTTGTGCATCCCACATATTTAATACAAAACACAACTACATGGTGAATATTTCTCAGAAAATTGATAAATGTTATTTAGAAAATGTTAAAATACATAAGTAGAACATTATTGGTGGTGCAAGAATTAATGATATTCTAAAACAAGCATTTCATAAGACCTTATGGGCTGAAACTTGATTTCATAATATATGAAGGGTGTGGTTTCATTAAAAACCTTTGGAAGTTAATAAGGGATCAAATGATAAGAAGTTATTATTGGGTTGTGAACTTGTAAATACCTTGTTTTCATATGTTTGATTGGCTTCTGCTTTGCTTCTTTCTGCAATCATATCATATTGATTTTTAATTTCAGCGATGAGGTCATCCAGCTTCAAGTCACGGTTGTTGTCCATAGACAGAATAACAGAGGTATCTGAGCTTTGCTGCTGTGTCTGGGATAATTCCTGTAGACCATAAAGAGATTTTGTTCAGTAATATTTGGTCCAATCAGCACTCACATTGCTTCACTTTAAACATTTCACAAACTTTGAATAATCGATAACAAATATAAGGAGCCCAAACATTTCATAATTAATATAATGAATATAATCTAAGTCATTTAAGATATATATATATATTAAGTACAGCAAGATCAGTTTTTGACATTTGTACATAAAATCCTAGTGAAAGTCATTTTTTATGAGTATCCAGAAGAACATTGGTAGCATATGCTCCCTGGTCCAAAGTGGCTGTTTAATGGAATTTGCATTCAGTATTTTACTATGAATGGGAAATTGTAGGCCCAGGTAAAGGATTACTGGTTACTTAGTAAGTACTTTGGCTTGGTGGGGCTCTAGTAATATTTTTGAAGTCCTTATATTAGTGCCGTGATTGTATATGTCTGGGACAAACAAACAATACAATCCATTTACAAATACTGTAATGTTTTTTAATATTCGTAAATATGTAAAGATATTGCATGAAACAGAAAACAATGAAATAAGCACTGACTATCTAGATATATGTGTTCCACAATTGTTTTTCGTTTTCATTCATTTATTTATTTTCATATAGGTTATTAAAACAGGCTTAACAAACTTGTACTACAAAATATCTCCTATTTCACTAAAACCTTTGATCATCTTCCAAACATTTTGATAAAAGAGCAAAAATACTTACTGCATTATAGAGAGATCTAAGGAAGTCAATATAATCAGTGAGACTCAATACTTTGGTTTCCAGATCCACTTTGGTCATGTAGACAGAATCCACATCCTTGAGAAAAAAATATTTTTTTCATTAGTTAGCAACACAGTATTTTCTACTGCAGAAATTAGACAAATCTAAACTTCATGGTTAGGTAGCAACAGTACTCTAATATTTCTAATTATTTATTAAGCTTTAAATGTTAACTTGTTTTAACATAAGTACTAAAATGCACTTAATTGTATTACCTACAATATATTATGGTTTCCCATAACATAAACATAGCTCACCTTCTTAAGCACTACAAATTCATTTTCTGCTGCTGTACGCTTGTTAATTTCATCTTCATATCTGTTAAGAAAAGATAGTATTTTTAAGTAATATATTTAGAGAGCCCTTTATGCACTCAGTAAATCCAGATATATAGTTACAAAAATATATAAATCAAGCAATTTATTTCAATTATGCATGTAATATGTAATAAAAACATACTTCTTTTTGTACTCCTCCACCATCTGTTGCATATTCTTTTGTTCATTGTCCAAACGGCTCTTCTCGCTAATAATACTATCCAGCTGCCTCCTTAGGTTGTTTATAAAAGCCTCAAAAAGGGGTTCTAAGCTGACCTTCTTTGTGCCACCTTTTTGTCCCTGTTCTTGTAAAAGACGCCATTTGGTCTCTAGGACTTTGTTTTGCTGCTCCAAAAATCTGACCTATAAACCAAGAGATAGGGGGTTAGAGGTATAGATGTAATTTAACCAATTGGCTCCTCAAAAATGTTCTGCAACTTACAGTATAATACACTTCTAGGTTGACAATACATAAAAGGAAACAGCAAAATCAACAGTAGTAGACAAAATATGTACACTAAAAATTGCATGCAATAATTAAGCCAGTAATTCTTGTTAAAATGAAATCTTACCTTATCAATGAAGGTAGCAAATTTGTTGTTGAGGGTCTTAATCTGTTCCCTTTCTTCTGTTTTTACTTTTTGTGCGTTTGGATCTATTTCTATATTGAGTGGCTGCAGGAGGCTTTGGTTGAAAGTAACCTCTTGGATTCCACCAGGTGGACATACAGGAAAACCTGGGTCCCCACCAGGTCCACCACCACCAATTCCTCCACCAAAGCCAACTCCGCCAAATCCCCCTCCTCCACCACCAAATCCTCCTGAACCACCAAATCCTCCTGCACCACCAAATCCTCCTGCACCACCGCCACCACCATATCCTCCACCACCACCAGCTCCTCCTACACCACAAAATCCTCCTCCAGCACCACCACCACTACCACCATGACTTGACCCTAAACGGACACTGGATGCACCAAAGGATATTTTTCTACTTCCACCAAGGTTAATAACGCTGCGTGATCCAGAGACACCTGCAGTTCGAGAGCCCCCACTCATTCTACCACCAACTGAGCAGGTACTAAAGCTCTTGTTTCCACCTCCACTCTTTCTGTAAGAGGTCATATTAGCTTTTGGAGAAAAAGAAAAGGGAAGCTCAAAAAGGAACAGACAGGTTGAAGGAGATTTGGCCCCTTTGTTCTAACAGAGACTTTCCTCCCTTTTTATCTGTTTGACGAGATGGGTTTGGTTGCAAGTAAATGGACCAGTTTTCTGCAATAATGGGCTTGGCATAGCTGGCAGGCACCCATCATTACAAACTGCTAAACTGATCACACCTATGGGAAATATTGCTTTGCTTGCAATGCTCAATGTATTTAATGTATTTTAACATATCTTGTTTTTTAGAATATTAATATAACTAAATTGAATATCCCTCTACTTGTTTTCAAAATGCTTGAACACAATAAAAAAACCTTGGGGTTATTCCATAACTTTCTCACAACCATTAGGATGCATTACTTTTGATGTACAGTATGATTTACATTAACAGGTGCATTTAATGATTACAATAACATGTGAATTGTACGATTTGATTGCTGATAAGATGGAATATATCATCAGTTTTTAGAGAAGGGGAACTGAAATGAAAAGTCAACTTAATGATTAATATTTTATCTGAATTTGTTCATTCATTTGTGCATAAAAATGCTAAAAACAATTGCTTGTAGCATTAGCTCAAATCTATTTTTACAAAATCACGTTGTTCAGTATAATTAAAACGCAACATTTCTTTTATAGTGCCTGAGCGTTAATGCAAACTATTGGCATTATTGGCTACAAAGCTGTAGCATAAAACTCATAACTAAAGTGCTAAAAAGTACACTAACACCCATAAACTACCTATTAACCCCTAAACCGAGGCCCTCCCGCATCGCAAACACTAAAATAAAATCATTAAACCCTAATCTGCCGCTCCCGACATCGCCGCCACTAGAATAAACATATTAACCCCTAAACTGCCGCACTCCCGTATTGCAAACAATAGTTAAATATTATTAACCCATAATCTGCCACCCCTAACATCGCTGCCACCTACCTACATTTATTAACCCCTAATCTGCCGCCCCTAACATCATCGCCACCTACCTAAATGTATTAACCCCTAATCTGCTGCCCCCAACGTCGCCGCCACTATACTAAATTTATTAACCCCTAAACCTAACCCTAACACCCCTTACTTAAATATAATTAAAATAAATCTAAATAAAACCTACTATCATTACCTAAATAATTCCTATTTAAAACTAAATACTTACCTGTAAAATAAACCCTATGCTAGCTACAATATAACTAATAGTTACATTGTAGCTATCTTAGGTTTTATTTTTATTTCACAGGCAAGTTTGTATTTATTTTAACTAGGTAGAATAGTTACTAAATAGTTATTAACTATTTAATAACTACCTTGCTAAAATAAATACAAATTTAGGTGTAAAATAAAACCTAACCTGTCTTACACCAACACCTAACCTTACACTACAAGTAAATAAATTACATTAATTAAATACAATTACTTAAATTACAAAAAAAAACCCACTAAATTACACAAAATAAAAAAAGAAATTATCAGATATTTAAACTAATTAAACCTAATCTAATAGCCCTATTAAAATAACCCCCCCCCCCCCAAAATAAAAAAAAACCCTAGCCTAAACTAAACTATCAATAGCCCTTAAAAGAGCCTTTTGCGGGGCATTGCCCCAAATAAGTCAGCTCTTTACCAGTAAAAAAAAATACAAACAACCCCCTACAGTAAAACCCACCACCCACACAACCAACCCCCCCAAATAAAAACCTAACTAAAAAAAACTAAGTTCCTTATTGCCCTGAAAAGGGCATTTGGATGGGCATTGCCCTTAAAAGGGCATTTAGCTCTTTTTCAAGTGCCCAAACCCTAATCTAAAAATAAAACCCACCCAATAAACACTAACCCCCGAAGATCCACTTACAGTTTTGAAGACCAGACATCCATCCTCAATGAAGCCGGGAGAAGTCTTCATCCAAGCGGCAAGAAGTCCTCAACGAAGCCGGCAGAAGTCTTCACCCAGATGGCATCTTCTATCTTCATCCATCTGGCGCGGAGCGGGTCCATCTTTAAGACATCTGGCGTGGAGCATCCTCTTCACTTGACGTCTAACGAAGAATGAAGGTTCCTTTAAGTGACGTCATCCAAGATGGGGTCCCTTAAAATTCGATTAGCTGATAGAATTCTATCAGCCAATCGTAATTAAAGGTGAAAAAATCCTATTGGCTGATGCAATCAGCTAATAGGACTGAGCTTCAATCCTATTGGCTGATCCAATCAGCCAATAGGATTGAGCTTGCATTCTATTGACTGTTCCAATCAGCCAATAAAATGCAAGCTCAATCCTATTGGCAGATTGCATCAGTCAATGGGATTTTTTCACCTTTAATTCCGATTGGCTGATAGAATTCTATCAGCCAAGAGGAATTCAAGGGACGCCATCTTGGATGACATCACTTAAAGGAACCTTCATTCTTCGTTAGCCGTCAAGAGAAGAGGATGCTCTGCGTTGGATTTCTTGAAGATGGACCCGCTCCGCGCCGGATGGATGAATCTTCTGCCGCTTCATTGAGGACTTCTGCCGGATTCATTGAGGATGGATGTCGGGTCTTCAAATATAGTAAGTGGATCTTCGGTGGTTGGTGTTAGGTTTTTTAAGGGTTTATTGGGTGGGTTTTATTTTTAGATTAGGGCTTTTGGGCTGAAAAAGAGCTAAATGTCCATTTAAGGACAATGCCCATCCAAATGCCCTTTTCAGCGCAATGGTGAGCTTAGGTTTTTTTAGTTAGGACTTTATTTGGGGGGTTGGTTGCGTGGGTGGTGGGTTTTACTGTTGGGGGGTTGTTTGTAATTTTTTTTACAGGTAAATGAGCTGATTTCTTTTAAGGGCTATTGGTAGTTTAGTTTAGGCTAGGGTTTTTTTTTATTTTGGGGGGACTTTTTTTATTTTGATAGGGCTATTAGATTATGTGTAATTAGTTTAAATATCTGATCATTTCTTTTTTATTTTGTGTAATTTAATGTTTTTGTTTTTTTTGTAATTTAGGTAATTGTATTTAATTTATGTAATTGATTTTATTGCAGTGTAATATTAGGTGTAGTGTAAGACAGGTTAGGTTTTATTTTACAGTTACATTTGTATTTATTTTAGCTAGGTAGTTAGTAAATAGTTAATAACTATTGGTGGTTTAGGGGTTAATATGTTTATTATAGTGGCAGCGATGTCCAGAGCCACAGATTAGGGGTTAATAATACAATGTAGGTGTCGGCGATGACGAGGGCAGCAGATTAGGGGTTAATAAGTATAATGTAGGTGTCGGCGATGAAGAGGGCGGCAGATTAGGGGTTAATAAGTATAAGATTAGGGGTGTTTAGACTCAGGGTTCATGTTAGTGTGTTAGGTGTAAACATAAATTTAGTTTCCCCATAGGAATCAATGGGGCTGCGTTACAGAGCTTTACGCTCTTTATTGCAGGTGTTAGGCTTTTTTTCAGCCGGCTCTCCCCATTGATGTCTATCGGGAAATCATGCACGAGCACGTAAAACCAGCTCACCACAGCTTTCAGCAGCGCTGGTATTGGAGTGCGGTATGGAGCACAATTTTGCTTTACGCTCACTTCTTGCCTGATAATGCTGGGTTTTTGTAAACCGGTAATACCAGCGCTGTAGGGAAGTGAGCGGTAGCACCGCACCCCTCATAACAAAACTCGTAATCTAGCCGCTTATTAGCTATATGTTGTTACATATCACAGCGAGTTAAAGATATTCAGCAAATTAAAACTGTATTTTAAAATTAACACAGGTTTCACGCGATTTAAAGAGATATGAAACCCAAAAAAATGTTTTTATGATACAGACAGAGCATATCATTATAAAGATGTTTCCAATGTACTTCTATTAAGCTTCTCTTCAATGGGATTGTTTGTTGAAGAGATACCTAGGTAGGTATCTGTAGCACTACTTGGCAGCAAATAGTGCAGCCATGTAGTGTTCTTGCAAATGAATAACATTCCTACAAAACTGCTGCCATACACGTGCACGCTCCAGAGTTTACATCCATGCTTTTATATATAAATAAGTATATTAGAAAGCTGTCTATAATTGCATGGTCTATCTAAAATTTTAGGTTTCATGTCCCTTTAAAGAGCGGCTTCATGCTTGTTGTGATCTTACATTTGCATAAGAAAATGGTGTCAACTATATTACAGGGACAATTCAACACCTCTAGGTTTTATGCACCGTAGAGAGACAAAAAGCAAGTAGTGATATCGCGAACAGTTCGCCGGAGAACAGTTCCCAGCGAACATAGCTTGTTCATGTTCGCAGCGGCGGGCGAACATATGCAATGTTCGATCCGCCCCCTATTCGTCATCATTGCCTACATTTTGACCCTGTATCTCACAGTCAGCAGGCACATTCCAGCCAATCAGCAGCAGACCCTCCCTCCCAGACCCTTACACCTCACGGACAGCAGCCATTTTAGATTCATTCGGAAGCTGCATTGCTAGTGAGAGGAGGGACAGTGTAGCTGCTGCTAATTTAATAGGGAAATTGATAGCTAGGCTAGTGTATTCAGTGTCCACTACAGTCCTGAAGGACTCATCTGATCTCTGCTGCTGTAAGGACAGCACCCCAAAAAGCCCTTTTTAGGGCAATATCAGTTGGGGTTTTTCTTTTTTTCTTTGTAATCTAATAGCAGTTGCCTGCCTGCCACTGCCAGCCTGTGTGTCAGGCTCACAGCATATACTGTGCCTACTTGCTCGGTGCCACCACTCATATCTGGTGTAACATTAGTGTAAATTAAAAAAAAAAACTTTTACATCAGTCTGCTAGTGTAATCTAATTTCAGTTACCAGGCCAGCCTGCCACTGCCAGCCTGTGTGTCAGGCTCACAGCATATACTGTGCCTACTTGATCAGTGCCACCACTCATATCTGGTGTAACATTAGTGTAAATTAAAAAAAAAAACTTTTACATCAGCCTGCTAGTGTAATCTAATTTCAGTTGCCAGGCCAGCCTGCCACTGCCAGCCTGTTTGTCAGGCTCACAGCATATACTGTGCCTACTTGCTCAGTGCCACCACTCATATCTGGTGTAACATTAGTGTAAATTTAAAAAAAAAAAACTTTTACATCAGTCTGCTAGTGTAATCTAATTTCAGTTGCCAGGCCAGCCTGCCACTGCCAGCCTGTGTGTCAGGCTCACAGCATATACTGTGTCTAGTTGCTCAGTGCCACCACTCATATCTGGTTTAACAGTAGTGTAAATTTAATTAAAAAAAAACTTTTACATCAGTCTGCTAGTGTAATCTAATTTCAGTTGCCAGGCCAGCCTGCCACTGCCAGCCTGTGTGTCAGGCTAACAGCATATACTGTGCCTACTTGCTTAGTGCCACCACCAGTCATATCTGGTGTAACAGTAGTGTAAATTTAAAAAAAAAAACTTTTATATCAGTCTGCTAGTGTAATCTAAATTCAGTTGCCAGGCCAGCCTGCCACTGCCAGCCTGTGTGTCAGGCTCACAGCATATACTGTGCCTTCTTTCTCAGTGCCACCAACAGTCATATATGGTGTAACAGTAGTGTAAATTTAAAAAAAAAAAAAAAATTGACATCAGTCTGCTAGTGTAATCTAATAGCAGTTTCCAGGCCAGCCTGCCACTGCCAGTGTGTGTGTCAGGCTCACAGCGTATACTGTGCCCACTTGCCCAGTGCCACCACTCATATTATCTTGTTTAATAGTAGTGTAAGTGTACATTTAAAAATAAAAAAACTATTTTGACTGTGAAACATCAGTCTGCTTTTTTGTGTCAGGCTCACAGCGTATACTGTGCCCACTTGTTCAGTGCCACCACTCATATTATCTTGTTTAATAGTAGTGTAAGTGTACATTTTAAAAATAAAAAACTATTTTGACTGTGAAACATCAGTCTGCTTTTTTGTGTCAGGCTCACAGCGTATACTGTGCCCACTTGTCCAGTGCCACCACTCATATTATCTTGTTTTATAGTAGTGTAAGTGTATATTTTAAAAATAAAAAAACTATTTTGACTGTGAAACATCAGTCTGCTTTTTTGTGTCAGGCTCACAGCGTATACTGTGCCCACTTGCAAAGTGCCACCACTCATATCTTGTTTAATAGTAGTGTAAGTGTACATTTAAAAATAAAAAAAATATTTTGACTGTGAAACATCAGTCTGCTTCTTTGTGTCAGGCTCACAGCGTATACTGTGCCCACTTGCCCAGTGCCACCACTCATATTATCTTGTTTAATAGTTGTGTAAGTGTACATTTTAAAAATAAAAAAACTATTTTGACTGTGAAACATCAGTCTGCTTCTTTGTGTCAGGCTCACAGCGTATACTGTGCCCACTTGTCCAGTGCCACCACTCATATTATTTTGTTTAATAGTAGTGTCAGTGTACATTTAAAAAAAAAAAAAAAATTTGACTGTGAAACATCAGTCTGTTTTTTTGTGTCAGGCTCACAGCGTATACTGTGCCCACTCACAGTAGCTTGCACGCATAGTAGCACTAATTGAAAAAAATGACAGGCAGAGGCAGGCCAACCTGCAGGGGCCGTCGTGGTGCTGTGATTCCCTTTGGCCATAGAATAATGCTCAGTGTTAGGCCACGTTCCATGAACACGAAAAGTTCTGATGAAATAGTTGACTTTATAACACAGGACACCCAATCTTCTACAGCTTCCGCTCGTAACCTTGACGCACCATCCTCCTCCAGCTTAGCTTCGGGCACCTCTCAAATTACCACTCGCCCGCCTGCCGCCACCACTGACACTAGCACCACAGCCGCCTCACTTGATCTGTCAGAGGAGTTATGTACACCTCAGTGTGAAGAAATGAGTGATGTGCAACCATCATTGACAGAGGATGTAGATAACTGTGATATGTCTCAGTCAGGCAGCATTACAGACATGGACGACGCACGGTGTGATGATGATGTTGTACCCGCCGTTGCTTCCGTTGTTGAGTTGTCAGATACAAGTGAAGGGGTTGATGATGACGATTCGTCCGTGTATATCACGTGGGCGCCCGGTAGAAGAGAAGAAGAACAGAGGGAAAGTTCAGATGGGTAGACAGAGAGGAGCAGGAGGAGGAGATGAGTTGGAAGCAGGGGGAGGTCGTCGCAAGGAGCTAGTGGCACAGTCAGACAGCATGCATCGGCACCCGGGATCAGTCAGCCAGCACGTCAATCAACGTATGCTGTTGCCACCACCAGAATGATGTCATTGCAGAGCTCAGCAGTGTGGCATTTTTTTTACGTGTCTGCCTCTGACAACAGCAATGCCATTTGCAACCTGTGCCAAAAGAAACTGAGTCGTGGGAAGTCCAACACCCACCTAGGTACAACTATTTTGCGAAGGCACATGATCTCACATCACAAACGCCTATGGGATGAACACATGAGGACAAGCAGCAAACAAACTCAAAGCCGCCATCCTCCTCCTGGTCCAGCATCTTCAGCCACGTCAACCACTGCTGTGCTCCTTGCCCCCTCTCAACCATCCGCTAATCCATCTCTCTTCCGGAGCAGTTCCTGCTCATCTGCCCACAATCAGGTGTCTGTCAAGGACATGTTTGAGCGTAAGAAGCCAAAGTCACCAAGTCACCCCCTTGCCCGGCGTCTGACAGCTAGCTTGTCTGAACTCTTAGCCCACCAGCTTTTATCATACAAGCTGGTGGAGTCTGAGGCGTTCAAAAAAATTTGTAGCTATTGGGACACCGCAGTGGAAGGTACCCGGGTGAAATTTCTTTGCACAAAAGGCAATCCCCAACCTGTACTCGATTGTGCGAAAGGAAGTAATGGCATGTCTGGCACACAGTGTTGGGGCAAGTTTCCATCTGACCACTGATAGCTGGTCAGGGCAGGTCTATCACCTACACTGAATATTGGGTAAACCTGCTGATGGCTGCCAAGCATGGAATGCCTGGCTCTGCAGAGGAGTTGGTGACACCGCCATGACTTGCAGGCAGGCCTGCTGCCACCTCCTCTACTCCTCCTACTCCATCCTCTTCCATAACCTCTTCCTCGGCTGAGTCCTCTTCTGCTGCTGCGTCTTGCTCCACATCAACGGCACCCCCCCAGCTCCCCAGGTACTATTCCACATCCCGGATACGGCAGTGTCACGCCGTCTTGGGGTTGACTTGCCTGAAAGCAGAGAGTCACACCGCAGCAGCACTCCTGTCCGCCCTGAATGCACAGGTGGATCAGTGGCTGACTCTGCACCAATTGGAGATCGGCAAAGTGGTTTCTGAGAATTGGCGGCATTGAAATTGGGCAAGTTGACATATGTGCCGTGCATGGCACATATGTGTAATCTGATTGTACAACGCTTTGTGCTTAAGTACCCAGGCTTACAGGACGTCCTGAATCAGGCCAGGAAGGTGTGTGGCCATTTCAGGCATTCCTACACGGCCATGGCACACTTGTCAGATATCCAGCGGTGAAACAACCTGCCAGTGAGGCGCTTGATTTGCGACAGCCCAACACGTTGGAATTCAACACTCCTAATGTTCAACCACCTGCTCCAACAAGAAAAAGCTGTTAACGAGTATTTGTATGACCGGGGTGCTAGGACAGCCTCTGGGGAGCTGGGAAATTTGCCACGTTACTGGAAGCTCATGCGCAATGCCTGTAGGATCATGCGTCCTTTTGAGGAAGTGACAAACCTAGTCAGTCTTACTGAAGGCACCATCAGCGACATCATACCATTTGTTTTCTTCCTGGAGCATGCCCTGCGAAGAGTGCTGGATCAGGCTGTAGATGAGCGTGAAGAGGAAGAGTTGTGGTCAAAATCACCACCAGAAACAGCCTTATCAGCATCGCTTGCTGGACCAGCGGCAATGCAGGAAGAGGATTGTGAGGAAGAAGAGTCAGAGGAGGAATGTGGCTTTGAGGAGGAGGAGGAAGACCAAGCACAAAAGGCATCCCAGGGTGCTCGTTGTCACCTATCTGGTACCCGTGGTGTTGTACGTGGCTGGGGGGAAGAAGATACCTTCAGTGAGATCAGTGAGGACAAGGAACGGGACATGAGTAGCTCGGCATTCAACCTTGTGCAAATGGGGTCTTTCATGCTGTCTTGCCTGTTGAGGGACACTCGTATAAAAAAGCTGAAGGAGAATGAACTGTACTGGGTGTCCACGTTACTAGACCCCCGGTATGAGCATCAAGTGACTGAAATGTTACCAAATTCCCGCAAGTCGGAAAGAATGGAGCAGTTAAAAAATAAATTAAAAAGTATGCTTTACACAGCGTATAAGGGTGATGTCCCAGCACAACGGGAATCTAACAGGGGAAGAGGTGAAAGTAATACTCCTCTTCCCATGACTACGCCGGCAAGGACAGGATGCTTTCCAGACGTGTTGTTGATGGAGGACATGTGGACCCTTTTAACTCCTATGCATCGCCACAGCCCTTCGGGATCCAGCCTCAGAGAACGACTCAACCAACAGGTAGCAGACTACCTCGCATTAACTGCAGATCTCGACACTCTGAAGAGCGATGAACCCCTTGACTACTGGGTGTGCAGGCTTGACCTGTGGCCTGAGCTATCCCAATTTGCAATCGAACTTCTGGCCTGCCCCGCTTCAAGTGTCCTGTCAGAAAGGACCTTCAGTGCAGCAGGAGGTATTGTCACTGAGAAGAGAAGTCGCCTAGGTCAAAAAAGTCTTGATTACCTCACCTTTATTAAAATTAATGAGAGATGGATCCCGAAGGGACTGACATTGGGTGATACATTTGAGTAAAAAAGGTCTGATGAGATGAGCTGCCCTGGGCTAAAAATGGTCCACACGCTGCTGTATTTTATCTTCGAATGCTGGATGACTTGCATGACTTATCCGCCAACAAGTAGGGTTCAAGCTGCAATGTTTTAGGGCACTTTCTAACTGTCAAACAAACATCAATTTTTCTGGCCGCTGCTACAGCAGCGGCTGCAACAATACCTAATTTTTCAGACATGTGTACATGCCTAATTTTTCTGGCCTCTGGTGCTGCACTGTGGCTTCAAAACCCAAACCAAAAAAAAGGCACATAACAGGGATTAAACTGCTAAGAATAGTACTACTTAACACACCACTCCTATCTGGTGGCACAGTAGATTGCACGCACAGTGCCCCAAATTTGAAGTAGGAGGACCGACCAAGCATCTTTATCCATCTCCCGGTTCCTAAAATCCATGCCATATACACGTCCCCTGATAGTGGACACCGCAGTGGAAGGTACACGGCCGAAATTTCTTTGCACAAAAGGCAATCCCCAACCTGTACTCGATTGTGCAAAAGGAAGTAACCTTACCATGGGTCTCAGACCGCACGTCTTGTAAAATTCTCTGTCTGGGAAATTATCTATCTATCAAATCTATCTATTTATCTATCAAATCTATCTATCTATCGTATCTATCAAATGTATCTATTGCATCTATTGATCTATCTATCTAATCTATGTATCTATCTATCTATCAAATCTATCTATCTTGTGGCCGGACTGACCAAGCATCTTTTTCCATCTCCCAGTTCCTAAAATCAATGCCATATACACGTACCCTGATAGGGGACGTAACAGGTATTAAACTGATAAGAATAGCACTACTTGACAGACCACTCATATCTGTTGGCACAGTAGATTGCACGCAGTGCTCTGACAAAATGCAGAAGGACATTTGGCAGACGGACATTTGGCAGACGGACATTTGGCCGACAGACAGAAAGCTAAAGAATGTTCCGATTTCGGCCGAGGGCAGATACGTTCCAGAGTGCTATGTTCTAATCAGAGCCTCGGATGCCGCAACTGCCTCTGGGAACCTTACCATGGGTCCCAGTCTGCACGTCTTGTAATTCTCAGTCTGGGAAATTATCTATCTATCAAATCTATCTATTTATCTATCAAATCTATCTATCGTATCTATCATCAAATCTATCTATTGCATGTATTGATCTATCTATCTAATCTATGTATCTATCTATCTCGTGGCTGGACCGACCAAGCATCTTTTTCCATCTCCCGGTTCCTAAAATCATCTCCGGGTTCCTAAAATCGATGCCATACCTGTACTCGATTGTGCAAAAGGAAGTCCTGGCATATGTAGTCTTTCAAACTGTCTGGCCTGTTGAGGGTCGGGGACCCTCGTATAAAAAGGATGAAGGAGAATGACCTGTACTGGGTGTCCAAGCATCTTTTTCTATCTCCCGGTTCCTAAAATTTATCTCCGGGTTCCTAAAATCGATGCCATACCTGTACTTGATTGTGCAAAAGGAAGTCATGGCATATGGGGTCTTTCATGCTGTCGTGCCTGTTGAGGGTCGGGGACAATCGTATAAAAAGGCTGAAGGAGAACGACATGTACTGGGTGTCCAAGCATCTTTTTCCATCTCCCGGTTCCTAAAAATTATCTCAGGGTTCCTAAAATCAATGCCATACCTGTACTCGATTGTGCAAAAGGAAGTCATGGCATATGGAGTCTTTCATGCAGTGATGCCTGTTGAGGGTCGGGGACCCTCGTATAAAAAGGCTGAAGGAGAACGACCTGTACTGAGTGTCCAAGCATCTTTTTCCGTCTCCCGGTTCCTAAAAATTATCTCTGGGTTCCTAAAATCGATGCCATACCTGTACTCGATTGTGCAAAAGGAAGTCATGGCATATGGGGGTCTTTCATGCTGTTGTGCCTGTTGAGGGTCGGGGACCCTCGTATAAAAAGGCTGAAGGAGAATGACCTGTACTGGGTGTCCAAGCATCTTTTTCCATCTCCCGGTTCCTAAAAATTATCTCCGGGTTCCTAAAATCGATGCCATACCTGTACTCGATTGTGCAAAAGGAAGTAATGGCATATGGGGTCTTTCATGCTGTCGTGGCTGTTGAGCGTCGGTGACCCTCGTATAAAAAGGCTGAAGGAGAACGACCTGTACTGGGTGTCCAAGCATCTTTTTCCATCTCCCGGTTCCTAAAAATTATCTCCGGGTTCCTAAAATCGATGCCATACCTGTACTCGATTGTGCAAAAGGAAGTCATGGCATATGGGGTCTTTCATGCTGTGTTGCCTGTTGAGGGTCGGGGACCCTCGTATAAAAAGGCTGAAGGAGAATGACCTGTACTGGGTGTCCAAGCATCTTTTTCCATCTCCCGGTTCCTAAAAATTATCCCTGGGTTCCTAAAATCGATGCCATACCTGTACTCGATTGTGCAAAAGGAAGTAATGGCATATGGGGTCTTTCATGCTGTCGTGCTTGTTGAGGGTCGGGACCCTCATATAAAAAGGCTGAAGGAGAACGACCTGTACTGGGTGTCCAAGCATCTTTTTCCATCTACCGGTTCCTAAAATCCATGCCATATACACGTCGCCTGATAGGGGACGTAACAGGGATTAAACTGATAAGAATAGTACTAGTTAACACACCACTCCTATCTGGTGGCACAGTAGATTGCACGCGGTGCTCTGACAAAATGCGGAAGGATATTTGGCAGACGGACATTTGGCAGACGGACATTTGGCAGACGGACATTTGGCCGACAGACAGAAAGCTAAAGAATGTTCCGATTTCGGCCGAGGGCAGATACACAGAGTGCTCTGTTCTAATCAGAGCCTCGGGCGCCGCAACTGCCTCTGGGAACCTTACCATGGGTCCCAGACCGCCCGTCTTGTAATTCTCTGTCTGGGAAATTATCTATCTATCAAATCTATCTATTTATCTATCAAATCTATCTATCTATTGTATCTATCATCAAATGTATCTATTGTATCTATTGATCTATCTATCTAATCTATGTATCTATCTATCTATCTCATGGCCGGACCGACCAAGCATCTTTTTCCATCTCCCGGTTCCTAAAATTATCTCCGGGTTCCTAAAATCAATGCCATATACACGTCCCCTGATAGGGCACGTGACAGGGATTAAACTGATAAGAATAGTACTAGTTAACACACCACTCCTATCTGGTGGAGCATTTAGATTGCATGCGCAGTGCCCCAAATTGGAACTTGGAAGTAGGAGGACCGACCAAGCATCTCATCTCTGTGTGATTCCTGTTCTTGTAGGACAGTTAATGGGTCAGTCATGATGCACAGCTCCTCAATGTGACAAATCTTCCTGGTTAGCTCGTTGTTCTCTTTTTCCCAGCTGCTGGATCAGATCAGAGATTGTGAGTAAAACCTGCTCCTGCTGCCGGGTGATCTCACTCAGGACTCGCTTCTCTAGGTCTTCCAGCTGTTTCCTGATGTCCCTAATCAGGACAATGAGTCTCTCTGTTACACCAGCTGCTTTCTCTTGCACCCCTCTCCTGTGCTTCTGCAGACTCTGGACTCTTTTCTCAGTCTCCTCTCTCTTTGTGGTCAGTTTCTGCAGAACATTTCTCAGTTTCTTTTTCTTCTTCTCAGAAGCCTCATTCAGCAGCTCGACCTGGTGTCCCCTATGCTCTCCGGCCAGGGAGCAGGACACACAGATACAGGCAGCATCCTCAGTGCAGTAATATAATAGGAGCATCTTGTGGGTGGAACATTTTCTGTTACTCCAGGAAGTGATTGCACGCGCAGTGACATCAGTGAGGACAAGGAACGGGACATGGCTAGCTTGGTATCCAACCTTGTGCAAATGGGGAGTTTGCGGTTGTGCAAATGGACTGTTTGCGGTTGTTTGTGGTGCGTTAAACAGGGAGTTTGGTTTGTCACTGTGAAGCGGGCGTAACCCTTACACTACCTGAACGATAAAACATCATACCTGATGTTTAAAGCACGTTATTCCAAACAATTTAGGGATTTTATGTGATTTATGCCCTTTATGGATTAAAACAGACTCTGCATCAACTATGTAATTTTCCATGGGAGTTTTGCCATGGATCCCCCTCCGGCATGCCACAGTCCAGGTGTTAGTCCCCTTGAAACAACTTTTCCATCACTTTTGTGGCCAGAAAGAGTCCCTGTGGGTTTTAAAATTCACCTGCCTATTGAAGTCAATGGCGGTTCGCCCGGTTCGCCCGTTCGTAAACTTTTGCGGAATTTCGCGTTCGTTGTTTGCGAACACAAAATTTTAGGTTCGCAACATCACTAAAAGCAAGTTCTTTAACCTAGGTTTTTTCACAATATTACAAAATTGCCTAAACAAGCTATAGATATATATCATTTTGAAGAAATAGGGACCGATTTACCAACCCCTGTATCGGCCCCAATGCCTCTGTTTTTCGCGCGAGTCTTAAGACTGCAGCTCCTTAACTTGTCCGCCGCCTCTGAGGCGGTGGACTGCAATCCGCCCGATCTTATACGATCGGGTTAATTGACACCCCCTGCTAGCGGCCGGGAATCTGCAGGGGGTGGTATTGCACCAGCAGTTCACCAGAAATGCTTGTGCAATGATAAATGCTGACAACGTATGCTGTCGGCATTTATCGATGTGTGGCGGACATGATCCAGTACAGCGGATCATGTCCATACGCAGGATGATAAATCGGTCCCATAGGCTGCAAAATTAGTGTGGGACAAGCTCAATTTTACAGAAAAATTAAAATGTTTAATGTCCCCTTAAAGTGAACAGGTGTGCTTCCACTAATGTGCTCCTCTGGCTGATATTTAGGTTATTAAAGGGACGTGAAACCCAGCATTTTTTCCTTCATGGTTCAGATAGCACATTTGATTTTAAACACTTTTCCATTTAACTTTTATTATCTCATTTGCTTCGTTTTCTTGTTATCCTTTGTTGAAAAGCATGCCTAGGTAGGTTCGGGAGATGGGAACTAGCTGCTGGTGGTAGCTACACATATATGTCTCTTGCCTTTGGCTTACATGTGTTCATCTAGCTCCCTGTAGTATATTACTGCTCCTTCAATAAAGAATACCAAGGGAATGAAGCAAAAATGATCATAAATAATTGGGAAATTGTTTTAAAATTGTATGCTCTGTCTGAATCATGAAAGAAACATTTTGGGTTTAATGTACATTTAAGAATTCTTCAGTAAAGAGCAATCTTGCATACGCTATGCTATGTGACCGAGTACCCAAAGGCCTCTATTTATTAAGATCTGTCGGACCTCGCTGAATACGGCGAGCAATATGCTCGCCGTATTCAGCATTGCACCAGCATCTCACAAGAGCTGCTGGTGTAACACCACCCCCTGCAGACTCGCGGCCAATGGGCCGCCAGCTGGGGGGTGTCAATCAACCCGATCGTACTCGATCGGGTTGATTTCTGGCGATGACTGTCCGCCTGCTCAGAGCAGGCGGAAGGTTATGGAGCAGCGGTCTTTGTGAACGCTGCTTCATAACTGCTGTTTCTGGCGAGTCTGCAGGCTCGCCAGAAACATGGGGCATCAAGCTCCATTCGGAGCTTAATAAATATGCCCCAAAGTCTCTAGATCTTAGTGTGCTCTAAAGAATAACATAGGACTAAAGTCATTCTCAACCCTAACCGAACAATTTTAAAACTAATTGATTTTCTTATTTGGTGATTTCTTTGCCTTAGAGAGAAAAAAAATGCTTGTTCCTAAAACGTTGTTCAAAAATGTGAACCTGTTGCCGAGTGTGTACCAAAGCTGGCAATAGTCTCATAAATGGAAACATTAAAATGTTTTTTTCTTTTAAATATTGAAAGCGGCATTGTTGATATATAGCATAAATAATGTATTAAGCACTACAATTTCACCTAATAAAACCAAGCAGTACAAAGCTAGTCCAGAAGCACATAGGGCCAACTAGTGCCATAGGTTTGCCACGGCTTTTAAGTTGTGATTACATAAACCTATTATTGATCAAAATGGTATAAACTTTAATTTAGCAACAACATGTGCATTATTTTGCAGTCCAGGGATATACCCCTTTAAAAAGATTTCAAGTACATTTCAGTTTTTGCTTTTGCAGTACTCGTTAGGGACATATATAAATGAGGTTCAGCACTGCTCAGCCAATCACTGTGCAGTTTGCAGCAGGGTAAAGATTCTAGATCCTGTAGGATAGACATCCTCAAACTTGGCCCTCCAAAGGTCTTGGAACTACATGTCCCATGATGCTAATCAGCATATCAGCTGGCTGAGCATTATAGGAAATGTAGTTCTAAAAGCACTGAAGGGCCAAGTTTGAGGATGTCTGCTGTAAGATATGCTCAAGTCTCTCAGGGGGGTTAGAGGAAAAACACAATTTGCAGAGTTAAATTATACTAAAAACAGGAAAATGAATAATAACAGTATACTCTAAATATTTCCTTACTTTTCATGCTTAAAGGGACAGTATACACCAATTTTCATATAACTGCATGTAAAAGACACTACTATAAAGAAGATTATACACAGATACTGACACAAAAATCCGGCATAAAACCTTTTATAAACTTACTTAGAAGCCCCCAGTTTAGCACTGTTGATAAGGTTAGACGGGGATACCCACTGAAAGGGAAAGCAGGAAAAGCAGACACGCCCCCCTCTCCTGCATATGAAAAGACAGATTACACAAACAGGAGCCAGCAGAAGTCTGTAAACGCGTGTATACATCTGAAACTTTGGGGCTTGTTCAGGAGTCTAAAAATCAGCACAATGTTTTAAAAAATAAGCAAAACGATAAATATTTACAAAAACAATCCCAGATGGGCTATATAAATGGATCATCTACAAAACATTTATGCAAAGAAAAATCTAGTGTACAATGTTCCTTTAATATCCATTTCCCTCGGTTGTCCTTTCTTGTGACAATGCAGCATTTGTTCTATCTAATATCACATAATTTGGACACCCTGTGTCTGTTCTCATTTATGCCCTGGTGATCAAACATTGTCAGACCCACAAATCCATGCAAAGTCTTTGGGGCTTTTCTTTTAGCATTATATTGCAAAGTATGTGACTCTCCTTCCTAGATCATTATGCCCTTACAGAGTACAATGTAAAATGAACATTTTAGTATCTATCTGTCCAACATATCCCATTGGGGTAATTTTTATAAACCTTGTTTACATAGATTTTTTATAACTAGTACTTAATTACTGAAAGTTTCAGAAAAAAGGTGGGTAATACAACAGGCAACAGCAGTGATTTTAAATGTCAAAATAATGACAAAGGAGACATTTGTAAACATTGTAATACACTCCAGCTGGTAAAATGGATAATATGGAACACATTAAGGAGAGAAACAAAATCATTGCATACATTGAAATGGGACTCTGTACTCCTATAGCAGGCTTAACAATATGGTTGCTCAATGTATAGCACAGCTCAGTGACCCTGGCAAGCGAGGTTGCTGTTTACTCCTGTCGGCTTCGTTATCTCTGTGAGGCATCGGATTAGTGTGTCACTGGCTTCTCCCACAATTACGGGTTTAAATAATGCACTTTTACTTATTGCCTGCATATTGGTTCTCTGTATCCTGAGTGCACTGGACTCTGTTGACTATTCTCTTGCCTCTTGATTTGGTACTGCTTCTGCCTGACTGGTTATTTGGAATTCTGTTCTGTTACCATAGAAGGGTTCATTGGAATATACAGGAGAAAGTTTTTCAAAAGGGCGACAAAGACGGCTATTGATTGCTCGATGTGACCCTATCTTAAAGATTCTATCTCTGCTGTATATAAGTATTAACCTTACCTTGTTAAAAAGTTGCTAATATTGGATGTAATTTCATCCTTAATCTCTCAAGTTGGGTTAAAAATACAGCTCAGATATCCAGTGGACATATTTCACTTATCATGGCCGGGTGTAATGATGACGTAAGGAAAGCAAGATTTGCACAATTGTTTAAGGGCACAGCCACATCTAATACTATAGTGGATATTGATAAAAAAAAAAAAAGTGGATTTGAATATTCTTTTTGCCGATAAAGAAAAACTGAGTATCAAGGAACTGAAACTTTGGTGGGATATTGAATTCTTGGAATTGTATGTTAAAGAAAAAAAGATACCAAGGGGACTGAGAATAAAAAAATATCCTGCATTTCATAGAGAATTCCCACAGTTTATGGTTGGATGGAATGAGGCTTTAAGCGACTGCTCTATATTTCTGATGGAAAAATTGATAAAGTTTAAAAAAGAACAAAGAGAGGGGTTACTCAATGAAATTGAGCAGCTGACTAGAGATATTGAGGCTTTTAAAGGGGAAGTTATATTTGAACCGTATCAGAAACAACTTAATGATACTCTGGAATAATTAAATAAATAATTATCTGACAACAAATATAAGAAGTATGAAAGAGACAATAAGGACTATGAGCTTGATGTGGTATATAATTGGAACACATTGAAACAAATAAAATCAAAAAAGGGTAAGAATAATAGTGGAAAAAATAACAAAAATTACTCAAAAAGTAGTGAAAATAAAGCCAATAATTCCAAAAAAGTTACTTTTTCAAGATTTGAGAGTTCGACTTCCAGAAATGAATCCAATACAAGTGAATGAGATATTCCAATATCCACATCCACACCAAAAAACAAGATCCCAGAAAGAACTATTGAAGAAATGGGAGCAAGACCAAAAAACGGGGAACAGACATAGGAGCAAAAACGAGGTACAAGAGATGAAGACGCCACGCTACCCAAGTAGACAAAACTCCAAGAAGTACAATTTCAGGAAACAACAGAACTAAAAATTATTAACTTATCCTCCATAGCTTTAAGTGACTTTGAAAAATCTGTGCTCTCAAAGGGTTTAGGCTTTGCTCCCTTACAGGACTTTGATTTATTTAGTACTATTCTGGACTTAAATACGTTTGTTAGAAAGATCACGTTAAAGAAACATTTCAAAGATAAT
Organism: Bombina bombina; assembly: GCF_027579735.1. NCBI lineage: Eukaryota > Metazoa > Chordata > Amphibia > Anura > Bombinatoridae > Bombina > Bombina bombina. Next base: position 1,064,857,817 of record NC_069501.1, on the reverse strand, counting down.
AGTGAGCAAAGTATTAGAACTGAGAAAAATGCATCTGAAAATATTATCTTAGGTTCGGATGTAAGGTTAAATTTTGAAGAACTTTGTGATATAGTCTCCTTGTGTGATTTACAACAGGGTGATACTAGGGATAATAAAACTGGACAGCAACCATTACATGGTATCAAAATGAGTAATGTTTATTCTGTACAAACACGGAATGACATCATAGAGATATTTCACTCAATCATTGAACAAGATTTGGGGAATTTGTAAAATAATGTATCTAAGAAATATAAATACAGGGGTAATTTAACGAAGAGAGAGAGATAGATGCCCTTAATAGAATAAAGGAAAATCCGGATCTAGTGATCCTTGATTCTGATAAGGGTGGATCGATAGTCATCTTAAATAAACAACAGTATTTAGATGAATCCTAAAGACAACTTGGAGACAGTGATACATATAAGAAACTGACATTCAACCCCACTAGTAAATTTTTGGATAAATTAAAGCATATGTTGGATAATGCAGTTGAGCATTCAGTACTAACAAATAAAATGAGTGAAAATATTTTTGCTAAACATCCAAGAATACCAGTATTCAAATATTTACCCAAAGTACATAAGTGTTTAACTAACCCTCCGGGGCGCCCATTATTTCTGCCATTGGGTCCCTTGGAGAGAGATTAGGAGAGTGGGTGGACGCACAATTACAACCTGTGGTTCAGTCACTCCCCAGTTTCTTGAGAGACACAAAACATCTATTGATGTTACTGAGAGGGCAGGAGTGGGATATTGAAACAACATTTGTGACTATAGATGTTGTATCCCTATATTCATGCATACCGCATGGATTGGGGATTGCAGCTATTAAAGAATGCTTCGTAAATATTCTAATTATGCAGAAGATTTAATTGAATTTATTATTGAAGCAATTACTTTCTTGCTTAATCACAATTATTTTGTGTTTAATGGGAAATTTTTTATTCAGAGAAGGGGCACAGCGATGGGTCAATATTTGCCCCATCATATGCAAACCTCTACCTGGTAGGAAGTAACAGTCTTTGGACTTGATAACATGTATAGAAAGAATATAACATTTTATATGAGGTATATCGATGATATGCTCCTCTTTTGGAGAGGGGACACTGATAGTCTTGAGAACTTTGTACGACATCTGAATAATAACGAACAAAATTTAAAATTTACATTTAGTTTCTTGAAGGAATATATTCCATATCTAGATGTCAGACTAAGCAATGAAGATGATCGGGTTGTCTCAGAGGTATACAGGAAGGATATCTCAGGAAACACGATTCTTAGGGCAGATTCGTCTCATCCTTATCACTTAAAAAGAGGATTATCGAAAGGACAATATATAAGGTTGAGAGAAAACTGTACCACAATGGAGAAATATTGGGAGCATGCGAATTCCCGAATTGAGAGGCTCTGTGATAGAGGCTATGATTTAACTACATTAAAGGATCTGTCAACTAGAGTATCGAGCATGGATAGAGATTCTTTATTGAAAAAAACAAAAATAAAGGTTTTAAGAAAGGAGGAATTAACTTTGTTACAACTTTTAGTAGGCAGTTTGGAGAAATACGTAGTACATAGATCTTAAGGATGTCTCAAAAAAATGTAACTTTGTTTCACAAAATTCGAAAACCATAGGTGATATTGTCAGGAAAAACTTTGGAGAGAAAGGTGTAAATGGGAAAAGTGTATGAACTTGGCTTTCAGCTAAGCAAGGGTTCCATAGATGTGGGCATAAACCTTGTAAAAGCTGTAACTATGCAAAAACTGGGGATACTTTTGTATTCACCAACACAAAGCAAAAGTGTAAGAAACAGAGCTATATAAATTGCACTTCTACTTTTGTTGTGTATCTTATAACTTGCTTCTAGATTTCTAAAGGACAGGATTAGGGAGCATCTCCTGTCCCTGGAGGCTGAAATACCAAGAACACCGGTAGCAAAATATTTTGCCACACATAGTTCACAATTGAATATGTTCAGCTTCCAGGGTATTGAATGTGTTTTGGATATATACCTTAAAAACAGGACAACCGTATGGCATGAACAAGATCAGTGATTTAAAGTTGTTTATAGACAATACTTAGGTCTGATCTTCTTACCATTATTGTTGTGTGATAAAACTTATTACATAACTCTTTGTATGTAAACAATCTGCATATAAATAATCAGAAAAATAAAGAACAGTACCATTAGATTTGTGGGATATAGGAATGAGAGATGTTATAAAATTAAAAATAGAAAATAATAAAAATTAAAATTAAAAATAAATTTCAAACAATTATGGTGTGATTAAAAATAACTGTATATAGGGCTCTAACATCTATAGAACTGCTTTTTAGATACCAGGATAGGAGACTGTGGAGGTGTAGTAGTATAGTTGCAAATATTTGCAAATGTAGTTTACAAAGTGGTAGAATAATATTTTATTTTTTCATTCATATTTTTATACGTGTAATAGAATATTTTTTACCTTTTTACTATTTAAAAAACAACCAGAATGACTGCTTCTTTATATAGAAAAAAAACATGTAAGATTAAGTTACCCGGAGTTGCACGGATATGCTTATCTATACTATGCATGTTAAGTGTTAATGAGAGAGATACTCCACAGTATATTACTTGGCGTTTGGAAAGAACCGAGTTATGAAATCCACTTTTTTAGTTTTAAAGTTTTTGCACATGTTATATATGTTTTTACAGTACAGGGAGTGCAGAATTATTAGGCAAGTTGTATTTTTGAGGATTAATTTTATTATTGAACAACAACCATGTTCTCAATGAACCCAAAAAACTCATTAATATCAAAGCTGAATAGTTTTGGAAGTAGTTTTTAGTTTGTTTTTAGTTATAGCTATTTTAGGGGGATATCTGTGTGTGCAGGTGACTATTACTGTGCATAATTATTAGGCAACTTAACAAATAACAAATATATAGCCATTTCAATTATTTATTTTTACCAGTGAAACCAATATAACATCTCAACATTCACAAATATACATTTCTGACATTCAAAAACAAAACAAAAACAAATCAGTGACCAATATAGCCACCTTTCTTTGCAAGGACACTCAAAAGCCTGCCATCCATGGATTCTGTCAGTGTTTTGATCTGTTCACCATCAACATTGCGTGCAGCAGCAACCACAGCCTCCCAGACACTGTTCAGAGAGGTGTACTGTTTTCCCTCCTTGTAAATCTCACATTTGATGATGGACCACAGGTTCTCAATGGGGTTCAGATCAGGTGAACAAGGAGGCCATGTCATTAGATTTTCTTCTTTTATAACCTTTCTTGCCAGCCATGCTGTGGAGTACTTGGACGCGTGTGATGGAACATTGTCCTGCATGAAAATCATGTTTTTCTTGAAGGATGCAGACTTCTTCCTGTACCACTGCTTGAAGAAGGTGTCTTCCAGAAACTGTCAGTAGGACTGGGAGTTGAGCTTGACTCCATCCTCAACCCGAAAAGGCCCCACAAGCTCATCTTTGATGATACCAGCCCAAACCAGTACTCCACCTCCACCTTGCTGGCGTCTGAGTCGGACTGAAGCTCTCTGCCCTTTACCAACCCAGCCACGGGCCCATCCATCTGGCCCATCAAGACTCACTCTCATTTCATCAGTCCATAAAACCTTAGAAAAATCAGTCTTGAGATATTTCTTGGCCCAGTCTTGACGTTTCAGCTTGTGTGTCTTGTTCAGTGGTGGTCGTCTTTCAGCCTTTCTTACCTTGCCCATGTCTCTGAGTATTGCACACCTTGTGCTTTTGGGCACTCCAGTGATGTTGCAGCTCTGAAATATGGCCAAACTGGTGGCAAGTGGCATCTTGGCAGCTGCACGCTTGACTTTTCTCAGTTCATGGGCAGTTATTTTGCGCCTTGGTTTTTCCACACGCTTCTTGCGACCCTGTTGACTATTTTGAATGAAACGCATTGATTGTTCGATGATCACGCTTCAGAAGCTTTGCAATTTTAAGAGTGCTGCATCCCTCTGCAAGATATCTCACTATTTTTGACTTTTCTGAGCCTGTCAAGTCCTTCTTTTGACCCATTTTGCCAAAGGAAAGGAAGTTGCCTAATAATTATGCACACCTGATATAGGGTGTTGATGTCATTAGACCACACCCCTTCTCATTACAGAGACGCACATCACCTAATATGCTTAATTGGTAGTAGACTTTCGAGCCTATACAGCTTGGAGTAAGACAACATGCATAAAGAGGATGATGTAGTCAAAATACTCATTTGCCTAATAAGTCTGCACTCCCTGTATATGAATTATGTGTATATAGTTCTTTTTTGTAAATGTACTTATTAATTATTAGCTGTTAGAGGTAGTCTATACTACCTATAATGATTGACAAATTTGTAAAAAAAAATTGGAATAATGTTATTGGCTGTTAATACCAACTCCTGACTGCTAAATAGCCGTGTGTGTCTAGTGTTAAATCAGCTCTGAAGAAACGCTGCTTGGGCGTGAAACGTGTCAGCTGTGTACACTAAGTGTTGTGTGTGCTGTGCCCTTATATTGGACTTTTAACTTTACTTAAGAATAAAGATTTTTTTACTTTTAAAAGCTTGGAGTTCCTGATGCCTCAACCTTATTAAACACCCTGAATGCTGTCATTTGGAACTTGCAATTTGTTGTATGGAGGTCGAGGGTCAGATGGACACGACCGATGTGAGGAGAGGAATTACGCAGCAGTATCTCCATGCTACAGTGTAAGCATATGGAGAACGGAGCATTCTGGTATGTGGCGATACGGGCGGTAAGTCGTTTATATTCCTCCTACAATTGTGATCTTATGCTGGATAAGCTGTTACCATAGAAGGGTTCATTGGAATATACAGAAGAAAGTTTTTTAAAAGGGCGAGAAACACGGCTATTGATTGCTCGATGTGACCCTATCTTAAAGATTCTATCTCTGCTCTATATAAGTATTAACCTTACCTTGTTAAAAAGTTGCTAATATTGGATGTAATTTCATGCATAATCTCCCAAGTTGGGTTAAAAATACAGCTCAGGTATCCAGTGGACATATTTCACTTATCATGGCCGGGCGTAATGATGACGTAAGGAAAGCCAGATTTGCACAATTGTTTAAGGGCACAGCCACATCTAATACTATAGTGGATATTGATAAAAAAAAAGTGGATTTGAATATTCTTTTTGCCGATAAAGAAAAACTGAGTATTAAGTATTAACCTTACCTTGTTAAAAAAATATTTGGAATTCTGGCCTGCCCCCGACTATCCCTCTGTCTGAAGATTCTGCCTTGTTTTGCTTGATTATTGCTGATCCGGCCTGTCAACTTCACTTCGGTAACTTGTGTTACTTTCCCTGTATTCCTGCTACCTGCTAGACCTGCGTTTCTCTACGCTTACTTGTTCTGAGTTGTCTATAGTCACTTCCCAGCCTTTGGGTCCTAATGTTATGTTTTTAGGCTCCTGTCATTTCACCTGACGCTGGGATAAGAAGACTACTAGCCAGGCAATTGGAGTAATGGGAGAACTTCCTTGCAGGCCTGATAATTTCATTAAAAGAGGGATTTATTGGCAAGATATCTTTGCATAACTTGCTGCAAAAATATATATATTTTATTTATGATTGTGTTGATTTTCCTTTAGCTAATAAAACATGCCATTTGTTTTGTAGAACACATGACTGTTTTCGCAAACAATACTTTACTAGTTTTAAAGGAACATTCTAATTTAAAAATAAAATATTCTATTCCAATAGATACACAAATGATTAGGATAAAGATGGTAATTGGACGATTCACATGAATGCTGTTCCTTATATACTCACTGGCGTTAAACATGCAAGCTAGATTATGAGTGGAGCGCAATTTACTAGAGCATTAAATTTGCTTGCACAGAGGCTTTTTGTATGCATCAGGTAGCGCTCTTATTACAAGTTGAAAGTAAAAAACTTTTAAACGAGCATTAACCAAAAGTGCTCAAAAAGTTGAACTTTGACTATTGTAACTGCGTTAACGTAGTCCCCCATACACTTAAATGGAGTTTGCATGCAAACCCGATCATGTTTAACAAAGTGCGCTAACCTGACATGAAATATAAATATTTAACATTCCAATGTTCTTCACAAAGAAGAATATGTTCTAGTCATTCTTAAATACATATTTCTATATATATATTTAAATTTTTTGGTAAAGTATATATATATATATATATATATATATATATATATATATATATATATATATATATATATATATATACATATATATGTACTATATCTATACATATATATGTACAGTATATATATTTACATATATATATATATATATATATATATATATATATATATATATATATATATATAATACAGTACAATATTCTTAGGCCACCATTCGATTTGTTTTTTAGCAAAGTTTTAATGACCATCCATATTTATTTTTTGGTATGTTTATTAACCCTTTAAGGACACAGCTTTCAGTTTGCTCAATTGTTTTATAACGGAAAAATTCTGTCATATGTCCTTAAGAGGTTAAGATACACACAGAAAAAACAGGAAATAAACACAATTTTCAAAACAAAATGACTTCTTCAGACAAAAGTCAGTATTTAGTGTGACCTCCCTTGGCACTAAGCACATCTTGAACTCTTTTGGGGAAACTTTCCTGAAGTCTTCTGAAGTAATCTTCTGATATATTATACCAGCCTTTTTTTCAGCACTTCCCGGAGTTCTTCTTTAGATTTAGTTTGTCTTTTATTTATTTCTCTGCCCAGGTGATCCCATACTGCCTCTATAATATTCAGGTCTAGAATCTGTGGAGGCCAGTCCATGACTGTCAGTGTTTTATCAGCTGTTTTTCTCTCCAAATATGATTTCACTGCATTAGCAGTGTGCTTGGGATCGTTATCATGCTGAAAAATAAAGCTATTCCCAGTCAGGCACTGTCTAGAAGAAACAACATAATGAATTAAAACCTGTCTGTACTTTTCAGCATTCATGATCCCATCAATTCGGACAATATCGCCAACAGCACTGGCAGAAATTCAGCTCCAAACCAGGACAGACCTCCACCATGATTCACTGAAGGCCACAAGCACTGATTCTTACATTTCTCTCCAACTCTTCCTCTCACATATTGCTGACATTTGGGCCCAAAAATGTAAAACTTGAATTTGTCACTCCATAATACTCTTTTCCACTGATCTTTATTCCAATCTTTTTGAGCTTTAGCATATGTTAACCTTTTCATCATGTTCCCCTTCTGAAAAAGTGGTTTCTTGGCTGCTACCCTTCCATCAAAGACCATTTCTAATCAAGCTTCTTCGGACTGTAGAAGGGTCAACTTGGCATCCCGATGAAGCTGCCAGATGCTGAGCAGGTTCTTGCTGGACTTCATCTGGGCTCTTAAAGAAGAAACTCTAAAAAACGTCTCATCACATTTTGAAAGTTTTCTTGGCCTTCCAGAACTTTTTTGTCCTTGATCTCTCCTAAATCTTCAAATTTCTTTATAACAGCTTGAATACCACATCTTGCGTATCCAGTTTGTTTGTTGATTTCCCTTTGAGAGTGGCCTTGCTAATGAAAAATTATGATTTTATGTCTGTCAAATTCTGTGATCTTTGGCATTTTAAATGGCATGAGGTGATTGAAAGTCTTGAAAGTCTTATTAGCAAGCGTCCAATGAATTAAACTCATAACATATGTGTATGTAATGCCCAAGCATGTCTTGCACAAACCTGGTGTAATAGACCTTTTTCACAGCAGTCATTTTGACATGAAATAGTAGGATAAACAAAGGTGTTAGCAATGACATTAATTAGGTTCCATTCCATTTAGGTTTACGAGAGCCAGGTTCCTGCTATTGCTGAAGTTTAAGGGGAGGTCACACTAAATACGTGCCACTTTAGCCTATAGAAGCTGTTTTTTCATATATTGTTCTGTTTTTAATACTGCATACAAATATTCTGCATTTTCTGGTTGTATTCTAATAAAGAGACTGAGAAATAATTATATATGGTCATTATATCATTGCTAAAACAACAAATCTAATGGTGGTTTTAAGACTTTTGCACAGTACTATATATATATATATATATATATATATATATATAACTATACAGTATCTATATATCTAACTATATATATATATATATATATATATATATATATAAAATTATATTTAGGTATAGATATATACAGATAAATATATAGGAATATTTATTTAAAAATACTTAGAACATATATGAAGTACATTGGAATGTGAAATATTTACAATACATACACAGTTAGACACTTTATATATATATATATATATATATATTTATATATATATATATGTGTATATATATGTATTTATGTGTTTATAGGTGTATATATGTCTGTAAATACATATACACACATTTAAATACATAAATATATATTTACAAATATAAACATATGTGTGTATATATATATATATATATATATATATATATATATATATATATATATATATATATATATATATAAATATATATATAATATATTATAATAAGTTTGATTCACACTACTTCACTTATATTCAATAACTCATTCGAGTAATCTGACTTGTAAGTTAATATCAGATCAACACTGTGCTCGGGTGGATATGGGTTATAAATTAATAAATCAAAAAAGAGTATAAAGTTAAATTACTAACTAGCGGTTCCAATAAAGGTCTACTGCCCCTTTAAATTTCCTTACCACTATCTACTCAAAGATATAGTTACTCCACTATCAATATAATACATACATTAGAATTGCAGAGGATATTGATAATAGGATCACATTCATGAAACAATAGTTCTATTGCACATATGATTTATTCACTGCCAGCTTCAAGAAAATAACCATTTACAAAATAACGAACTTGGGCCCACTCTTGTGCACGTAATGATATACATATACACACATTTAAATACATAAATATATGTACACAATACACATATAAACATATGTGTGTGTATATATATATATATATATATATATATATATACATATACATATTTAGACATGAGACCTCATATTTAGAGCTGAGATCTCATATCTTTGAGCCCTTTTTATGCAATATTTTTTATATTCTAATATTAGACAGTGTTACTATGATTATAACTGTTTTTTAAATAAATATTTGATGTGTTTGGTGAAATTTTTTGTCAAGTGTAACAGTTAGCCAAAGTTCTGAAGTTGTTCTTTCCTGACGCGCGTTCAATTAAATTGCGCTCAAGTGAATGCTGCCGACATGTGCAAAGAGCTGCGATAAACCCCTAGTGCGCCACTCACAGAGAAAGGAATTTGCATAAAAAAAATAAAATGTTTTATTTTTTAACTAGAAAGTTAGTTTAATGTCAATGTTACTAGCCAAATTTAAAATAATACATTTTAAATCACATTCCTTATCATCTTATTATGAAAATTAGCTGATTATTGGCTCCTGTATTTATTTTGGTTGGCCAACTTCCCAGTCCATTATTAAAGAAAGCTGTGATTTTCTCAAAACAGACTGATTAATCAAGATTAATTAAAATGTAAAAATTGAACTAATTAGCATTTTTTTTACTATTTAAGGTATTGTGAAATGATAGAAATAAATTGTTTGAGAACAGTCATTTAAAATGCTAACACCTAAATTATATACTTTAAAAGAGGAAACAAAATAAACCTTCTACTTAATATTTTGCAGAGGAATAAAAAAGAAAGCTAATGTTGCAGTTTCACTGGGACAGTGGCCAAAAAATTAATTCAATTACATTTTACAAAACAAACATGAACATTAGTGACTAAATAACAAAGTCAAATATATCTATTCCAGCTTATAAATTATTTGTACCTTTGTGAAAGAAATGTTTAAAGGGATAGACATGGTGCTTGAGATTTGAATATATAAACCAATATATGTGATATCCACTAGTCCACTAAACCCATTGCAGTGAATGAGTAAAAATGTTCTCTTTTTCCCATATGATTATTTAACACAGTTAATATCCGATCAGCCAATAGAATGCGAGCTCAATCTGATTGGCTGATTGGATCAGCCAATCGGATTGAACTTGATTCTGATTGGCTGATTCCATAAGCCAATCAGAATATTCCTACCTTAATTCCGATTGGCTGATAGAATCCTATCAGCCAATCGGAATTTGAGGGACGCCATCTTGGATGACGTCCCTTAAAGGAACCGTCATTCTTCAGTTGGACGTCGCCGGAAGAAGATGGGTCCGCGGTGGAGGTCTTCAGGATGGAGCCGGTCGTCATCGGATGAAGATAGAAGATGCCGCTTGGATCAAGATGGTTGCCGGTCCGGATCGCCTCTTCTTCCCGGATAGGATGAAGACTTTGGAGCCTCTTCTGGACCTCTTCAGCCACCGGATGATGGATCGCTAACCCCCGCTTGGGTTGGATGAAGATTTTGGAGCCAGGACGGATCGGTGATACCTGGTGAGGTGAAGACAAGGTAGGATGATCTTCAGGGGCTTAGTGTTTATTTAAGGGGGGTTTGGGTTAGATTAGGGGTATGTGGGTGGTGGGTTGTAATGTTGGGGGGGTATTGTATGTTTTGTTTTTACAGGCAAAAGAGCTGAACTTCTTGGGGCATGCCCCGCAAAGGGCCCTGTTCAGGGCTGGTAAGGTAAAAGAGCTTTTAACTTTATTAATTTAGAATAGGGTAGGGCATTTTTTATTTTGGGGGGCTTTGTTGTTTTATTAGGGGGCTTAGAGTAGGTGTAATTAGTTTAAAATTGTTGTAATATTTTTCTTATGTTTGTAAATATTTTTTTATTTTTTGTAACTTAGTTCTTTTTTATTTTTTGTACTTTAGCTAGTTTATTTAATTGTATTTATTTGTAGGAATTGTATTTAATTAATTTATTGATAGTGTAGTGTTAGGTTAATTGTAGGTAATTGTAGGTAGTTTATTTAATTAATTTATTGATAGTGTAGTGTTAGGTTTAATTGTAACTTAGGTTAGTATTTATTTTACAGGTAATTTTGTAATTATTTTAACTATTTTAGCTATTAAATAGTTCTTAACTATTTAATAGCTATTGTACCTGGTTAAAATAAATACAAAGTTACCTGTAAAATAAATATAAATCCTAAAATAGCTATAATATAATTATAATTTATATTGTAGCTATATTAGGATTTATTTTACAGGTAAGTATTTATCTTTAAATAGGAATAATTTATTTAATAAGAGTTAATTAATTTCGTTAGATGTAAATTATATTTAACTTAGGGGGGTGTTAGTGTTAGGGTTAGACTTAGCTTTAGGGGTTAATCCATTTATTAGAATAGCGGTGAGCTCCGGTCGGCAGATTAGGGGTTAATAATTGAAGTTAGGTGTCGGCGATGTTAGGGAGGGCAGATTAGGGGTTAATACTATTTATTATAGGGTTAGTGAGGCGGATTAGGGGTTAATAACTTTATTATAGTAGCGGTGCGGTCCGCTCGGCAGATTAGGGGTTAATAAGTGTAGGCAGGTGGAGGCGACGTTGAGGGGGGCAGATTAGGGGTTAATAAATATAATATAGGGGTCGGCGGTGTTAGGGGCAGCAGATTAGGGGTACATAAGGATAACGTAGGTGGCGGCGCTTTGCGGTCGGCAGATTAGGGGTTAATAAGTGTAGGCAGGTGGAGGCGACATTGAGGGGGGCAGATTAGGGGTTAATAAATATAATATAGGGGTTGGCGGTGTTAGGGGCAGCAGATTAGGGGTACATAAGGATAACGTAGGTGGCGGCGCTTTGCGGTCGGCAGATTAGGGGTTAATAAGTGTAGGCAGATGGAGGCGACGTTGAGGGGGGCAGATTAGGGGTTAACAAATATAATACAGGGGTCGGCGGTGTTAGGGGCAGCAGATTAGGGGTACATAGGGATAATGTAAGTAGCGGCGGTTTACGGAGCGGCAGATTAGGGGTTAAAAATAAAATGCAGGTGTCAGTGATAGCGAGGGCGGCAGATTAGGGGTTAATAAGTGTAAGGTTAGGGGTGTTTAGACTCGGGGTACATGTTAGAGTGTTAGGTGCAGACGTAGGAAGTGTTTCCCCATAGCAAACAATGGGGCTGCGTTAAGAGCTGAACGCGGCTTTTTTGCAGGTGTTAGGTTTTTTTTCAGCTCAAACAGCCCCATTGTTTCCTATGGGGGAATCGTGCACGAGCACATTTTTGAGGCTGGCCGCGTCCGTAAGAAACTCTGGTATTGAGAGTTGAAGCTGCTTTAAAAATGCTCTACGCTCCTTTTTTGGAGCCTAACGCAGCCTTTATGTGGACTCTCAATACCAGAGTTATTTTTATGGTGCGGCCAGAAAAAAGCCGGCGTTAGTTTTTCGGGTCGTTACCGACAAAACTCCAAATCTAGCCGTAAGTGAATTTTTGGGAAATGTTAAAACATGAATTTCTTTATTTTTAAAGGAGAATCTAAATACCAATTTTCACGTCTGTAACATCTTTGGTTTTTGCAATATATTTATCCTCATAAATCTGCCCCCCCCCCTTTTGAGTCCCCTTTAGTGGATTTTGTGGAAATGGTAAAAGATGTGTTTCTTTATTTTTCAAGGAGAATCTAAATACCAATTTACACGTCTGTAACATCTTTGGTTTTTGAGATATAGGTATCCTCATAAATCAGCCCCCCCCCCTTTTGACCCTGCTTAAGTGAATTTTTGGGAAATGCTAAAACAAGAATTTTCACGTCTGTAACATCTTTGGTTTTTGCGATATAGTTATCCTCATAAATCAACCCCCCCCCCCCTTTTGAGCCCCCTTAAGTGGATTTTGTGGAAATGGTAAAACACATGTTTATTTTTCAAGGAGAATCTAAATACCAATTTTCACGTCTGTAAAATCTTTGGTTTTTGCAATATAGTTATCCTCATAAATTAGCCCCCCCCCTTTGAGCCCACTTAAGTGGATTTCGTGAAAATGGTAAAACACGTGTTTCTTTATTTATCAAGGAGAATCGAAATATCAGCTTATAAGGTAAGGAGACGGGTGGAGGCAGCTTATAAGGTAAGGAGACGGGTGGGGGGCCCACCCCCTAGCCCTGAAATTTTTATTGCCCCAACTATGCCCATCCTCTTCTCCTATCTCACATTCCTACAGCCTTAACCCTTAGCATGCTCCAGGCCCATGCTGGGCCCTGCACTTCCTATGTTAATACATTTGGTTTTTCTACTGTTCTTCATATTTTCAAAGAATATCTACTGTTTGAAACTATTGTTTGCTCTGAAGTGCTGTATACTTCTCTGCACTCAAATGTGTCAGCTGATCATTGCAACAGTGCCAGGATGCTATATTTAAACATACTAGACATACATATGTTTTGACAGAGGGACAAAAGTTTAGTTAAATCTGGCTTTGAAGGGTTGATGCTTGCTGTCAGTATGACATTGTTTGATATTGTTGGATTAGGGCTTGGATCCCGGGGTTACATTTGACTGGTCTAACATCATAGCCAGATGCCATTGGTGCCATATGGGGTGTGCTAGCGCAGCCTACAGGTTCAGGGAAATGTTAAATAGGGATGTGGTGGCTTCCGACACTGGTTCCCAGGGCTTTGTGGTACGGCACAAAGCCATTACGGCTGACAAGCAGGACTTGGGAGCTATATAGACCCGATAGGGTTCACCTGACAGATGTAGGGTTAGACTTATTCCTAGGGGCATATAAAAAAAGGCTCTTGCTCCATTTCTGTAAGTCAGGTCGGGTGGGTGGTGGCAAGTGAAACCTGAGAAGCTATCCCTTGTAGTGGAAGGTCAAGGCCAGTAGCGCATGGAGATGTTCAACGGGGGGAGTGATGGCCAGGCTGATGGAGTGCCCTTCCCTCTGGGGTAGGTAGGCCAGGAGAACTCAGAACACTCCTAGTAACATCTCCATCTGAGCAGAGTCCCTCTGCGGTTGTCTAGATTGGGCCGCTGACCTCTTCAGTCCGGGGTAGTGTTAGCTTCTCATTTGCCGCCATCTGAGTTATAGTCTGTGTCAGTTATATTTAAATTAATATGTTAATAAAGGGAACCAGTGATGGTCCCATTACTTCCCAAACCAAGTGTCTGTCTTTATTTTTTTTTTGGGGGGGGGGGGCGGTTAGAGTTGTTAATTTATTATTAGAATGTTTTGAGTTATTCCCTTCTCCCTTCCTTCTGTTTGCAACCTGGTAAGCCTTAAGTCCCTTAAGTAAGTGTAAACCCAGAATAGGCATGCAGCATCATAAGGGTTAAGGCTGGCAGGGAGAGGGATAAGACTGTGAGTTTGGGGACTGGCTTACCTTTTTTATCCTGATGTCTGCAGTTCCCTATCAGATGGTGGCATGAGTAATGTACTGTAGGTAGGGGGCTATGGCTGAGACAGGGATAGGCATTCTAGTCTACATAAGCCATTAGCAGTAATTTTAACCTCCCTCCAATGACTAGTCATCTTGACCGGCCTGTTGATCTCAGAGCCTCCTGGTTCTTTTCAGCACCCTAACTGCGGGAGGTCACGGCCAGGAGCACATGGAGATGGTGAACAGGGGGAGTGATGGCCAGGCTGATGAGAGTGTGGCCGATTAGTTCAATTAGTTGGTGTGCCCCTCCCTCTGGGGTAGGCAGGCCAGAAGAATTCACCTATAGTAACATCTCCAACTGAGCAGAGTTCCTCTGCGGTTGTCTAGATTGGCCGCTGACCTCTTCAGTCTGGGGTAGTGTTAGCTTCTCATTTGCTGCCATCTGAGTTAAAGTCTGTGTTGGTTATATTTAAATTAATGGGTTAATAAAGGGGACCAGTGATGATCCAATTATTTCCCAAACAAGTGTCTGTCTTGTATTTATGGGAGAAGTTTAGAGCTATTATTAAAATGTTTCATTGAGTTATGGGTTATTCCCTTCCCCTTTCTTTCTGGTAGTGACTTGGAAAGCCTTTAATCCCTTATGCTTCTTATCCACTTCTCATCCACAGTGGTTTAGATGGTTTAAATAAAAAACACAATTGGAAATTAGCTACTGTATATTTTCAGATTGTCAGTCCTTCATCTGATTGGTACAATTGGGAAACAAGTATCCAGAATATTTTAGACTGATTAAAAGGAGGTTGAAGTTCAGGACCTCTTTTTCACTTAAAAAACTTACCTTCCTTTAATATACAGTTGGACAAAAAATGCTGAATGTAAATAAGTTGTGGGACACTCGTTACTTGCACTTATAATATGTAAAACTGAGAGAATTGTGTATAGTAACAAAAAAACGATTATTACTTTAAACTTGAATTTGCTTTTTATTCAGTGGTGGGGCTTAGCTTCTTGTAATAACATTAGTGATACAGGACTTTATCACAAACCTATGGGGATTTTTGTAGAAAAGTAATTTGCTATTTTTTTTCTACAGTATTGTGGTGGACCCCACATTTGGTTAAAGGGTCAGTCTAATCAGGAATTGTTATTGTTTAAAAAGATAGATAATCCCTTTATTACCCATTCCCCAGTTTTGCATAACCAATACTCTTATATTAACTTACTTTTTACCTCTGTAATTACCGTGTATCTAAGCCTCTGCAGACTGCCCCCTTATATTAGTTCATTTGACAAGCATGCAATTTAGCCAATCAGTGCTGACTACTAGGTAACAAAATGCTATGTATATGGCACACATGAACTAACAGCCTCTAGCTGTGAAAAACTGTCAAAATGCCCTGAGATAAGAAGCGGCCTTCAAGGGCTTAGAAGTTAATATATAAGACTTCCTATGTTTAGCTTTTAACAAAGAATACCAAGAGAACAAAGAAAATGTGATTATAAAAGTAAATTGGAACGTTGTTTAAAATTACAAGCCCTGGGGGGGCGGAGCTAACTACCAGACCGGACGGTCACACTATTCTGGAGCTCTGAGCAAAGTTATTTAATAGTTATACTAAACAGCTGGAAACACAATATATTATTACTAATTGACCTGATCACGTTATGCCTGCTGTATAGACATTAACAGGACTATCATCTGGATGTTTGCTGTTCGGCTGCGATTGCAGCTTCCCTGATTGCAGACGAGGTGCAGTTGTGGCTTCTACTTGGACACTGGAGGGTCGGGGCTCCGCTCCGGGTCTATATATTAGAGTACCACAAGGTAGTGAGAAGACCTGCTCATTAGGAATCCTATTTAGATCGCATCTCCCGGAACCTAATTTATTTGCTGTGCGCAGATCCCAGAGATCTTCGGCAAGGAGAAGGATAGCAGCATACCGGATCAGGAGAGGGAGATCTGTGAGCAAGCTTGCTACCATCTGCTTTCAAAGGTCTGATACCCACTTACAGTAGTAACGGCTGAGTCGGTAGATAGAAGATAGCTCATCGGCTATATACGGGCAGACATTTGTGTGAAAAGCACTTTGGCGCGAAAGGAAGCTATTTTGACAGACCTCGCAGCCTTTCTCAGAGACACTGGTGAGTGTGTCCATTTCTCTACAGGGCAATATAGGGTTGATCTAACTAAGTACTACTAGCTCTGCAATCTGCCCTAAACTAACTTGGTTATTTTAGAATTTACAGCAAGCTTAAAGGGTCATAACTTTGGCCTAGGGGTTCCACGTGGGCTATAAGTATACTTGTCTGAGAGTGACCTGGATGTATATTCCCTACAATTTTGGATTGGTATTTACCATGTTTTTTCTCCTATAAACTTGGGATTTTAATTGCAACAAAACAGTGTGTGAAGTGCCTGCCATTACTTTTTACTTATAAGTATGCTTGTTTAAGCAATCACTATCTTGTCAATAAACGACTGAAACCACAGATATTCTCTCAGAGTCTAGCACCCCTGAGTCTGCTACTTTACCCTAAGTATTGTTTACTTTCCCAGATAGATCATCTCACAGGGAATGATCTACAGGGGGCAGCTAGGCTGTTAATTTTCAAGCTGTATTAAAAACACTCACTATAGTTCGAATCTAGGCCTTCAGATCTGCCTTAAATCAAGAAGCTTTCTGGGGTTTATCTCCTCAGAGTCCTTTAACCTAGTGGTAGCTGAACCACTATTAAGTACATACATTCATATCTCTACTTGAGAAGGCTTTTGCTTTAACGTCAAATCATAGGAGAAACAGTTCTCACTTCATGACCCAAACCCAGACCTCATGATGTGGTGGTAAAACGCTCACATTGGAGCAGGGAAATAACATAATTCAAACATAATATAGAAGTTCATCTATACACTAACGGTGTCATCACTAAATATCTTAACACGAAACCTGCAAATATGTCTCATTCCAACAGGAAAAAAAATAGACAGGCAGATACCCCAAAAAGAACTGTAGCAGGTCATTTTCACAGTAAATTCATATCTGGGAGAGATATGTCTGATGAAGATTCAAGGGACGTCCCGTCTAGGCATGAAGAAGAAGTCGAAGTACATAACATTTCTAAATGTTCTTCAGATAACACAGAGACTATCTCCCTTAAAGAGCTCATTAAATCTCTGTCAGTCAAAATGGACTCTCATCATACATCTCTAAAACAGGTACTTAAATCTTCTGTTGCAGAACTTAAGAGAGACATTGCATCTTTAGGAGAAAGATCTGACATCCTTGAAAGAAAGCATGAGGATCTTGCGACTGACCACTCTAACCTCCTTTCTTACACACAATCACTGGCTGAGATGATTTCAGACTTAGAGGGGAAATTGACAGATCTGGAGGATAGGTCGAGGCGCAATAACATTCATATTCAGGGCATTCCCGAAAGTGTCGCTGCAAATGAGCTCCCATAATACCTCTCTGAGCTGTTTGTGGCACTGCTTGACACCCCACAAGATCCGGACTCAAGGATTGACAGAGCTCATCGAGCACTCAGTCTCAGAAATTCCAACCAGTCACAACCAAGAGATGTCATAGTATAACTTCACTACTTCAAGTATAAAGAAAAAATCCTTAAGGCAGCATTCCTCAATAAGAAGTTACCAGAGTCATATAAGGAAGTACAGTTCTTTCCTGACTTATCGTCACATACCTTATCTAAAAGGAGGTCTTTCTATACAGTCACACAATGTCTTCGCAGACACTCTATTAAATACAGGTGGGGTTTCCCTGTCAAGCTGTTTTTTCAATATGATGAATCCTCTTACAATTTGACAAACATTAAACAGGGAATGGAGGTCCTTGGCAAGTAAAACCTCCTACGGGATACTCCACCTCCCTCCTCATTCCAACTAGACCCCTCTTCTGCTCGTCAGGAAGACTCAGATGAAGATCCTCCTCCTCAAGTAAAATCACCGGTCCTCCGAGCGGCTGCTCCGGAATGGGACCCCAAACCAAGATGCTTGCCTCCAGCACCTAAAAGACAAAATCTATCTCTGCAGGAACCATAGACACTGTCTTCTGTATTAGAAATCTTGTTGTGACTTATTGTCCACTAACAAGTTTGAAGAGCTGCTACCCATATCGGATGAAGCTGTATCTTTATATCTTTTATTGAGTACTTGTTTTGCTTCTTTTCTTGTAGGGTATAATCTGTCCTACTGGACCTCAGGTCATGTTTGAAATGTCTAATAATTTGAACATTATCCCTGAAAATGTATCCTAAAAGTTTATGTCACTTATTTACTACTCCTTTTGAACTAGAGTTCTTGTTTACTGTGAATGTATATTTTTCTAGTGTTACTATGGTTATCATTGCCGGTTTATAGCCTTCTAGGTACACTTTTACCCGCTGAATTCTGCTGTTTTTAGGGAGATGTGTTAGAACTGTGTACATTCGTTATTATTCCCATAAGTTTTCTGGTGGTTTACTTTTACACCCTCACTCATCTGTTTTTACTGCCTTGAACATTTGGTAGATGTGCATGAGAGCATCTTTTTATAGAAGGCTTGTTTACCTATGAGTTTATATATAGTACTTCTATTACAGAGGTGTCACCCACAAACTAGATTAGATATATTCCTAATTATACGCCATAGAGAATTATCAGAATCTTGTCCATTCATCATTTTTAGTTACTACGTATACTCAAACTTTATGGCCCTACTAGTGAGGTTTCAGATTAATGTGTTAGTTTCACTGCTATTGATATGTACTATAAATCATGTGGGTAAATATATATCTCTTAGATGACAATACATAGTGAGACGTTAACCTATGGCACACACTATAAAGGACTATAACTCAATTCTGTTATTATTAAGCCGGATTACAGGTCTTAAACTTAAAACATTGTTCCAGTATTTTTACTCTCAGATGTTAGGGCTAAGTTGAGCTAGGCTTTACTTCTTCTAGAACTTAAGTACATAAGTTTTTGTTTAATGTATAGTCTTTTCTTATGCACCTCCCAGATAAAGACATGTCTATCAATATAATGCTATAATGCTAGCCAGTTCATGCATTGTTATAGATGATCATATACTCCTGTAAATGTACTTATAGTGCAATGTTTTATTATTATCCAGTAAGAGGCAATGTCTGAAGTTGTTGCTAGTACACATGGTCCTTGTTCCACAACAGATTAATGTAGTTTATCCTGTATAGGTGGCAGGAACTTAGTGAATCAACAAGACATTTATTAAACCAATAGTCATATGATAATCTAGTTCACCCAGAAGTTCTCAATGTCCTTTTATTCCATTGGGTTATAGATATCTGCATAATACCATATTTCTAACTGGTTATTACTTTACTATAGACAGGTATATACCCTCATAAGAGTAAGTTTGTTTGCAGATAGTCCATTCAGTATCCACCAGTGATGGGCAACATACTGTATATCTTTTATTCATATGTGCATTGTGCACTTCCTGGGGTTTATTGTGAATCATGGTCAAATTTCTACTAATATGGGAGAACATTGAGGTTAGATATTATAGCGCTAATTTCTTGTTCAGAACCAGAAGTAGATACCACTTGAAGACATCTAATTTACTTAAGTAATACTTTTATATACTATAAAATAGTTAAAGCCCCTCATACCTAACTTGTGATTGGGTAGATATACTAAGCGATCCTAACCTCAAGCTCAGTTATGGTTAACCATTATGTTATGAATAGGGTCCTCTAGATGGTTGATCTAAGTTATTTAGTATGGATAAGTTGTTGTCTGTGGCCAGGATAACACTTCACCATTTTGGTATTAAGACCATAGTTTTTCATACTGACAAGTTTTAGTTTGTTTATGAGAAAGTATGTTACAAGGTTTGTTTCACTCACCAGTATTTTTTTTTTATCTTTTGCATAGTTACTACACTTAGTCATAAAGTAGCTACCTGCCCCATTTATTTTGTAATATCAAATATGTGTTGGCTAGGTTTTGAGGGTCAGCTCTAACAAAGTAGTTCTCAATGTTGATATATGCCTTGGACTCCTCTTCGCTTTTTAGCATATAAACCCTTCTCCGAAACATTAACTTACATATATACCCTAAATTCCCCCATGGAATATTATCACTTCAGCACTTATAAATTTTAAGCATTTCAATGCCATATGACTTCTACCGATATTTTGTCCTATAATTGCCCCTTGATAATATGATTTAAAGTTCAAATATCCTTCACAAGATGCTCTTCTATATGGCTCCGTCCCTCCACCTTTCCCCCCATTTAATAAGTGGCGCTTGCCTGCTGAATTCCCCCCCCCCACATAATATTTTCACGATATGCTATCCTTAGGCCCAACAGAGGCCGCAGATCTGTCTACCATATGCTATCTTATTCCCATGTAGCTAATGGGCCCATAAGAGGTCTAGTCAGCCAGTTTCACTATTATATCCACAAAACTAGAGGTTTGAGAAGCCTATCTGCTATCAGGCATTGTTGTAATTTTTGTTGCCTTTGACTTCTATTGCCTTTTCATGTTCGACAATGTTTATTGACAAATTATTTATGTGCATCTATAGTTGCAAACTTATCATTTATGTTGTTTTTATTAACGCATAACCTCAATAAAAAATTTTTTTTAAATTACAAGCCCTATCTAAATCATGAAAGTTTAATTTGAACTAGAATGTCCAAATTAATAAGCCATCCTTATATTAAGCACGGCTTACATCATTTATTAGTTTTGTTTTAGCAAAGATGCACACAATTAGAAAATCAATTCTACTGATTAATTTTTTCAAGATTGAAGACTTAAAATTGCTTTTAAAATAGAGCAAATTTTTAAATCAGGCTATAAAAAAAGCTAGAAGGATATTTGAACATTTTATGGTAAATAATGGCAGTGAAAAAAAAAAAAAAAATATATATATATATATATATATATATATATATATATATATATATATATATATATATATATATATATATATATAGTAAAATTATGTTCCTACTATCTCTTAATCTGCTGTTGAAGTGAAATGTTGTTAAATTATTATTATTTTATTAACTATGTGTTTATGATTTATAAAAGTCATATAAATATATTAGAGAAAGACTACAACAAATCTTAAGTTCCATATGCAGTTTATTGAAGATATACAGAAAAGTGAGGAAATTCTAGCCTGGAATTTGAAGATCCAGTATTTATATACAAAATATCTAGTACACCACCTTTCCAATAAAAAGACAAGCAGGGATTTACAGGACCAGATTGCAATTAGTTCCATGCAAATTTATATCTTAATACATTTGGTTTTTCTACTGTTCTTTATATTTTCAGAGAATATCTACTGTTTGAAACTATTGCTTGCTCCGAAGTGCTGTATACTTCACTACACTCAAATGTGTCAGCTGATCATTGCAACAGTGCCAGGATGCTATATTTAAACATACTAGACATACATATGTTTTGACAGAGGGACAAAATTTTAGTGAAATCTGGCTTTGAAGGGTTGATGCTTGCTGTCAGTATGACATTGTTTAATAGGTTTGCTTCTTTGTTGTGACTGTTGAGCTTCTGCTTCCACTTGAACGGCGGTATTGGCCGCCGCCACCACCTGGTGCACATTCTCCTCCTCCGTATCCTGTATTGTATCCTCCTCCAGCTCCTCCACCAACTCCATAGCCTCCACCAGATCCGTAGCCGCCACCAGATCCGTAGCCGCCACCAGATCCGTAGCCGCCACCACCACCAGGTCCGTAGCAATAGCCACCTCCTGCACCTCCTCCAGCACCTCCTCCAGCACCTCCTCCTCCGCCTACTTGCATGCTTGATGAGCTACCACCGACAACAGCTAAAATTACAAATTAAAAGTTAGGTTTGATAGTGATAAAATAAAGCCTACAAATACATTTAGCAATGATTAACCTTATTTATACTTACAGATGCTCACGTTGCTCACTACCTGTCCAGACATTCTGTGAAGAAGAAAAAACTTGTGAAAACGTATTCTTTAAGAACTATTTAGATTGTCATATCATTAATCACTGTTAAAATATTCTACAATAAATGTATTTAAATGGAAATTACAGTCTCTATATATCAGCATTTTATTACCACACTGCAAATTATCTGAATTCAAAATAAATGCTTTAAAAGCATTGATACTGTAGTTTTGTGAGCAAAATTTACATTGTTTTAACATTTTGGAAAATACTCCTTGAAATGTCTTTGTAGTATTGTTTATCTTATTCTCTTTGTTGTGGCCAGTTAGGGACAGATATAAAGGAGCTCCTACACTGATCAAGCAATTACTGTGTAGAATATTGCAGGGACAGTGTTCAGAATCTTGCAGGATGTACTAAAGCCTTTCTGGAAGCAATGGAGTAACTATATTTTTCAGAGATAAACTACAGGATAAAATGAGAAATAAATCATTTGTAGCGTGGTGGAAGGTCTCATTTTCCCAGCTGTATTTTCTGATTATGCATTATGCTGACGAAACTTCTTCTTTTTTTTTTTTCAAAAATTTGACACTGTTAAAAAAATAGCTGCCAGTTTCTGGAAAAAATATTCCAGACTGTCTCTTTTCATCTTTTTATTATATTTTACAGATAGTGTTCTCTCTATATACTTCCTTTTAAGTGTGCGTGTTTTCGTGTGAGTGCATAATTAAACATTTGATTGGGAAATACATCCTGTACTTTTAGTATGATGCATATGTTGTATGATGCACACATTGAAGGAAAATGCATTTTCTTTGTCAACTTTTATTTTGTCATTCTTAAGGCTAATTCAAAACATAAATACTACAAAATGTTGTGAAACTAACCTGTCCTCTTCTCCTTCCAGCAGTGCCCTGTATGTGGCAATTTCAATGTCAAGTGCCAGCTTAGCATTCAATAGCTCCTGGTAGTCACGCAGTTGGCGGGCCACGTCTTCCTTGGCTTTCTTTAGAGCATCTTCAAGTTCCTTCAATTTATCTCTAGCATCTTTCAAAGCTAGTTCACCTCGTTCTTCAGCTTCAGTAACGGATGTCTGGAGAGCTGTAATCTATAAATACAAAAAGAAATGGTCCTGTTTTGAGCATTATGATATTCCCTTATATATAAAAGCACTGGTCTTTGTCAGCTGAGTTTAGATAGGTTACAAAAGGTGCAAGCTATTTAAAATTTTCTTCATGGCGATTTGAGGCTTTAAACTGTTATAAAACCAATGAAAAATCTAGCTTGTTATCTTCATTTGCATTTAGAAAAAAATCTTAATAATTTAAGGACCATTCCATCTATAATAATTACGGAGCAATTTGTAAACCTTTTATATATTAATGAAGGCGATTTAACACAGTGCTCAAGAAATTCCATCATCCATATAAATCATTACATGTGTGTGAGTCTGTGTATATGTGTATATGTGTATATGTGTATATGTGTATATGTGTATGTGTGTATGTGTGTATGTGTGTATATGTGTATGTGTGTATGTGTGTATGTGTGTATATGTGTATATGTGTATATGTGTATATGTGTATATTTGTATATGTGTATATGTGTATATGTGTATGTGTGTATATGTGTATATGTGTATGTGTGTATGTGTGTATATGTGTATATGTGTATATGTGTATATGTGTATGTGTATATGTGTATATGTGTATATGTGTATATGTGTATGTGTATATGTGTATGTGTGTATGTGTGTATATGTGTATGTGTATGTGTATATGTGTATATGTGTATGTGTGTATATGTGTATATGTGTATGTGTATATGTGTATATGTGTATATGTGTATGTGTGTATATGTGTATATGTGTATGTGTATGTGTGTATGTGTGTATGTGTGTATATGTGTATGTGTGTATGTGTGTATGTGTGTATATGTGTATATGTGTATGTGTGTATATGTGTATATGTGTATATGTGTATATGTGTATATGTGTATATGTGTATGTGTGTATATGTGTATATGTGTATGTGTATATGTGTATGTGTGTATGTGTGTATATGTGTATGTGTGTATGTGTGTATGTGTGTATATGTGTATATGTGTATATGTGTATGTGTGTATATGTGTATATGTGTATATGTGTATGTGTGTATATGTGTATATTTGTATATGTGTATATGAGTATATGTGTATGTGTGTATATGTGTATGTGTATATGTGTATATGTGTATGTGTGTATATGTGTATATGTGTATGTGTATATGTGTATATGTGTATATGTGTATGTGTGTATATGTGTATATGTGTATGTGTATGTGTGTATGTGTGTATGTGTGTATGTGTGTATATGTGTATATGTGTATATGTGTATATGTGTATATGTGTATATGTGTATGTGTGTATGTGTGTATATGTGTATATTTGTATATGTGTATATGTGTATATGTGTATGTGTGTATATGTGTATGTGTGTATGTGTGTATATGTGTATATTTGTATATGTGTATGTGTGCATATGTGTATATGTGTATATGTGTATGTGTGTATGTGTGTATGTGTGTATGTGTGTATGTGTGTATATGTGTATGTGTGTATGTGTGTATGTGTGTATATGTGTATATGTGTATGTGTGTATATGTGTATATGTGTATATGTGTATATGTGTATATGTGTATGTGTGTATATGTGTATATGTGTATATGTGTATATGTGTATATGTGTATATGTGTATGTGTGTATGTGTGTATATGTGTATATGTGTATATTTGTATATGTGTATATGTGTATATGTCTGTGCGTTCTTTTTTGTTGCTAATAAAGTGCTATATTTGTTTCAATTTAAATTTAAAGGTTCGCACTACTGCTCATCAACTGATAGAATTACCTGTTTTTTGACATTCTCTATCTCAGACTTCAGTCTCTGAATCATACGATTTAGCTCTGCAATCTCACTCTTGGTATTCTTCACACTGTCCCCATGTTGTCCTGCGACTGCCTGTAGTACTTTATACTATTACAGAATGGGGGGGGGGGGGGACAACTTTAGTCAAGGAACCACAATGCAACCTTAATCACAAATGTAAGGAACTATTATAGACCACTGTAATAGTAATTATTGTTAATAGAACAGAACAAATGTTTAAATTATTTGCATTGGCTATATTTGTGCATCCCACATATTTAATACAAAACACAACTACTTGATGAATATTTCTCAGAAAATTGATAAATGTTATTTAGAAAATGTTAAAATACATAAGTAGAACATTATTGGTGGTGCAAGAATTAATGATATTCTAAAACAAGAGTTTCATAAGACCTTATGGGCTGAAACTTGATTTCATAATATATGAAGGGTGTGGTTTCATTAAAAACCTTTGGAAGTTAATAAGGGATCAAATGATAAGAAGTTATTATTGGGTTGTGAACTTGTAAATACCTTGTTTTCATATGTTTGATTGGCTTCTGCTTTGCTTCTTTCTGCAATCATATCATATTGATTTTTAATTTCAGCGATGAGGTCATCCAGCTTCAAGTCACGGTTGTTGTCCATAGACAGAATAACAGAGGTATCTGAGCTTTGCTGCTGTGTCTGGGATAATTCCTGTAGACCATAAAGAGATTTTGTTCAGTAATATTTGGTCCAATCAGCACTCACATTGCTTCACTTTAAACATTTCACAAACTTTGAATAATCGATAACAAATATAAGGAGCCCAAACATTTCATAATTAATATAATGAATATAATCTAAGTCATTTAAGATATATATATATTAATACAGCAAGATCAGTTTTTGACATTTGTACATAAAATCCTAGTGAAAGTCATTTTTTATGAGTATCCAGAAGAACATTGGTAGCATATGCTCCCTGGTCCAAAGTGGCTGTTTAATGGAATTTGCATTCAGTATTTTACTATGAATGGGAAATTGTAGGCCCAGGTAAAGGATTACTGGTTACTTAGTAAGTACTTTGGCTTGGTGGGGCTCTAGTAATATTTTTGAAGTCCTTATATTAGTGCCGTGATTGTATATGTCTGGGACAAACAAACAATACAATCCATTTACAAATACTGTAATGTTTTTTAATATTCGTAAATATGTAAAGATATTGCATGAAACAGAAAACAATGAAATAAGCACTGACTATCTAGATATATGAGTTGCACAATTGTTTTTTGTTTTCATTCATTTATTTATTTTCATATAGGTTATTAAAACAGGATTAACAAACTTGTACTACAAAATATCTCCTATTTCACTAAAACCTTTGATCATCTTCCAAACATTTTGATAAAAGAGCACGAATACTTACTGCATTATAGAGAGATCTAAGGAAGTCAATATAATCAGTGAGACTAAATACTTTGGTTTCCAGATCCACTTTGGTCATGTAGGCAGAATCCACATCCTTGAGAAAAAAAAAGAAAAAATGTTTTCATTAGTTAGCAACACAGTATTTTCTACTGCAGAAATTAGACAAATCTAAACTTCATGGTTAGGTAGCAACAGTACTCTAATATTTCTAATTATTTATTAAGCTTTAAATGTTAACTTGTTTTAACATAAGTACTAAAATGCACTTAATTGTATTACCTACAATATATTATGGATTCCCATAACATAAACATAGCTCACCTTCTTAAGCAATACAAATTCATTTTCTGCTGCTGTACGCTTGTTAATTTCATCTTCATATCTGTTAAGAAAAGATAGTATTTTTAAGTAATATATTTAGAGAGCCCTTTATGCACTCAGTAAATCCAGATATATAGTTACAAAAATATATAAATCAAGCAATTTATTTCAGTTATGCATGTAATATGTAATAAAAACATACTTCTTTTTGTACTCCTCCACCATCTGTTGCATATTCTTTTGTTCATTGTCCAAACGGCTCTTCTCGCTAATTATACTATCCAGCTGCCTCCTTAGGTTGTTTATAAAAGCCTCAAAAAGGGGTTCTAAGCTGACCTTCTTTGTGCCACCTTTTTGTCCCTGTTCTTGTAAAAGACGCCATTTGGTCTCTAGGACTTTGTTTTGCTGCTCCAAAAATCTGACCTATAAACCAAGAGATAGGGGGTTAGAGGTATAGATGTAATTTAACCAATTGGCTCCTCAAAAAATGTTCTGCAACTTAGAGTATAATGCACTTCTAGGTTGATAATACATAAAAGGAAACAGCAAAATCAACAGTAGTAGACAAAATATGTACACTAAAAATTGAATGCAATAATTAAGCCAGTAATTCTTGTTAAAATGAAATCTTACCTTATCAATGAAGGTAGCAAATTTGTTGTTGAGGGTCTTAATCTGTTCCCTTTCTTCTGTTTTTACTTTTTGTGCGTTTGGATCTATTTCTATATTGAGTGGCTGCAGGAGGCTTTGGTTGAAAGTAACCTCTTGGATTCCACCAGGTGGACATACAGGAAAACCTGGGTCCCCACCAGGTCCACCACCACCAATTCCTCCACCAAAGCCAACTCCGCCAAATCCCCCTCCTCCACCACCAAATCCTCCTGAACCACCAAATCCTCCTGCACCACCAAATCCTCCTGCACCACCGCCACCACCATATCCTCCACCACCACCATATCCTCCACCACCACCATATCCTCCGCCACCACCAGCTCCTCCTACACCACAAAATCCTCCTCCAGCACCACCACCACTACCACCATGACTTGACCCTAAACGGACACTGGATGCACCAAAGGATATTTTTCTACTTCCACCAAGGTTAATAACACTGCGTGATCCAGAGACACCTGCAGTTCGAGAGCCCCCACTCATTCTTCCACCAACTGAGCAGGTACTAAAGCTCTTGTTTCCACCTCCACTCTTTCTGTAAGAGGTCATATTAGCTTTTGGAGAAAAAGAAAAGGGAAGCTCAAAAAGGAACAGACAGGTTGAAGGAGATTTGGCCCCTTTGTTCTAACAGAGACTTTCCTCCCTTTTTATCTGTTTGACGAGATGGGTTTGGTTGCAAGTAAATGGACCAGTTTTCTGCAATAATGGGTTTGGCATAGCTGGCAGGCACCCATCATTACAAACTGCTAAACTGATCACACCTATGGGAAATATTGCTTTGCTTGCAATGCTCAATGTATTTAATATATTTTAACATATCTTTTTTTTTTAGAATATTAATATAACTAAATTGAATATCCCTCTACTTGTTTTCAAAATGCTTGAACACAATAAAAAAACCTTGGGGTTATTCCATAACTTTCTCACAACCATTAGGATGCATTACTTTTGATGTACAGTATGATTTGCATTAACAGGTGCATTTAATGATTACAATAACATGTGAATTGTACGATTTGATTGCTGATAAGATGGAATATATCATCAGTTTTTAGAGAAGGGGAACTGAAATGAAAAGTCAACTTAATGATTAATATTTTATCTGAATTTGTTCATTCATGTGTGCATAAAAATGCTAAAAACAATTGCCTGTAGCATTAGCTCAAATCTATTTTTACAAAATCACGTTGTTCAGTATAATTAAAACGCAACATTTCTTTTATAGTGCCTGAGCGTTAATGCAAACTATTGGCTAGATTACAAGTTTTTTGGTATGGGTGAAAAAGCAGCGTTATGGCTTATAAAGCTGCTTTTTCACTACCGCTGGTATTACGAGTCTTGTAGGTACAGCTGTACCGCATACTTTTTTGGCCGTAATGCAACGTGACTACCGCAGCTTTTAAAAAGTCATTTTTCAATGGGACTTCCTTTGCGCCGGTATTACGAGTTTGCCTGGGAGGCCAAAAAGTGAGTGGTACAGCCCATACTGACAAGATTCGTACCTCCATATAAAGTTAGTAGTTATGGGTTTTACGCTACAAAGCTGTAGCATAAAACTCATAACTAAAGTGCTAAAAAGTACACTAAAACCCATAAACTACCTATTAACCCCTAAACCGAGGCCCTCCCGCATCGCAAACACTAAAATAAAATCATTAAACCCTAATCTGCCGCTCCCGACATCGCCGCCACTAGAATAAACATATTAACCCCTAAACTGCCGCACTCCCGTATCGCAAACAATAGTTAAATATTATTAACCCCTAATCTGCCACCCCTAACATCGCTGCCACCTACCTACATTTATTAACCCCTAATCTGCCGCCCCTAACATCATCGCCACCTACCTAAATTTATTAACCCCTAATCTGCCGCCCCCAAAGTCGCCGCCACTATACTAAATTTATTAACCCCTAAACCTAACCCTAACACCCCTTACTTAAATATAATTAAAATAAATCTAAATAAAACCTACTATCATTACCTAAATAATTCCTATTTAAAACTAAATACTTACCTGTAAAATAAACCCTATGCTAGCTACAATATAACTAATAGTTACATTGTAGCTATCTTAGGTTTTATTTTTATTTCACAGGCAAGTTTGTATTTATTTTAACTAGGTAGAATAGTTACTAAATAGTTATTAACTATTTAATAACTACCTAGCTAAAATAAATACAAATTTAGGTGTAAAATAAAACCTAACCTGTCTTACACCAACACCTAACCTTACACTACAATTAAATAAATTACATTAATTAAATACAATTACTTAAATTACAAAAAAAACCAAAAACACTAAATTACACAAAATAAAAAAAGAAATTATCAGATATTTAAACTAATTAAACCTAATCTAATAGCCCTATCAAAATAAAAATAGCCCTATCAAAATAAAAAAGCCCCCCCCCCCCAAAATAAAAAAAAACCCTAGCCTAAACTAAACTACCAATAGCCCTTAAAAGAGCCTTTTGCGGGGCATTGCCCCAAATAAGTCAGCTCTTTTACCAGTAAAAAAAAATACAAACAACCCCCAACAGTAAAACCCACCACCCACACAACCAAACCCCAAATAAAAACCTAACTAAAAAAAACTAAGGTCCTTATTGCCCTGAAAAGGGCATTTGGATGGGCATTGCCCTTAAAAGGGCATTTAGCTCTTTTTCAAGTGCCCAAACCCTAATCTAAAAATAAAACCCACCCAATAATCCCTTAAAAAAAACCTAACACTAACCCCCGAAGATCCACTTACAGTTTTGAAGACCGGACATCCATCCTCAATGAAGCCGGGAGAAGTCTTCATCCAAGCGGCAAGAAGTCCTCAACGAAGCCGGCAGAAGTCTTCACCCAGACGGCATCTTCTATCTTCATCCATCCGGCGCGGAGCGGGTCCATCTTTAAGACATCCGGCGCGGAGCATCCTCTTCACTTGACGTCTAATGAAGAATGAAGGTTCCTTTAAGTGACGTCATCCAAGATGGGGTCCCTTAAAATTTGATTGGCTGATAGAATTCTATCAGCCAATCGTAATTAAAGGTGAAAAAATCCTATTGGCTGATGCAATCAGCTAATAGGACTGAGCTTCAATCCTATTGGCTGATACAATCAGCCAATAGGATTGAGCTTGCATTCTATTGACTGTTCCAATCAGCCAATAAAATGCAAGCTCAATCCTATTGGCAGATTGCATCAGGCAATAGGATTTTTTCACCTTTAATTCCGATTGGCTGATAGAATTCTATCAGCCAAGAGGAATTCAAGGGACGCCATCTTGGATGACATCACTTAAAGGAACCTTCATTCTTCGTTAGCCGTCAAGAGAAGAGTATGCTTTGTGTTGGATTTCTTGAAGATGGACCCGCTCCGCGCCGGATGGATGAATCTTCTGCCGCTTCATTGAGGACTTCTGCCGGATTCATTGAGGATGGATGTTGGGTCTTCAAAAATAGTAAGTGGATCTTCGGTGGTTGGTGTTAGGTTTTTTAATAAGGGTTTATTGGGTGGGTTTTATTTTTAGATTAGGGCTTTTGGGCTGAAAAAGAGCTAAATGTCCATTTAAGGCCAATGTCCATCCAAATGCCCTTTTCAGCGCAATGGTGAGCTTAGGTTTTTTTAGTTAGGACTTTATTTGTGGTGTTGGTTGCGTGGGTGGTGGGTTTTACTGTTGGGGGGTTGTTTGTAAAAAAAATTTACAGGTAAATGAGCTGATTTCTTTAAAGGGCTATTGGTAGTTTAGTTTAGGCTAGGGTTTTTTTTATTTTGGGGGGACTTTTTTTATTTTGATAGGGCTATTAGATTATGTGTAATTAGTTTAAATATCTGATCATTTCTTTTTTATTTTGTGTAATTTAATGTTTTTGTTTTTTTTTGCAATTTAGGTAATTGTATTTAATTTATGTAATTGATTTTATTGTAGTGTAATATTAGGTGTAGTATAAGACAGGTTAGGTTTTATTTTACAGGTACATTTGTATTTATTTTAGCTAGGTAGTTAGTAAATAGATAATAACTATTTACTAACTAGTCTACCTAGTTAAAATAAATAGAAACTTGCCTGTAAAATAAAAATAAAACCTAAGATAGCTACAATGTAACTATTAATTATATTGTAGCTATCTTAAGGATTATTTTACAGGTAGGTATTTAGTTTTAAATAGGAATTATTTAGGTAATGATAGTAGGTTTTATTTAGATTTATTTTAATTATATTTAAGTTAGGGGGTGTTAGGGTTAGACTTAGGTTTAGGGGTTAATAAATTTAGTATAGTGGCGACGACGTTAGGGGCGGCAGATTAGGGGTTAATAAATGTAGGTAGGGGGTGGCGATGTTAGGGGTGGCAGATTAGGGGATTATATAATATTTAACTAGTGTTTGTGATGCAGGTGTGCGGTGGTTTAGGGGTTAATATGTTTATTATAGTGGCAGCGATGTCCAGAGCCACAGATTAGGGGTTAATAATATAATGTAGGTGTCGGCGATGTCGAAGGGGGCTGCAGATTAGGGGTTAATAAGTATAAGATTAGGTGTGTTTAGACTCAGGGTTCATGTTAGTGTGTTAGGTGTAAACATAAATTTAGTTTCCCCATAGGAATCAATGGGGCTGCGTTACGGAGCTTTACGCTGCTTTTTTGCAGGTGTTAGACTTTTTTTCAGCCGGCTCTCCCCATTAATGTCTATCGGGAAATCATGCACGAGCACGTAAAACCAGCTCACCACAGCTTTCAGCAGCGCTGGTATTGGAGTGCGGTATGGAGCACAATTTTGCTTTACGCTCACTTCTTGCCTGATAATGCTGGGTTTTTGTAAACCGGTAATACCAGCGCTGTAGGGAAGTGAGCGGTAGCACCGCACCCCTCATAACAAAACTCGTAATCTAGCCGCTTATTAGCTATATGTTGTTACATATCAGTGAGTTAAAGATATTCGGCAAATTAAAACTGTATTTTAAAATGAACACAGGTTTCACGCGATTTAAAGAGATAAATTAACCCAAAAAAATGTTTTTATGATACAGACAGAGCATATCATTATAAAGATGTTTCCAATGTACTTCTATTAAGCTTCTCTTCAATGGTAATGTTTGTTGAAGAGATACCTAGGTAGGTATCTGTAGCACTACTTGGCAGCAAATAGTGCAGCCATCTAGTGCTCTTGCAAATGAATAACATTCCTACAAAACTGCTGCCATACACGTGCACGCTCCAGAGTTTACATCCATGCTTTTATATATAAATAAGTATATTAGAAAGCTGTCTATAATTGCATGGTCTATCTAAAATTTTAGGTTTCATGTCCCTTTAAAGAGCGGCTTCATGCTTGTTGTGATCTTACATTTGCATAAGAAAATGGTGTCAACTATATTACAGGGACAATACAAAACCTCTAGGTTTTATGCACCATAGAGAGACAAAAAGCAAGTAGTGATGTCGCGAACAGTTCCCCGGAGAACAGTTCCCAGCGAACATAGCTTGTTCGTGTTCGCAGCGGCCGGCGAACATATGCAATGTTCGATCTGCCCCCTATTCCTCATCATTGCCTAAACTTTGACCCTGCATCTCACAGTCAGCAGGCACATTCCAGCCTATCAGCAGCAGACCCTCCCTCCCAGACCCTTACACCTCATGGACAGCAGCCATTTTAGATTCATTCGGAAGCTGCATTGCTAGTGAGAGGAGGGACAGTGTAGCTGCTGCTAATTTAATAGGGAAATTGATAGCTAGGCTAGTGTATTCAGTGTCCACTACAGTCCTGAAGGACTCATCTGATCTCTGCTGCTGTAAGGATAGCACCCCAAAAAGCCCTTTTTAGGGCTACATCAGTCTTTTTTTTTCTTTTCTTTGTAATCATAGCAGTTGCCTGCCTGCCTGCCACTGCCAGCCTGTGTGTCAGGCTCACAGCATATACTGTGCCTACTTGCTCAGTGCCACCACTCATATCTGGTGTAACATTAGTGTAAATTAAAAAAAAAACTTTTACATCAGTCTGCTAGTGTAATCTAATTTCAGTTGCCAGGCCAGCATGCCACTGCCAGCCTGTGTGTCAGGTTCACTGCATATACTGTGCCTACTTGCTCAGTGCCACCACCAGTCATATCTGGTGTAACAGTAGTGTAAATTTAAAAAAAAAAAACTTTTACATCAGTCTGCTAGTGTAATCTAATTTCAGTTGCCAGGCCAGCCTGCCACTGCCAGCCTGTGTGTCAGGCTCACAGCATATACTGTGCCTACTTTCTCAGTGCCACCACTCATATCTGGCTGGTGTAACAGTAGTGTAAATTTTAAAAAAAAACTTTTACATCAGTCTGCTAGTGTAATCTAATAGCAGTTGCCTGCCTGCCACTGCCAGCCTGTGTGAAAGGCTCACAGCATATACTGTGCCTACTTGCTCAGTGCCACCACTCATATCTGGTGTAACAGTAGTGTAAATTTAAAAAAAAAAAACTTTTACATCAGTCTGCTAGTGTAATCTAATTTCAGTTGCCAGGCCAGCCTGCCACTGCCAGCCTGTGTCTCAGGCTCACAGCACATACTGTGCCTACTTGCTCAGTGCCACCACTCATATCTGGTGTAACATTAGTGTAAATTTAAAAAAAAAAACTTTTACATCAGTCTGCTAGTATAATCTAATTTCAGTTGAAAGGCCAGCCTGCCACTGCCAGCCTGTGTGTCAGGCTCACAGCATATACTGTGCCTACTTGCTCAGTGCCACCACCAGTCATATCTGGTGTAACAGTAGTGTAAATTTTAAAAAAAAACTTTTACATCAGTCTGCTAGTGTAATCTAATTTCAGTTGCCAGGCCAGCCTGCCCCTGCCAGCCTGTGTGTCAGGCTCACAGCATATACTGTGCCTTCTTTCTCAGTGCCACCACCAGTCATATCTGGTGTAACAGTAGTGTAACTTTTTTTTAAAAAACTTTTACATCAGTCTGCTAGTGTAATCTAATTGCAGTTTCCAGGCCAGCCTGCCACTGCCAGCATGTGTGTCAGGCTCACAGCATATACTGTGCCCAATTGCCCAGTGCCACCACTCATATTATCTTGTTTAATAGTAGTGTAAGTGTACATTTAAAAATAAAAAAACTATTCTGACTGTGAAACATCAGTCTGCTTTTTTGTGTCAGGCTCACAGCGTATACTGTGCCCACTTGTCCAGTGCCACCACTCATATTATCTTGTTTTATAGTAGTGTAAGTGTATATTTTAAAAAAAAAAAAACTATTTTGACTCTGAAACATCAGTCTGCTTTTTGTGTCAGGCTCATAGTGTATACTGTGCCCACTTGCCCAGTGCCACCACTCATATTATCTTGTGTAATAATAGTGTAAGTGTACATTTTAAAAATAAAAAAACTATTTTGACTGTGAAACATCAGTCTGCTTTTTTGTGTCAGGCTCACAGCGTATACTGTGCCCACTTGTCCAGTGCCACCACTCATATTATCTTGTTTAATAGTAGTGTAAGTGTACATTTTAAAAATAAAAAAACTATTTTGACTGTGAAACATCAGTCTGCTTTTTTTGTGTCAGGCTCACAGCGTATACTGTGCCAATTTGCCCAGTGCCACCACTCATATTATCTTGTTTAATAGTAGTGTAAGTGTACATTTTAAAAATAAAAAAACTATTTTGACTGTGAAACATAAGTCTGCTTTTTTGTGTCAGGCTCACAGCGTATACTGTGCCCACTTGCCCAGTGCCACCACTCATATCTTGTTTAATAGTAGTGTAAGTGTACATTTAAAAATAAAAAAACTGTTTTGACTGTGAAACATTAGTCTGCTTCTTTGTGTCAGGCTCACAGCGTATACTGTGCCCACTTGTCCAGTGCCACCACTCATATTATCTTGTTTAATAGTTGTGTAAGTATACATTTTAAAAATAAAAAAACTATTTTGACTGTAAAACATCAGTCTGCTTTTTTGTGTCAGGCTCACGGCGTATACTGTGCCCACTTGTCCAGTGCCACCACTCATATTATCTTGTTTTAATAGTTGTGTATGTGTAAATTTTATAAATAAAAAAACTATTTTGACTGTGAAACATCAGTCTGCTTTTTTGTGTCAGGCTCACAGCATATACTGTGCCCACTTGTCCAGTGCCACCACTCATATTATCTTGTTTAATAGTAGTGTAAGTGTACATTTTAAAAATAAAAAAAACTATTTTGACTGTGAAACATCAGTCTGCTTTTTTGTGTTAGGCTCACAGCGTATACTGTGCCCACTTGTCCAGTGCCACCACTCATATTATCTTGTTTTATAGTAGTGTAAGTGTATATTTTAAAAATAAAAAAACTATTTTGACTCTGAAACATCAGTCTGCTTTTTTGTGTCAGGCTCACAGTGTATACTGTGCCCACTTGCCCAGTGCCACCACTCATATTATCTTGAGTAATAATAGTGTGTGTACATTTTAAAAATAAAAAAACTATTTTGACTGTGAAACATCAGTCTGCTTTTTTGTGTCAGGCTCACAGTGTATACTGTGCCCACTTGCCCAGTGCCACCACTCATATCTTGTTTAATAGTAGTGTAAGTGTACATTTAAAAATAAAAAAACTATTTTGACTGTGAAACATCAGTCTGCTTCTTTGTGTCAGGCTCACAGCGTGTACTGTGCCACTTGTCCAGTGCCACCACTCATATTATCTTGTTTAATAGTAGTGTAAGTGTAAATTTTAAAAATAAAAAAACTATTTTGACTGTGAAACATAAGTCTGCTTTTTTGTGTCAGGCTCACAGCGCATACTGTGCCCACTTGTCCAGTGCCACCACTCATATCCTGTTTAATAGTAGTGTAAGTGTAAATTTTTTAAAATAAAAAAACTGTTTTGACTGTGAAACATCAGTTTGCTTTTTTGTGTCAGGCTCACAGCGTATACTGTGCCAATTTGCCCAGTGCCACCACTCACATTATCTTGTTTAATAGTAGTGTAAGTGTACATTTTAAAAATAAAAAAACTATTTTGACTGTGAAACATCAGTCTGCTTTTTTGTGTCAGGCTCACAGCGTATACTGTGCCCACTTGACCAGTGCCACCACTCATATTATCTTGTTTAATAGTAGTGTCAGTGTACATTTAAAAAAAAATAATAATTTTTGACTGTGAAACATCAGTCTGGTTTTTTGTGTCAGGCTCACAGCGTATACTGTGCCCACTCACAGTAGCTTGCACGCATAGTAGCACTAATTGAAAAAAAAATGACAGGCAGAAGCAGGCCAACCCGCAGGGGCCATCGTGGTCGTGGTGCTGTGATTCCCTTTGGCCATAGAATAATGCCCAGTGTTAGGCCACGTACCATGAACACGAAAAGTTCTGATGAAATAGTTGACTTTATAACACAGGACACCCAATCTTCTACAGCTTCCGCTCGTAACCTTGACGCATCATCCTCCTCCAGCTTAGCTTCGGGCACCTTTCAACTTACCACTCGCCCGCCCGCCGCCACCACTGACACTAGCACCACAGCCGCCTCACTTGATCTGTCAGAGGAGTTATGTACACCTCAGTGTGAAGAAATGAGTGATGCGCAACCATCATTGACAGAGGATGTAGATAACTGTGATATGTCTCAGTCAGGCAGCATTACAGAAATGTACGACGCATGGTGTGATGATGATGATGATGTTGTACCCGCCGTTGCTTCCGTTGTTGAGTTGTCAGATACAAGTGAAGGGGTTGATGATAACGATGCGTCCGTGGATATCACGTGGGCGCCCGGTAGAAGAGAAGAAGAACAGGGGGAAAGTTCAGATGGGGAGACAGAGAGGAGCAGGAGGAGGAGACGAGTTGGAAGCAGGGGGAGGTCATCACAAGGAGCTAGTGGCACAGTCAGACAGCATGCATCGGCACCCGGGGTCAGCCAGACAGCACGCCAATCAATGCATGCTGTTGCCACCACCAGAATGCCGTCATCGCAGAGCTCGGCAGTGTGGCATTTTTTTTATGTGTCTGCCTCTGACAACAGCAATGCCATTTGCAACCTGTGCCAAAAGAAACTGAGTCATGGGAAGTCCAACACCCACCTAGGTACAACTACTTTGCGAAGGTACATGATCTCACATCACAAACGCCTATGGGATGAACACATGAGGACAAGCAGCAAACAAACTCAAAGCCGCCATCCTCCTCCTGGTCCAGCATCTTCAGCCACGTCAACCACTGCTGTGCTCCTTGCCCCCTCTCAACCATCCACCAATCTGTCTCTCTTCCGGAGCAGTTCCTGCTCATCTGCCCACAGTCAGGTGTCTGTCAAGGACATGTTTGAGCGTAAGAAGCCAATGTCACCAAGTCACACCCTTGCCCGGCGTCTGAAGGCTGGCTTGTCTGAACTCTTAGCCCGCCAGCTTTTACTATACAAGCTGGTGGAGTCTGAGGCGTTCAAAAAATTTGTAGCTATTGGGACAACGCAGTGGAAGGTACCCGGGCAAAATTTCTTTGCACAAAAGGCAATCCCCAACCTGTACTCGATTGTGCGAAAGGAAGTAATGGCATGTCTGGCACACAGTGTTGGGGCAAGGGTCCATCTGACCACTGATAGCTGGTCTGCAAAGAATGGTCAGGGCAGGTATATCAACTACACTGCATATTGGGTAAAACTGCTGATGGCTGCCAAGCATGGAATGCCTGGCTCTGCAGAGGAGTTGGTGACACCGCCATGACTTGCAGGCAGGCCTGCTGCCACCTCCTCTACTCATCCTAATCCATCCTCTTCCATAACCTCTTCCTCGGCTGAGTCATCTTCTGCTGCTGCGTCTTGCTCCACATCAACGGCATCCCCCCAGCTCCGCAGGTACTATTCCACATCCCGGATAAGGCAGTGTCACGCTGTCTTGGGGTTGACTTGCCTGAAAGCAGAGAGTCACACCGCAGCAGCACTCCTGTCCGCCCTGAACGCACAGGTGGATCAGTGGCTGACTCTGCACCAATTGGAGATCAGCAAAGTGGTTTCTGACAATTGGCGGCATTGAAATTGGGCAAGTCGACACATGTGCCTTGCATGGCACATGTGTGTAATCTGATTGTACAACGCTTTGTGCATAAGTACCCAGGCTTACAGGATGTCCTGAAGCAGGACAGGAAGGTGTGTGGCCATTTCAGGCGTTCCTACACGGCCATGGCGCACTTGTCAGATATCCAGCGGCGAAACAACCTGCCAGTGAAGCGCTTGATTTGCGACAGCCCGACACGTTGGAATTCAACACTCCTAATGTTCAACCGCCTGCTCCAACAAGAAAAAGCCATTAACGAGTATTTGTATGACCGGGGTGCTAGGACAGCCTCTGGGGAGATGGGAATTTTTTGCCATGTTACTGGAAGCTCATGCGCAATGCCTGTAGGCTCATGCGTCCTTTTGAGGAGGTGACAAACCTAGTCAGTCGCACTGAAGGCACCATCAGTGACATCATACCATTTGTTTTCTTCCTGGAGTGTGCCCTGCGAAGAGTGCTGGATCAGGCCATAGATGAGCGTGAAGAGGAAGAGTTGTGGTCACCATCACCACCAGAAACAGCCTTATCAGCATCGCTTGCTGGACCAGCGGCAACGCAGGAATAGGATTGTGAGGAAGAGGAGTCAGAGGAGGAATGTGGCTTTGAGGAGGAGGAGGAAGACCAAGCACAACAGGCATCCCAGGGTGCTCATTGTCACCTATCTGGTACCCGTGGTGTTGTACGTGGCTGGGGGGAAAAAGATACCTTCAGTGAGATCAGTGAGGACGAGGAATGGGAAATGAGTAGCTCGGCATTCAACCTTGTGCAAATGGGGTCTTTCATGCTGTCGTGCCTGTTGAGGGACACTCGTATAAAAAAGCTGAAGGAGAACAAACTGTACTGGGTGTCCACGCTACTAGACCCCAGGTATGAGCATAAAGTGACTGAAATGTTACCGAATTCCCGCAAGTCGGAAAGAATGGAGCAGTTCAAAAATAAATTAAAAAGTATGCTTTACACAGCGTATAAGGGTAATGTCCCAGCACAACGGGAATCTAACAGGGGAAGAGGTGAAAGTAATACTCTTCCTCCCACGACCACGCCGGCAAGGACAGGATGCTTTCCAGACGTGTTGTTGATGGAGGACATGCGGACCCTTTTAACTCCTATGCATCGCCACAGCCCTTCGGGATCCAGCCTCAGAGAACAACTCAACCAACAGGTAGCAGACTACCTCGCAATAACTGCAGATCTCGACAATCTGAGGAGCGATGAACCCCTTGACAACTGGGTGTGCAGGCTTGACCTGTGGCCTGAGCTATCCCAATTTGCAATCGAACTTCTGGCCTGCCCCGCTTCAAGTGTCCTGTCAGAAAGGACCTTCAGTGCAGCAGGAGGTATTATAATTGAGAAGAGAAGTCGCCTAGGTCGAAAAAGTCTTGATTACCTCACCTTTATTAAAATTAATGAGGGATGGATCCCGAAGGGACTGACATTGGGCGATACATTCGAGTAAAAAAGGTCTGATGAGATGAGCTGCCTTGGGCTAAAAATGGTCCACACGCTGCTGTATTTTATCTTCGAATGCCGGATGACTTGCATGACTTATCCGCCAACAAGTAGGGTTCAAGCCGCAATGTTTTAGGGCACTTTCTAACTGTCAAACAAACATCAATTTTTCTGGCCGCTGCTACAGGCTGCAACAATACCTAATTTTTCAGGCATGTGTACATGCCTAATTTTTCTGGCCTCTGGTGCTGCACTGTGGCTTCAAATCCCAAAACAAAAAAAAGGCACATAACAGGGATTAAACTGCTAAGAATAGTACTACTTAACACACCACTCCTATCTGGTGGCACAGTAGATTGCAGACGCAGTGCCCCAAATTTGAAGTAGGAGGACCGACCAAGCATCTTTATCCATCTCCCGGTTCCTAAAATCCCTGACATATACACGTCCACTGATAGTGGATACTGCAGTGGAAGGTACACGGCCGAAATTTCTTTGCACAAAAGGCAATCCCCAACCTGTACTCGATTGTGCAAAAGGAAGTAATCTTACCATGGGTCTCAGACCGCACGTCTTGTAAAATTCTCTGTCTGGGAAATTATCTATCTATCAAATCTATCTATTTATCTATCAAATCTATCTATCGTATCTATCAAATGTATCTATTGCATCTATTGATCTATCTATCTAATCTATGTATCTATCTATCTATCTATCTATCTATCTATCTATCTATATATCTATCTATCGATCTATCAAATCTATCTATCTCGTGGCCGGACCGACCAAGCATCTTTTTCCATCTCCCGGTTCCTAAAATTAATGCCATATACACGTACCCTGATAGGGGACGTAACAGGTATTAAACTGATAAGAATAGTACTACTTGACAGACCACTGATATCTGTTGGCACAGTAGATTGCACGCGGTGCTCTGACAAAATGCAGAAGGACATTTGCCAGACGGACATTTGGCAGACAGACATTTGGCAGACGGACATTTGGCCGACAGAGAGAAAGCTAAAGAATGTTCCAATTTCGGCCGATGGCAGATACGTTCCAGAGTGCTCTGTTCTAATCAGAGCCTCGGACGCCGCAACTGCCTCTGGGAACCTTACCATGGGTCCCAGTCCGCACGTCTTGTAATTCTCTGTCTGGGAAATTATCTATCTATCAAATCTATCTATTTATCTATCAAATCTATCTATCTATCTATCTATCTATCTATCTATCTATCGTATCTATCATCAAATGTATCTATTACATCTATTGATCTATCTATCTAATCTATGTATCTTTCTATCTATCTCGTGGCTGGACCGACCAAGCATCTTTTTCCATCTCCCGGTTCCTAAAATCATCTCCGGGTTCCTAAAATCGATGCCATACCTGTACTCGATTGTGCAAAAGGAAGTCATGGCATATAGGGTCTTTCAAACTGTCTGGCCTGTTGAGGGTCGGGGACCCTCGTATAAAAAGTCTGAAGGAGAACGACTTGTACTGGGTGTCCAAGCATCTTTTTCCATCTCCCAGTTCCTAAAAATTATCTCCGGGTTCCTAAAATTGATGCCATACCTGTACTTGATTGTGCAAAAGGAAGTCATGGCATATGGGGTCTTTCATGCTGTCGTGCCTGTTGAGGGTCGGGGACCCTCATATAAAAAGGCTGAAGGAGAACGACCTGTACTGGGTGTCCAAGCATCTTTTTCCATCTCCCGGTTCCTAAAATTATCTCCGGGTTCCTAAAATAAATGCCATACCTGTACTCGATTGTGCAAAAGGAAGTAATGGCATATGGGGTCTTTCATGCTGTCGCGCCTGTTGAGGGTTGGGGACCCTCGTATAAAAAGGCTGAAGGAGAACGACCTGTACTGGGTGTCCAAGCATCTTTTTCCATCTCCCGGTTCCTAAAAAATTATCTCTGGGTTCCTAAAATCGATGCCATACCTGTACTCGATTGTGCAAAAGGAAGTAATGGCATATGGGGTCTTTCATGCTGTCGTGCCTGTTGAGGGTCGGGGACCCTCGTATAAAAAGGCTGAAGGATTATGACCTGTAATGGGTGTCCAAGCATCTTTTTCCATCTCCCGGTTCCTAAAATTATCTCCGGGTTCCTAAAATCGATGCCATACCTCTACTCGATTGTGCAAAAGGAAGTCATGGCATATGGGGTCTTTCAAACTGTCTGGCCTGTTGAGGCTCGGGAACTCTCGTATAAAAAGGCTGAAGGATAACGACCTGTACTGGGTGTCCAAGCATCTTTTTCCATCTCCCGTTTCCTAAAAATTATCTCTGGGTTCCTAAAATCGATGCCATACCTGTACTCGATTGTGCAAAAGGAAGTAATGGCATATGGGGTCTTTCATGCTGTCGTGCTTGTTGAGGGTCGGGGACCCTCATATAAAAAGGCTGAAGGAGAACGACCTGTACTGGGTGTCCAAGCATCTTTTTCCATCTCCTGGTTCCTAAAATCCATGCCATATACACGTCCCCTGATAGGGGACGTAACAGGGATTAAACTGATAAGAATAGTACTAGTTAACACACCACTCCTATCTGGTGGTACAGTAGATTGCACGCGGTGCTCTGACAAAATGCAGAAGGACATTTGGCAGACGGACATTTGGCCGACAGACAGAAAGCTAAAGAATGTTCTGATTTTGGCCGAGGGCAGATACACAGAGTGCTCTGTTCTAATCAGAGCCTCGGGCGCCGCAACTGCCTCTGGGAACCTTACCATGGGCCCCAGACCGCCCGTCTTGTAATTCTCTGTCTGGGAAATTATCTATCTATTAAATCTATCTATTTATCTATCAAATCTATCTATCGTATCTATCATCAAATGTATCTATTGCATCTATGTATCTATCTATCTATCTATCTATCTATCTCGTGGCCGGACCGACCAAGCATCTTTTTCCATCTCCCGGTTCCTAAAATTATCTCCGGGTTCCTAAACTCAATGCCATATACACGTCCCCTGATAGGGCACGTAACAGGGATTAAACTGATAAGAATAGTACTAGTTAACACACCACTCCTATCTGGTGGCACATTAGATTGCACGCGCAGTGCCCCAAATTGGAACTTGGAAGTAGGAGGACCGACCAAGAATCTCATCTCTGTGTGATTCCTGTTCTTGTAGGACAGTTAATGGGTTAGTCATGTTGCACAGCTCCTCAAAGTTACAAATCTTCCTGGTTAGCTCGTTGTTCTCTTTTTCCCAGCTGCTGGATCAG
The DNA here is from genome assembly GCF_027579735.1 of Bombina bombina. Classification (NCBI taxonomy): domain Eukaryota; kingdom Metazoa; phylum Chordata; class Amphibia; order Anura; family Bombinatoridae; genus Bombina; species Bombina bombina. Next base: position 1,064,814,604 of record NC_069501.1, on the reverse strand, counting down.
ATCAGAGATTGTGAGTAAAACCTGCTCCTGCTGCCGGGTGATCTCACTCAGGACTCACTTCTCTAGGTCTTCCAGCTGTTTCCTGATGTCCCTAATCAGGACAATGAGTCTCTCTGTTACACCAGCTGCTTTCTCTTGCACCCCTCTCCTGTGCTTCTGCAGACTCTGGACTCTTTTCTCAGTCTCCTCTCTCTTTGTGGTCAGTTTCTGCAGAACATTTCTCAGTTTCTTTTTCTTCTTCTCAGAAGCCTCATTCAGCAGCTCGACCTGGTGTCCCCTGTGCTCTCCGGCTAGGGAGCAGGACACACAGATACAGGCAGCATCCTCAGTGCAGTAATATAATAGGAGCATCTTGTGGGTGGAGCATTTTCTGTTACCCCAGGAAGTGATTGCAAGCGCAGTGACATCAGTGAGGACAAGGAACGGGACATGGCTAGCTTGGTATCCAACCTTGTGCAAATGGGGAGTTTGCGGTTGTGCAAATGGACTGTTTGCGGTTGTTTGCGGTGCGTTAAACGGGGAGTTTGGTTTGTCACTGTGAAGCGGGCGTAACCCTTACACTACCTGAACGATAAAACATCATACCTGATGTTTTAAAGCACGTTATTCCAAACAATTTAGGGATTTTAGGTGATTTATGCCCTTTATGGATTAAAAACAGACTCTGCATCAACTATGTAATTTTCCATGGGAGTTTTGCCATGGATCCCCCTCCGGCATGCCACAGTCCAGGTGTTAGTCCCCTTGAAACAACTTTTCCATCACTTTTGTGGCCAGAAAGAGTCCCTGTGGGTTTTAAAATTCACCTGCCTATTGAAGTCAATGGCGGTTCGCCCGGTTCGCCCGTTCGCGAACTTTTGCGGAAGTTCGCGTTCGCTATTTGCGAACAGAAAATTTTAGGTTCGCAACATAACTAAAAGCAAGTTCTTTAACCTAGGTTTTTTTCACAATATTACAAAATTGCCTAAACAAGCTATAGATATATATCATTTTGAAGAAATAGGGGCCGATTTACCAACCCCTGTATCGGCCCCAATGCCTCTGTTTTTGCGCGAGTCTTAAGACTGCAGCTCCTTAACTCGTCCGCCGCCTCTGAGGCGGTGGACAGCAATCCGCCCGATCTTATACGATCGGTTTAATTGACACCCCCTGCTAGCGGAATCTGCAGGGGGTGGTATTGCACCAGCAGTTCACCAGAAATGCTTGTGCAATGATAAATGCTGACAACGTATGCTGTCAGCATTTATCTATGTGTGGCGGACATGATCCAGTACAGCGGATCATGTCCATACGCAGGATGATAAATCGGTCCCATAGGCTGCAAAATTAGTGTGGGACAAGCTCAATTTTACAGAAAAATTAAAATGTTTAATGTCCCCTTAAAGTGAACAGGTGTGCTTCCACTAATGTGCTCCTCTGGCTGATATTTAGGTTATTAAAGGGACGTGAAACCCAGCATTTTTTTCCTTCATGGTTCAGATAGCACATTTGATTTTAAACACTTTTCCATTTAACTTTTATTATCTCATTTGCTTAGTTTTCTTGTTATCCTTTGTTGAAAAGCATGTCTAGGTAGGTTTGGGAGATGGGAACTAGCTGCTGGTGGTAGCTACCCATATATGTCTCTTGCCTTTGGCTTACATGTGTTCATCTAGCTCCCTGTAATATATTGCTGCTCCTTCAATAAAGAATACCAAGGGAATGAAGCAAAAATGATCATAAATAATTGGGAAATTGTTTTAAAATTGTATGCTCTGTCTGAATCATGAAAGAAACATTTTGGGTTTAATGTACATTTAAGAATTCTTCAGTAAAGAGCAATCTTGCATACGCTATGCTATGTGACCGAGTACCCAAAGGCCTCTATTTATTAAGATCTGTCGGACCTCGCTGAATACGGCGAGCAATATGCTCGCCGTATTCAGCATTGCACCAGCATCTCACAAGAGCTGCTGGTGTAACACCACCCCCTGCAGACTCGCGGCCAACGGGCCGCCAGCTGGGGGGTGTCAATCAACCCGATCGTACTCGATCAGGTTGATTTCCGGCGATGTCTGTCCGCCTGCTCGGAGCAGGCGGAAGGTTATGGAGCAGCGGTCTTTGTGAACGCTGCTTCATAACTGCTGTTTCTGGCGAGTCTGCAGGCTCGCCAGAAACATGGGGCATCAAGCTCCATTCGGAGCTTAATAAATATGCCCCAAAGTCTCTAGATCTTAGTGTGCTCTAAAGAATAACATAGGACTAAAGTCATTCTCAACCCTAACCGAACAATTTTAAAACTAATTGATTTTCTTATTTGGTGATTTCTTTGCCTTAAAGAGAAAAAAAATGCTTGTTCCTAAAACGTTGTTCAAAAATGTGAACCTGTTGCCGAATGTGTACCAAAGCTGGCAATAGTCTCATAAATGGAAACATTAAAATGTTTTTTTCTTTTAAATATTGAAAGCGGCATTGTTGATATATAGCATAAATAATGTATTAAGCACTACAATTTCACCTAATAAAACCAAGCAGTACAAAGCTAGTCCAGAAGCACATAGGGCCAACTAGTGCCATAGGTTTGCCACGGCTTTTAAGTTGTGATTACATAAACCTATTATTGATCAAAATGTTATAAACTTTAATTTAGCAACAACATGTGCATTATTTTGCAGTCCAGGGATATACCCCTTTAAAAAGATTTCAAGTACATTTCAGTTTTTGCTTTTGCAGTACTCGTTAGGGACATATATAAATGAGGTTCAGCACTGCTCAGCCAATCACTGTGCAGTTTGCAGCAGGGTAAAGATTCTAGATCCTGTAGGATAGACATCCTCAAACTTGGCCCTCCAAAGGTCTTGGAACTACATGTCCCATGATGCTAACCAGCATATCAGCTGGCTGAGCATTATAGGAAATGTAGTTCTAAAACCACTGAAGGGCCAAGTTTGAGGATGTCTGCTGTAAGATATGCTCAAGTCTCTCAGTGGGGGTTAGAGGAAAAAACACAATTTGCAGAGTTAATTTATACTAAAAACAGGAAAATGAATAATAACAGTATACTCTAAATATGTCCTTACTTTTCATGCTTAAAGGGACAGTATACACCAATTTTCATATAACTGCATGTAAAAGACACTACTATAAAGAAGATTATACACAGATACTGACACAAAAATCCGGCATAAAACCTTTTATAAACTTACTTAGAAGCCCCCAGTTTAGCACTGTTGATAAGGTTAGACTGGGATACCCACTGAAAGGGAAAGGGAAAGCAGGAAAAGCAGACACGCCCCCTCTCCTGCATATGAAAAGACAGATTACACAAACAGGAGCCAGCAGAAGTCTGTAAACGCGTGTATACATCTGAAACTTTGGGGCTTGTTCAGGAGTCTAAAAATCAGCACAATGTTTTAAAAAATAAGCAAAACGATAAATATTTATGAAAACAATCCCAGATGGGCTATATAAATGGATCATCTACAAAACATTTATGCAAAGAAAACTCTAGTGTACAATGTTCCTTTAATATCCATTTCCCTCGGTTGTCCTTTCTTGTGACAATGCAGCATTTGTTCTATCTAATATCACATAATCTGGACACCCTGTGAAACCTGTTCTCATTTATGCCCTGGTGATCAAACATTGTCAGACCCACAAATCCATGCAAAGTCTTTGGGGCTTTTCTTTTAGCATTATATTGCAAAGTATGTGACTCTCCTTCCTAGATCATTATGCCCTTACAGAGTACAATGTAAAATGAACATTTTAGTATCTATCTGTCCAACATATCCCATTGGGGTAATTTTTATAAACCTTGTTTACATAGATTTTTTATAACTAGTACTTAATTACTGAAAGTTTCAGGAAAAAAGGTGGGTAATACAACAGGCAACAGCAGTGATTTTAAATGTCAAAATAATGACAAAGGAGCCATTTGTAAACATTGTAATACACTCCAGCTGGTAAAATGGATAATATGGAACACATTAAGGAGAGAAACAAAATCATTGCATACATTGAAATGGGACTCTGTACTCCTATAGCAGGTGGACCGTGGAGAACATTTTTAGTTTAGTTTAGATTGCAACAAATTTGTGCTAATAAGTCACCTTTTTTTAATAGCAGGTTTAACAATATGGTTGCTCAATGTATAGCACAGCTCAGTGACCCTGGCAAGCGAGGTTGCTGTTTACTCCTGTCGGCTTCGTTATCTCTGTGAGGCATCGGATTAGTGTGTCACAGGCTTCTCCCGCAATTACGGGTTTAAATAATGCACTTTTACTTATTGCCTGCGTATTGGTTCTCTGTATCCTGAGTGCACTGGACTCTGTTGACTATTCTCTTGCCTCTTGATTTGGTACTGCTTCTGCCTGACTGGTTATTTGGAATTCTGTTCTGTTACCATAGAAGGGTTCATTGGAATATACAGGAGAAAGTTTTTCAAAAGGGCGACAAAGACGGCTATTGATTGCTCGATGTGACCCTATCTTAAAGATTCTATCTCTGCTGTATATAAGTATTAACCTTACCTTGTTAAAAAGTTGCTAATATTGGATGTAATTTCATCCTTAATCTCTCAAGTTGGGTTAAAAATACAGCTCAGATATCCAGTGGACATATTTCACTTATCATGGCCGGGTGTAATGATGACGTAAGGAAAGCAAGATTTGCACAATTGTTTAAGGGCACAGCCACATCTAATACTATAGTGGATATTGATAAAAAAAAAAAAGTGGATTTGAATATTCTTTTTGCCGATAAAGAAAAACTGAGTATCAAGGAACTGAAACTGGTGGGATATTGAATTCCTGGAATTGTATGTTAAAGAAAAAAAGATACCAAGGGGACTGAGAATAAAAAAATATCCTGCGTTTCATAGAGAATTCCCACAGTTTATGGTTGGATGGAATGAGGCTTTAAGCGACTGCTCTATATTTCTGATGGAACAATTGATAAAGTTTAAAAAAAGAACAAAGAGAGGGGTTACTCAGTGAAATTGAGCAGCTGACTAGAGATATTGAGGCTTTTAAAGGGGAAGTTATATTTGAACCGTATCAGAAACAACTTAATGATACTCTGGAATAATTAAATAAATAATTATCTGACAACAAATATAAGAAGTATGAAAGAGACAATAAGGACTATGAGCTTGATGTGGTATATAATTGGAACACAGTGAAACAAATAAAATCAAAAAAGGGTAAGAATAAGAGTGGAAAACATAACAAAAATTACTCTAAAAGTAGTGAAAATAAAGCCAATAATTACAAAAAGTCACTTTTTCAAGCTTTGAGAGTTCGACTTCCAGAAATGAATCCAATACAAGTGAACGAGATATTCCAATATCCACATCCACACCAAAAAACAAGATCCCAGAGAGAACTATTGAAGAAATGGGAGCAAGACCAAAAAACGGTGAACAGACAGAGGAGCAAAAACGAGGTGCAAGAGATGAAGACGCCACGCTACCCGAGTAGACAAAACTCCAAGAAGTACAATTTCAGGAAACAACGGAACTAAAAATTATTAACTTATCCTCCATAGCTAGTGACTTTGAAAAATCTGTGCTCTCAAAGGGTTTAGGCTTTGCGCCCTTACAGGACTTTGATTTATTTAGTACTATTCTGGACTTAAATAAGTTTGTTAGAAAGATCACGTTAAAGAAACATTTCAAAGATAATAGTGAGCAAAGTATTAGAACTGAGAAAAATGCATCTGAAAATATTATCTTAGGTTCGGATGTAAGGTTAAGTTTTGAAGAACTTTGTGATATAGTCTCCTTGTGTGATTTACAACAGGGTGATACTAGGGATAATAAAACTGGACAGCAACCATTACATGGTATCAAAATGAGTAATTTTTATCCTGTACAAACATGGAATTACATCATAGAGATATTTCACTCAATCATTGAACAAGATTTGGGGAATTTGTAAAATAATGTATCTAAGAAATATAAATACAAGGATAATTTAACGAAGAGAGAGAGATAGATGCCCTTAATAGAATAAAGAAAAATCCGGATCTAGTGATCCTTGATTCTGATAAGGGTGGATTGATAGTGATCTTAAATAAACAACAGTATTTAGATGAATCCTAAAGACAACTTGGAGACAGTGATACATGTAAGAAACTGACATTCAACTCCACTAGTAAATTTTTGGATAAATTAAAGCATATGTTGGATAATGCAGTTGAGCATTCAGTACTAACAAATAAAATGAGTGAAAATATTTTTGTTAAATATCCAAGAATACCAGTATTCAAATATTTACCCAGAGTACATAAGTGTTTAACTAACCCTCCGGGGCGCCCAATTATTTCTGCCATTGGGTCCCTTGGAGAGAGATTAGGAGAGTGGGTGGACGCACAATTACAACCTGTGGTCCAGTCACTCCCCAGTTTCTTGAGAGACACAAAACATCTATTGATGTTACTGAGAGGGCAGGAGTGGGATATTGAAGCAACATTTGTGACTATTGATGTTGTATCCCTATATTTATGCATACCGCATGGATTGGGGATTGCAGCTATGAGAAGAATGCTTCGTAAATATTCTAATTATGCAGAAGATTTAATTGAATTTATTATTGAAGCAATTACTTTCTTGCTTAATCACAATTATTTTGTGTTTAATGGGAAATTTTTTATTCAGAGAAGGGCCACAGCGATTTGGCAAAATTTGCCCCATCGTATGCAAACCTCTACCTGGCAGATTTTTAGGAAGTAACAGTCTTTGGACTTGATAACATGTATAGAAAGAATAAAACATTTTATACGAGGTTTATCGATGATATGCTCCTCTTTTGGAGAGGGGACACTGTCTATAGTGGATATTGATAAAAAAAGTGGATTTGAATATTCTTTTTGCCGATAAAGAAAAACTGAGTATTAAGTATTAACCTTACCTTGTTAAAAAAAATATTTGGAATTCTGGCCTGCCCCCGACTATTCTGCCTTGTTTTGCTTGATTATTGCTGATCCGGCCTGTCAACTTCACTTCGGTAACTTGTGTTACTTTCCCTGTGTTCCTGCTACCTGCTAGACCTGCGTTTCTCTACGCTTACTTGTTCTGAGTTGTCTATAGTCACTTCCCAGCCTTTGGGTCCTAATGTTATGTTTTTAGGCTCCTGTCATTTCACCTGACGCTGGGATAAGAAGACTACTAGCCAGCCAATTGGAGTAATGGGAGAACTTCCTTGCAGGCCTGATAATTTCATTAAAAGAGGGATTTATTGCAAGATATCTTTGCATAACTTGCTGCAAAAATATATATATTTTATTTATGATTGTGTTGATTTTCCTTTAGCTAATAAAGCATTCCATTTGTTTTGTAGAACACATGACTGTTTTCGCAAACAATACTTTACTAGTTTTAAAGGAACATTCTAATTTAAAAATAAAATATTCTATTCCAATAGATACACACATGATTAGGATAAAGATGGTAATTGGACGATTCACATGAATGCTGTTCCTTATATACTCACTGGCGTTAAACATACAAGCTAGATTATGAGTGGAGCGCAATTTACTAGAGCATTAAATTTGCTTGCACAGAGGCTTTTTGTATCCATGAGGTAGCGCTCTTATTACAAGTTGAAAGTAAAAAACTTTTAAACGAGCATTAACCAAAAGTGCTCAAAAAGTTGAACTTTGACTATTGTGACTGCGTTAACGTAGTCCCCCATACACTTAAATGGAGTTTGCATGCAAACCCGATCATGATTAACAAAGTGCGCTAACCTGACATGAAATATAAATATTTAACATTCCAATGTTTTTCACAAAGAAGAATATGTTCTAGTCATTCTTAAATACATATTTCTATATATATTTCAATTTTTTTGGTAAAGTATATATATATATACATATATATGTACTATATCTATACATATATATGTACAGTATATATATTTACATATATATATATATATATATATATATATATATATATATATATATATATATATATATATATATATATATATATATAATACAGTACAATATTCTTAGGCCACCATTAGATTTGTTTTTTAGCAAAGTTTTAATTACCATCCATATTTATTTTTTGGTATGTTTATTAACCCTTTAAGGACACAGCTTTCAGTTTGCTCAATTGTTTTATGACGGAAAAATTCCGTCATATGTCCTTAAGAGGATAAGATACACACAGAAAAAACAGGAAATAAACACAATTTTCAAAACAAAATGACTTCTTCAGACAAAAGTCAGTATTTAGTGTGACCTCCCTTGGCACTAAGCACATCTTGAACTCTTTTGGGGAAACTTTCCGGAAGTCTTCTGAAGTAATCTTCTGGTATATTATACCAGCCTTTTTTTCCAGCACTTCCCAGAGTTCTTCTTTAGATTTAGTTTGTCTTTTATTTATTTCTCTGCCCAGGTGATCCCATACTGCCTCTATAATATTCAGGTTTAGAATCTGTGGATGCCAGTCCATGACTGTTAGTGTTTTATCAGCTGTTTTTCTCTCCAAATATGATTTCACTGCATTAGCAGTGTGCTTGGGATCGTTATCATGCTGAAAAATAAAGCTATTCCCAGTCAGGCACTGTCTAGAAGAAACGACATAATGAATTAAAACCTGTCTGTACTTTTCAGCATTCATGATCCCATCAATTCGTACAATATCGCCAACACCACTGGCAGAAATTCAGCTCCAAACCAGGACAGACTTCCACCATGATTCACTGAAGGCCACAAGCACTGATTCTAACATTTCTCTCCAACTCTTCCTCTCACATATTGTTGACATTTGGGCCCAAAAATGTAAAACTTGAATTTGTCCTTCCATAAAACTCTTTTCCACTGATCTTTATTCCAATCTTTTTGAGCTTTAGCATATGTTAACCTTTTCATCATGTTCCCCTTCTGAAAAAGTGGTTTCTTGGCTGCTACCCTTCCATCAAAGACCATTTCTAATCAAGCTTCTTCGGACTGTAGAAGGGTCAACTTGGCATCCCGATGAAGCTGCCAGATGCTGAGCAGGTTCTTGCTGGACTTCATCTGGACTCTTAAAGAAGAAACTCTAAAAAACTTCTCATCACATTTTGAAAGTTTTCTTGGCCTTCCAGAACTTTTTTGTCCTTGATCTCTCCTAAATCTTCAAATTTCTTTATAACAGCTTGAATACCACATCTTGCGTATCCAGTTTGTTTGCTGATTTCCCTTTGAGAGTGGCCTTGCTAATGAAAAATTATGATTTTATGTCTATCAAATTCTGTGATCTTTGGCATTTTAAATGGCATGAGGTGATTGAAAGTTTTGAAAGTCTTATTAGCAAGCGTCCAATGAATTAAACTCATAACATATGTGTATGTAATGCTCAAGCATGTCTTGCACAAACCTGGTGTAATAGACCTTTTTCACAGCAGTCATTTTGACATGAAATAGTAGGATAAACAAAGGTGTTAGCAATGACATTAATTAGGTTTCATTCCATTTAGGTTTACGAGAGCCAGGTTCCTGCTATTGCTGATGTGTAAGGGGAGGTCACACTAAATACGTGCCATTTTAGCCTATAGAAGCTGTTTTTTCATATATTGTTCTGTTTTTAATACTGCATACAAATATTCTGTATTTTCTGGTTGTATTCTAATAAAGAGACTGAGAAATAATTATATATGGTCATTATATCATTGCTAAAACAACAAATCTAATGGTGGTTTAAAACTTTTGCACAGTACTATATATATATATATATATATATATATATATATATATATATATATATATATATATATATATATATATATATATATATATATATATATAAATAACTATATCTATATATCTAACTACATGTGTATATATATATATATATATATATATATATATATATATATATATATAATTATATTTAGGTATAGATATATACAAATAAATATATAGGAATATTTATTTAAAAATACTTAGAACATATATGAAGTACATTGGAATGTGAAATATTTACAATACATACACAGTTAGACACTTTATATATATATATATATATATATATATATATATATATATATATATATGTATACATATGTATTCATGTGTTTATAGGTGTATATATGTCTGTAAATACATATACACACATTTAAATACATAAATATATATTTACAAATATAAACATATGTGTGTATATATATATATATATATATATATATATATATAAATATATATATATATATATATATATATATATATATATATATATATATATATATATATATATATATATAATATATTATATTAAGTTTGATTCACACTACTTCACTTATATTCACTAACTCATTCGAGTGATCTGACTTGTAAGTTAATATCAGATCAACACTGTGCTCGGGGGGATATGGGTTATAAATTAATAAATCAAAAAAGAAAATTGTGGGGAAATTAATCCTCACTACAGATCCCTTTATCCGGCACCAGAGTATAAAGTTAAATTACTAACTAGCGGTTCCTATAAAGGTCTACTGCCCCTTTAAATTTCCTTACCACTATATACTCAAATATATAGTTACTGCCCTATCAGTATAATACATACATTAGAATTGCAGAGGATATTGATTATAGGATCACATTCATGAAACAATAGTTCTATTGCACATATGATTTATTCACTGCCAGCTTCAAGAAAATAACCATTTACAAAATAACGAACTTGGGCCCACTCTTGTGCACGTAATGATATACATATACACACATTTAAATACATAAATATATGTACACAATACACATATAAACATATGCGTGTGTATATATATATATATATATATACACATACATATACATATTTAGACATGAGACCTCATATTTAGAGCTGAGACCTCATATATTTGAGCCCTTTTTTATGCAATTTTTTTTTATATTCTAATATTAGACAGTGTTACTATGATTATAACTGTTTTTTAAATAAATATTTGATGTGTTTGGTGAAATTTTTTTGTCAAGTGTAACAGTTAGCCAAAGTTCTGAAGTTGTTCTTTCCTGACGTGCGTTCAATTAAATTGCGCTCAAGTGAATGCTGCCGACATGCGCAAAGAGCTGCGATAAACCCCTAGTGCGCCACTCACAGAGAAAGGAATTTGCATAAAAAAATAAAATGTTTTATTTTTTAACTAGAATGTTAGTTTAATGTCAATGTTACTAGCCAAATTTAAAATAATAAATTTTACATCGCATTCTTTATCATCTTATTATGAAAATTAGCTGATTATTGGCTCCTGTATTTATTTTGGTTGGCCAACTTCCAGTCCATTATTAAAGAAAGCTGTGATTTTCTCAAAACAGACTGATTAATCAAGATTAATTAAAATGTAAAAATTGAACTAATTAGCATTTTTTTTACTATTTAAGTTATTGTGAAATGATAGAAATAAATTGTTTGAGAACAGTCATTTAAAATGCTAACACCTAAATTATATACTTTAAAAGAGGAAACAAAATAAACCTTCTACTTAATATTTTGCAGAGGAATAAAAAAGAAAGCTAATGTTGCAGTTTCACTGGGACAGTGGCCAAAAAATAATTAAATTACATTTTACAGAACAAAAATGAACATTAGTGACTAAATAACAAAGTAAAATATATCTATTCCAGCTTATAAATTATTTGTACCTTTGTGAAAGAAATGTTTAAAGGGATAGACATGGTGCTTGAGATTTGAATATATAAACCAATATATGTGATATCCACTAGTCCACTAAACCCAAGCAATTAAGAAATTGCAGTGAGTGAGTAAAAATGTTCTCTTTTTCCCATATGATTATTTAACACAGTTGATTAGTACCTTTCTTACTCAGGACTAGAAACTTTTCTTCCACTATTAGTAAACTATAGTTAAATATTCCACGCCAGTATATATGATTGCAGTTGATTAGTACCTTTCTTACTCAGGACTAGAAACTTTTCTTCCACTATTAGTAAACTATAGTTAAATATTCCACGCCAGTATATATGATTGTGTGGATAGATATATGTCTGTGAGTGAGAGAGAGAGAGAGAGAGAGAGAGAGACGGACAGACAGGGAGGGAAGGAGGGAGACAGACAGAGAGAGAGATGTTTAGGAGATAAACATATATGGACAGACAGGGAGGGAAGGAGGGAGACAGACAGACACAGAGAGAGAGAGAGAGAGAGAGAGAGAGAGAGAGAGAGAGAGAGAGAGAGAGAGAGAGAGAGAGAGAGAAAGAGAGATGTTTAGGAGATAAACATAAATGAATGTATTATATATATATATATAAAGAGAGAGAGAGACGGACTGGGATGGAGGGAGGGGGGGGATAGAGACAGACAGAGAGAGAGAGAGAAAGAGAGAGATGTTTAAGAGATAAACATATATGAATGCATAATATATATATATATATATATATATATATATATATATATATATAGAGAGAGAGAGAGAGAGAGAGAGAGAGAGAGAGAGAGAGAGAGAGAGAGAGAGAGGGAGAGAGAGAGAGAGTGAAAGAGAGACAGACAGAGAGAGCAACAGACAGACAGATAGGGAGGGAGAGAGCGAGAGCGAGTGACAGACAGAGAGAGAGAGAGCGATGGACAAACAGGGAGGAAGAAAGAGAGAGAGAGAGAGAGAGAGAGAGAGAGAGAGAGAGAGAGAGAGAGAGAGAGAGAGAGAATGCAATGGAAAATCACTAAACTTTATTAATCAGTGGAAAAAAAGTTAATTACAAAGTGGGTTGTGTAAAATGTTTGTAATAATAAACTATGTGCATGTTTTATTATAGTATAGTAGTCCCACAAAGGAGAATTAAAGAGACATAATACTCATATGCTAAATCACTTGAAACTGATGCAGCATAACTGTAAAAAGCTGACAGGAAAATATCACCTGAGCATCTCTATGTAAAAAAGGAAGATATTTCACCTCACAATTTCCTCAGCTCAGCAGAGTAAGCTCTGTGTAAAAAGTTATACTCAGTTGTTGCTCAGCCGCAGGTAAAAAAAAATGAAGAAATGAACAACAGCAGCCAATCAGCATCAACAGTGCTGAGGTCATGAACTCTTTATAACATCTTTGTTTTTTGAGATATAAGTATCCTCATAATCACCCCCCCCCTTTTTTTTACCCTGCTTAAGTGAATTTTTGGGAAATGTTAAAACATGAATTTCTTTATTTTTAAAGGAGAATCTAAATACCAATTTTCACGTCTGTAACATCTTTGGTTTTTGCAATATATTTATCCTCATAAATCTGCCCCCCCCCCCTTTTGAGTCCCCTTAAGTGGATTTTGTGGAAATGGTAAAAGATGTGTTTCTTTATTTTTCAAGGAGAATCTAAATACCAATTTACACGTCTGTAACATCTTTGGTTTTTGAGATATAGGTATCCTCATAAATCAGCCCCCCCCCCCCTTTTGACCCTGCTTAAGTGAATTTTTGGGAAATGCTAAAACAAGAATTTTCACGTCTGTAACATCTTTGGTGTTTGCGATAAAGTTATCCTCATTAATCAACCCCCCCCCCTTTTGAGCCCACTTAAGTGGATTTCGTGAAAATGGTAAAACACGTGTTTCTTTATTTATCAAGGAGAATCTAAATACCAGCTTATAAGGTAAGGAGACGGGTGGGGGCAGCTTATAAGGTAAGGAGACGGGTGGGGGGCCCACCCCCTAGCCCTGCAATTTTTATTGCCCCAACTATGCCCATCCTCTTCTCCTATCTCACATTCCTACAGCCTTAACCCTTAGCATGCTCCAAGCCCATGCTGGGCCCTGCACTTCCTATGTTAATACATTTGGTTTTTCTACTGTTCTTCATATTTTCAAAGAATATCTACTGTTTGAAACTATTGTTTGCTCTGAAGTGCTGTATACTTCACTGCACTCAAATGTGTCAGTTGATCATTGCAACAGTGCCAGGATGCTATATTTAAACATACTAGACATACATATGTTTTGACAGAGGGTCAAAAGTTTAGTGAAATCTGGCTTTGAAGGGTTGATGCTTGCTGTCAGTATGACATTGTTTGATATTGTTGGATTAGGGCTTGGATCCCGGGGTTACATTTGACTGGTCTAACATCATAGCCAGATGCTATTGGTGCCATATGGGGTCTGCTAGTGCAGCCTACAGGGTCAGGAAAATGTTAAATAGGGATGTGGTGGCTTCCGACACTGGTTCCCAGGGCTTTGTGGTACGGCACAAAGCCATTACGGCTGACAAGCAGGACTTGGGAGCTATATAGACCCGATAGGGTTCACCTGACAGATGTAGGGTTAGACTTATTCCTAGGGGCATATAAAAAAAGACTCTCGCTCCCTTTCTGTAAGTCAGGTCGGGTGGATGGTGGCAAGTGAAACCTGAGAAGCTATCCCTTGTAGTGGAAGGTCACGGCCAGTAGCGCATGGAGATGTTCAACGGGGGGAGTGATGGCCAGGCTGATGGAGTACCCTTCCCTCTGGGGTAGGTAGGCCAGAAGAACTCAGAACACTCCTAGTAACATCTCCATCTGAGCAGAGTCCCTCTGCGGTTGTCTAGATTGGCCGCTGACCTCTTCAGTCCGGGGTAGTGTTAGCTTCTCATTTGCCACTATCTGAGTTATAGTCTGTGTCAGTTATATTTAAATTAATATGTTAATAAAGGGAACCAGTGATGGTCCCATTATTTCCCAAACCAAGTGTCTGTCTTTATTTTTTATTTTATTTTTTTTGGGGGGGGGCGGTTAGAGTTGTTAATTTATTATTAGAATGTTTTGAGTTATTCCCTTCTCCCTTCCTTCTGGTTGCAACCTGGTAAGCCTTAAGTCCCTTAAGTAAGTGTAAACCCAGAATAGGCTTGCAGCATCATAAGGGTTAAGGCTGGCAGGGAGAGGGATAAGGCTGTGAGTTTGGGGACTGGCTTACCTTTTTTATCCTGATGTCTGCAGTTCCCTATCAGATGGTGGCATGAGTAATGTACTGTAGGTAGGGGGCTATGGCTGAGACATGATAGGCATTCTAGTCTACATAAGCCATTAGCAGTAATTTTAACCTCCCTCCAATGACTAGTCATCTTGACCGGCCTGTTGATCTCAGAGCCTCCTGGTTCTTTTCAGCACCCTAACTGCGGGAGGTCACGGCCAGGAGCACATGGAGATGGTGAACAGGGGGAGTGATGGCCAGGCTGATGAGAGTGTGGCCGATTAGTTCAATTAGTTGGTGTGCCCCTCCCTCTGGGGTAGGCAGGCCAGAAGAATTCACCTATAGTAACATCTCCAACCGAGCAGAGTTCCTCTGCGGTTGTCTAGATTGGCCGCTGACCTCTTCAGTCTGGGGTAGTGTTAGCTTCTCATTTGCTGCCATCTGAGTTAAAGTCTGTGTTGGTTATATTTAAATTAATGGGTTAATAAAGGGGACCAGTGATGATCCAATTATTTCCCAAACAAGTGTCTGTCTTGTATTTATGGGGGGAGTTTAGAGTTGTTAAGTTATTATTAAAATGTTTTATTGAGTTATGGGTTATTCCCTTCCCCTTTCTTTCTGGTAGTGACTTGGAAAGCCTTTAATCCCTTATGCTTCTTATCCACTTCTCATCCACAGTGGTTTAGATGGTTTAAATAAAAAACACAACTGAAAATTAGCTACTGTATATTTTCAGATTGTCAGTCCTTCATCTGATTGGTACAATTGGGAAACAAGTATCCAGAATATTTTAGACTGATTAAAAGGAGGTTGAAGTTCAGGACCTTTTTTTCACTTAAAAAACTTACCTTCCTTTAATATACAGTTGGACAAAAAATGCTGAATGTAAATAAGTTGTGGGACACTCGTTACTTGCACTTATAATATGTAAAACTGAGAGAATTGTGTATAGTAACAAAAAAACGATTATTCCTTTAAACTTGAATTTGCATTTTATTCAGTGGTGGAGCTTAGCTTCTTGTGATAACATTAGTGATACAGGACTTTATCACAAACCTATGGGGATTTTTGTAGAAAAATAATTTGCTATTTTTTTTTCTAGAGGATTGTGGTGGACCCCACATTTGGTTAAAGGGTCAGTCTAATCAGGAATTGTTATTGTTTAAAAAGATAGATAATCCCTTTATTACCCATTCCCCAGTTTTGCATAACCAATACTCTTATATTAACTTACTTTTTACCTCTGTAATTACCGTGTATCTAAGCCTCTGCAGACTGCCCCCTTATATTAGTTCATTTGACAAGCATGCAATTTAGCCAATCAGTGCTGACTACTAGGTAACTCCACGTGCGTGAGCAAAATGATAGGTATATGGCACACATGAACTAACACTCTCTAGTTGTGAAAAACTATCAAAATGCCCTGAGATAAGAGGCGGCCTTCAAGGGCTTAGAAGTTAATATATAAGACTTCCTATGTTTAGCTTTTAACAAAGAATACCAAGAGAACAAAGAAAATGTGATTATAAAAGTAAATTGGAACGTTGTTTAAAATTACAAGCCCTGGGGGGGCGGAGCTAACTACCAGACCGGACGGTCGCACTATTCTGGAGCTCTGAGCAAAGTTATTTAATAGTTATACTAAACAGCTGGAAACACAATATATTATTACTAATTGACCTGATCACGTTATGCCTGCTGTATAGACATTAACAGGACTATCATCTGGATGTTTGCTGTTCGGCTGCGATTGCAGCTTCCCTGATTGCAGACGAGGTGCAGCTGTGGCTTCTACTTGGACACTGGAGGGTCGGGGCTCCGCTCCGGGTCTATATATTAGAGTACCACAAGGTAGTGAGAAGACCTGCTCATTAGGAATCCTATTTAGATCGCATCTCCCGGAACCTAATTTATTTGCTGTGCGCAGATCCCAGAGATCTTCGGCAAGGAGAAGGATAGCAGCATACCGGATCAGGAGAGGGAGATCTGTGAGCAAGCTTGCTACCATCTGCTTTCAAAGGTCTGATACCCACTTACAGTAGTAACGGCTGAGTCGGTAGATAGAAGATAGCTCATCGGCTATATACGGGCAGACATTTGTGTGAAAAGCACTTTGGCGCGAAAGGAAGCTATTTTGACAGACCTCGCAGCCTTTCTCAGAGACACTGGTGAGTGTGTCCATTTCTCTACAGGGCAATATAGGGTTGATCTAACTAAGTACTACTAGCTCTGCAATCTGCCCTAAACTAACTTGGTTATTTTAGAATTTACAGCAAGCTTTAAGGGTCATAACTTTGGCCTAGGGATTCCACGTGGGCTATAAGTATACTTGTCTGAGAGTGACCTGGATGTATATTCCCTACAATTTTGGATTGGTATTTACCGTGTTTTTTCTCCTATAAACTTGGGATTTTAATTGCAACAAAACAGTGTGTGAAGTGCCTGCCATTACTTTTTACTTATAAGTATGCTTGTTTAAGCAATCACTATCTTGTCAATAAACGACTGAAACCACAGATATTCTCTCAGAGTCTAGCACCCCTGAGTCTGCTACTTTACCCTAAGTATTGTTTACTTTCCCAGATAGATCATCTCACAGGGAATGATCTACAGGGGGTAGCTAGGCTGTTCATTTTCAAGCTGTATTTAAAACGCTCACTATAGTTCGAATCTAGGCCTTCAGATCTGCCTTAAATCAAGAAGCTTTCTGGGGTTTATCTCCTCAGAGTCCTTTAACCTAGTGGTAGCTGAACCACTATTAAGTACATACATTCATATCTCTACTTGAGAAGGCTTTTGCTTTAACGTCAAATCATAGAAGAAACAGTTCTCACTTCATGACCCAAACCCAGACCTCATGATGTGGTGGTAAAACGCTCACATTGGAGCAGGGAAATAACCCAATTCAAACATAATATAGAAGTTCATCTATACACTAACTGAGTCATCACTAAATATCTTAACACGAAACCCGCAAATATGTCTCATTCCAACAGGAAAAAAAATAGACAGGCAGATACCCCAAAAAGAACTGTAGCAGATCATTTTCACAGTAAATTCATATCTGGGAGAGATATGTCTGAGGAAGAATCAAGGGACGTCCCGTCTAGGCATGAAGAAGAAGTCGAAAGTACATAACATTTCTAAATATTCTTCAGATAACACAGAGACTATCTCCCTTAAAGAGCTCATTAACTCTCTGTCAGTCAAAATGGACTCTCATCATACATCTCTAAAACAGGTACTTAAATCTTCTGTTGCAGAACTTAAGAGAGACATTGCATCTTTAGGAGAAAGATCTGACATCCTTGAAAGAAAGCATGAGGATCTTGCGACTGACCACTCTAACCTCCTTTCTTACACAAAATCACTGGCTGAGATGATTTCAGACTTAGAGGGGAAATTGACAGATCTGGAGGATAGGTTGAGGCACAATAACATTCGTATTCAGGGCATTCCCGAAAGTGTCGCTGCAAATGAGCTCCCATAATAACTCTCTGAGCTGTTTGTGGCACTGCTTGACACCCCACAAGATCCGGACTCAAGGATTGACAGAGCTCATCGAGCACTCAGTCTCAGAAATTCCAACCAGTCACAACCAAGAGATGTCATAGTATGACTCCACTACTTCAAGTATAAAGAAAAAATCATTAAGGCAGCATTCCTCAATAAGAATTTACCAGAGTCATATAAGGAAGTACAGTTCTTTCCTGACTTATCGTCACATACGTTATCTAAAAGGAGGTCTTTCTATACAGTCACACAATGTCTTCGCAGACACTCTATTAAATACAGGTGGGGTTTCCCTGTCAAGCTGTTTTTTCAATATGATGAATCCTCTTACAATTTGACAAACATTAAACAGGGAATGGAGGTCCTTGGCAAGTAAAACCTCCTACGGGATACTCCACCTCCCTCCTCATTCCAACTGGACCCGTCTTCTGCTCGTCAGGAAGACTCAGATCAAGATCCTCCTCCTCAAGTAAAATCACCGGTCCTCCGAGCGGCTGCTCCGGAATGGGACCCCAAACCAAGATGCTTGCCTCCAGCACCTAAAAGACAAAATCTATCTCTGCAGGAACCATAGACACTGTCTTCTGTATTAGAAATCTTGTTGTGACTTATTGTCCACTAACAAGTTTGAAGAGCTGCTACCCATATCGGATGAAGCTGTATCTTTATATCTTTTATTGAGTACTTGTTTTGCTTCTTTTCTTGTAGGGTATAATCTGTCCTACTGGACCTCAGGTCATGTTTGAAATGTCTAATAATTTGAACATTATCCCTGAAAATGTATCCTAAAAGTTTATGTCACTTATTTACTACTCCTTTTGAACTAGAGTTCTTGTTTACTGTGAATGTATATTTTTCTAGTGTTACTATAGTTATCATTGCCGGTTTATAGCCTTCTAGGTACACTTTTACCCGCTGAATTCTGCTGTTTTTAGGGAGATGTGTTAGAACTGTGTACATTCGTTATTATTCCCATAAGTTTTCTGGTGGTGTACTTTTACACCCTCACTCATGTGTTTTTACTGCCTTGAACATTTGGTAGATGTGCATGAGAGCATCTTTTTATAGAAGGCTTGTTTACCTATGAGTTTATATATATAGTACTTCTATTACAGAGGTGTCACCCACAAACTAGATTAGATATATTCCTAATTATACGCCATATAGAATTATCAGAATCTTGTCCATTCATCATTTTTAGTTACCACGTATACTCAAACTTTATGGCCCTACTAGTGAGGTTTCAGATTAATGTGTTAGTTTCACTGCTATTGATATGTACTATAAATCATGTGGGTAAATATATATCTCTTAGCTGACAATACATAGTGAGACGTTAACCTATGGCACACACTATAAAGGACTATAACTCAATTCTGTTATTATTAAGCCGGATTACAGGTCTTAAACTTAAAACATTGTTCCAGTATTTTTACTCTCAGATGTTAGGGCTAAGTTGAGCTAGGCTTCACTTCTTCTAGAACTTAAGTACATAAGTTTTTGTTTAATGTATTGTCTTTTCTTATGCACCTCCCACATAAAGACATGTCTATCAATATAATGCTATAATGCTAGCCAGTTCATGCATTGTTATAGATGATCATATACTCCTGTAAATGTACTTATAGTGCAATGTTTTATTATTATCCAGTAAGAGGCAATGTCTGAAGTTGTTGCTAGTACACATGGTCCTTGTTCCACAACAGATTAATGTAGTTTATCCTGTATAGGTGGCAGGAACTTAGTGAATCAACAAGACATTTATTAAATTAATAGTCATATGACAATCTAGTTCACCCAGAAGTTCTCAATGTCCTTTTATTACATTGGGTTATAGATATCTGCATAATACCATATTTCTAACTGGTTATTACTTTACTATAGACAGGTATATACCCTCATAAGAGTAAGTTTGTTTGCAGATAGTCCATTCAGTATCCACCAGTGATGGGCAACATACTGTATATCTTTTATTCATATGTGCATTGTGCACTTCCTGGGGTTTATTGTGAATCATGGTCAAATTTCTCCTAATATGGGAGAACATTGAGGTTAGATATTATAGCGCTAATTTCTTGTTCAGAACTAGAAGTAGATACCACTTGAAGACATCTAATTTACTTAAGTAATACTTTTATATACTGTAAAATAGTTAAAGCCCCTCATACCTAACTTGTGATTGGGTAGATATACTAAGCGATCCTAACCTCAAGCTCAGTTATGGTTAACCATTATGTTATGAATAGGGTCCTCTAGATGGTTGATCTAAGTTATTTAGTATGGATAAGGTGTTGTCTGTGGCCAGGATAGCGCTTCACCATTTTGGTATTAAGACCATAGTTTTTCATACTGACAAGTTTTAGTTTGTTTATGAGAAAGTATGTTACAAGGTTTGTTTCACCCACCAGTATTTTTTTTTTTATCTTTTGCATGGTTACTACACTTAGTCATAAAGTAGCTACCTGCCCCATTTATTTTGTAATATCAAATATGTGTTGGCTAGGTTTTGAGGGTCAGCTCTAACAAAGTAGTTCTCAATGTTGATATATGCCTTGGACTCCTCTTCGCTTTTTAGCATATAAACCCTTCTCCGAAGCATTAACTTACATATATACCCTAAATTCCCCCATGGAATATTATTACTTCAGCACTTATAAATTTAAAAGAATTTCAATGCCATATGACTTCTACCGATATTTTGTCCTATAATTGCCCCTTGATAATATGATTTAAAGTTCAAATATCCTTCACAAGATGCTCCGTCCCCGGACTCCCTCCACCTTTCCCCCCAATTAATAAGTGGCGCTTGCCTGCTGAATTCCCCCCCCCACATAATATTTTCACGATATGCTATCCTTAGGCCCAACAGAGGCCGCAGATCTGTCTACCATATGCTATCTTATTCCCATGTAGCTAATGGGCCCATAAGAGGTCTTCTAACTAGTCAGCCAGTTTCGCTATTATATCCACAAAACTATCAGGCATTGTTGTAATTTTTGTTGCCTTTGACTTCTATTGCCTTTTCATGTTCGACAATGTTTATTGACAAATTATTTATGTGCATCTATAGTTGCAAACTTATCATTTATGTTGTTTTTATTAACGAATAACCTCAATAAAATAAAAATTAAAAAAAAATTACAAGCCCTATCTAAATCATGAAAGTTTAATTTGAACTAGAATGTCCAAATTAATAAGCTATCCTTATATTAAGCACGGCTTACATCATTTATTAGTTTTGTTTTAGCAAAGATGCACAGAATTAGAAAATCAATTCTACTGATTCATTTTTTCAAGATTGAAGATTTAAAATTGCTTTTAAAATAGAGCAAATTTTTAAATCAGGCTATAAAAAAAGCTAGAATGATATTTGAACATTTTATGGTAAATAATGGCAGTGAAATATATATATATAGTAAAATTATGTTCCTACTATCTCTTAATCTGCTGTTGAATGAAATGTTGTTAAATTAATATTATTTTATTAACTATGTGTTTATGATTTATAAAAGTCATATAAATATATTAGAGAAAGACTACAACAAATCTTAAGTTCCATATGCAGTTTATTGAAGATATACAGAAAAGTGAGGAAATTCTAGCCTGGAATTTGAAGATCCAGTATTTATATACAAAATATCTAGTACACCACCTTTCCAATAAAAAGACAAGCAGGGATTTACAGGACCAGATTGCAATTAGTTCCATGCAAATTTATATCTTAATACATTTGGTTTTTCTACTGTTCTTTATATTTTCAGAGAATATCTACTGTTTGAAACTATTGCTTGCTCTGAAGTGCTGTATACTTCACTACACTCAAATGTGTCAGCTGATCATTGCAACAGTGCCAGGATGCTATATTTAAACATACTAGACATACATATGTTTTGACAGAGGGACAAAAGTTTAGTGAAATCTGGCTTTGAAGGGTTGATGCTTGCTGTCAGTATGACATTGTTTAATAGGTTTGCTTCTTTGTTGTGGCTGTTGTTGAGGCAACTGTTACTGAGCTTCTGCTTCCACTTGAACGGCTGTATTGGCCGCCGCCACCACCTGGTGCACATTCTCCTCCTCCGTATCCTGTATTGTATCCTCCTCCAGCTCCTCCACCAACTCCATAGCCTCCACCAGATCCGTAGCCGCCACCAGATCCGTAGCCGCCACCAGATCCGTAGCCGCCACCACCACCAGGTCCGTAGCAATAGCCACCTCCTGCACCTCCTCCAGCACCTCCTCCAGCACCTCCTCCTCCGCCTACTTGCATGCTTGATGAGCTACCACCGACAACAGCTAAAATTACAAATTAAAAGTTAGGTTTGATAGTGATAAAATAAAGCCTACAAATACATTTAGCAATGATTAACCTTATTTATACTTACAGATGCTCACGTTGCTCACTACCTGTCCAGACATTCTGTGGAGAAGAAAAAACTTGTGAAAACGTATTCTTTAAGAACTATTTAGATTGTCATATCATTAATCACTGTTAAAATATTCTACAATAAATGTATTTAAATGGAAATTACAGTCTCTATATATCAGCATTGTATTACCACACTGCAAATTATCTGAATTCAAAATAAATGCTTTAAAAGCATTGATACTGTAGTTTTGTGAGCAAAATTTACATTGTTTTAACATTTTGGAAAATACCCCTTGAAATGTCTTTGTAGTATTGTTTATCTTATTCTCTTTGTTGTGGCCAGTTAGGGACAGATATAAAGGAGCTCCTACACTGATCAAGCAATTACTGTGTAGAATATTGCAGGGACAGTGTTCAGAATCTTGCAGGATGTACTAAAGCCTTTCTGGAAGCAATGGAGTAACTATATTTCTCAGAGATAAACTACAGGATAAAATGAGAAATAAATCATTTGTAGCGTGCTGGAAGGTCTCATTTTCCCAGCTGTATTTTCTGATTATGTATTATGCTGATGAAACTTCTTCTTTTTTTTTTTTCAAAAATTTGACACTGTTAAAAAAATAGCTGCCAGTTTCTGGAAAAAATATTCCAGACTGTCTCTTTTCATCTTTTTATTATATTTTACAGATAGTGTTCTCTCTATATACTTCCTTTTAAGTGTGCGTGTTTTCGTGTGAGTGCATAATTAAACATTTGATTGGGAAATACATCTTGTACTTTTAGTATGATGCATATGTTGTATGATGCACACATTGAAGGAAAATGCATTTTCTTTGTCAACTTTTATTTTGTCATTCTTAAGGCTAATTCAAAACATGAATACTACAAAATGTTGTGAAACTAACCTGTCCTCTTCTCCTTCCAGCAGTGCCCTGTATGTGGCAATTTCAATGTCAAGTGCCAGCTTAGCATTCAATAGCTCCTGGTAGTCACGCAGTTGGCGGGCCACGTCTTCCTTGGCTTTCTTTAGAGCATCTTCAAGTTCCTTCAATTTATCTCTAGCATCTTTCAAAGCAAGTTCACCTCGTTCTTCAGCTTCAGTAACGGATGTCTGGAGAGCTGTAATCTATAAATACAAAAATAAATGGTCCTGTTTTGAGCATTATGATATCCCCTTATATATACAAGCACTGGTCTTTGTCAGCTGAGTTTAGATAGGTTACAAAAGGTGCAAGCTATTTAAAGATTTATTCATGGCGATTTGAGGCTTTAAACTGATATAAAACCAATGAAAAATCTAGCTTGTTATCTTCATTTGCATTTAAAAAAAAAATAGGAATAATTTATTAAGGACCATTCCATCTATAATAATTACAGAGCAATTTGTAAACCTTTTATATATTAATGAAGGCGATTTAACACAGTGCACAAGAAATTCCATCATCCATATAAATCATTATATGTGTGTGAGTCTGTGTATATGTGTATATGTGTATATGTGTATATGTGTATATTTGTATATGTGTATATGTGTATATGTGTATATGTGTATATGTGTATATTTGTATATGTGTATATGTGTATATGTGTATGTGTGTATATGTGTAGATGTGTATATGTGTATATGTGTATATGTGTATATGTGTATATTTGTATATGTGTATATGTGTATATGTGTATGTGTGTATATGTGTATATGTGTATGTGTGTATGTGAGTATATGTGTGTGTGTGGATATGTGGATATGTGGATATGTGGATATTTGTATATGTGTATATGTGTATGTGTGTATGTGTGTATATGTGTATATGTGTATGTGTGTATATGTGTATATGTGTATATGTGTATATGTGTATATGTGTATATGTGTATGTGTGTATATGTGTATATGTGTATATGTGTATATGTGTATGTGTGTATGTGTATATGTGTATATGTGTATATGTGTATATGTGTATATGTCTGTGCGTTCTTTTTTGTTGCTAATAAAGTGCTATATTTGTTTCAATTTAAATTTAAAGATTCCCTCTACTGCTCATCAACTGATAGAATTACCTGTTTTTTGACATTCTCTATCTCAGACTTCAGTCTCTGAATCATACGATTTAGCTCTGCAATCTCACTCTTGGTATTCTTCACACTGTCCCCATGTTGTCCTGCGACTGCCTGTAGTACTTTATACTATTACAGAATGGGGGGGGGGGGGGGAACAACTTTAGTCAAGGAACCACAATGCAACCTTAAACACAAATGTAAGGAACTATTATAGACCACTGTAATAGTAATTATTGTTAATAGAACAGAACAAATGTTTAAATTATTTGCATTGGCTATATTTGTGCATCCCACATATTTAATACAAAACACAACTACATGGTGAATATTTCTCAGAAAATTGATAAATGTTATTTAGAAAATGTTAAAATACATAAGTAGAACATTATTGGTGGTGCAAGAATTAATGATATTCTAAAACAAGAGTTTCATAAGACCTTATGGGCTGAAACTTGATTTCATAATATATGAAGGGTGTGGTTTCATTAAAAACCTTTGGAAGTTAATAAGGGATCAAATGATAAGAAGTTATTATTGGGTTGTGAACTTGTAAATACCTTGTTTTCATATGTTTGATTGGCTTCTGCTTTGCTTCTTTCTGCAATCATATCATATTGATTTTTAATTTCAGCGATGAGGTCATCCAGCTTCAAGTCACGGTTGTTGTCCATAGACAGAATAACAGAGGTATCTGAGCTTTGCTGCTGTGTCTGGGATAATTCCTGTAGACCATAAAGAGATTTTGTTCAGTAATATTTGGTCCAATCAGCACTCACATTGCTTCACTTTAAACATTTCACAAACTTTGAATAATCGATAACAAATATAAGGAGCCCAAACATTTCATAATTAATATAATGAATATAATCTAAGTCATTTAAGATATAAATATATTAAGTACAGCAAGATCAGTTTTTGACATTTGTACATAAAATCCTAGTGAAAGTCATTTTTTATGAGTATCCAGAAGAACATTGGTAGCATATGCTCCCTGGTCCAAAGTGGCTGTTTAATGGAATTTGCATTCAGTATTTTACTATGAATGGGAAATTGTAGGCCCAGGTAAAGGATTACTGGTTACTTAGTAAGTACTTTGGCTTGGTGGGGCTCTAGTAATATTTTTGAAGTCCTTATATTAGTGCCGTGATTGTATATGTCTGGGACAAACAAACAATACAATCCATTTACAAATACTGTAATGTTTTTTAATATTCGTAAATATGTAAAGATATTGCATGAAACAGAAAACAATGAAATAAGCACTGACTATCTGGATATATGAGTTGCACAATTGTTTTTCGTTTTCATTCATTTATTTATTTTCATATAGGTTATTAAAACAGGCTTAACAAACTTGTACTACAAAATATCTCCTATTTCACTAAAACCTTTGATCATCTTCCAAACATTTTGATAAAAGAGCACGAATACTTACTGCATTATAGAGAGATCTAAGGAAGTCAATATAATCAGTGAGACTAAATACTTTGGTTTCCAGATCCACTTTGGTCATGTAGGCAGAATCCACATCCTTGAGAAAAAAAAAAAAAAAAAAAAAATTTCATTAGTTAGCAACACAGTATTTTCTACTGCAGAAATTAGACAAATCTAAACTTCATGGTTAGGTAGCAACAGTACTCTAATATTTCTAATTATTTATTAAGCTTTAAATGTTAACTTGTTTTAACATAAGTACTACAATGCACTTAATTTGATTACCTACAATATATTATGGTTTCCCATAACATAAACATAGCTCACCTTCTTAAGCACTACAAATTCATTTTCTGCTGCTGTACGCTTGTTAATTTCATCTTCATATCTGTTAAGAAAAGATAGTATTTTTAAGTAATATATTTATAGTGCCCTTTATGCACTCAGTAAATCCAGTAGATATATAGTTACAAAAATATATAAATCAAGCAATTTATTTCAATTATGCATGTAATATGTAATAAAAACATACTTCTTTTTGTACTCCTCCACCATCTGTTGCATATTCTTTTGTTCATTGTCCAAACGGCTCTTCTCGCTAATTATACTATCCAGCTGCCTCCTTAGGCTGCTTATAAAAGCCTCAAAAAGGGGTTCTAAGCTGACCTTCTTGGTGCCACCTTTTTGCCCCTGTTCTTGTAAAAGACGCCATTTTGTCTCTAGGACTTTGTTTTGCTGCTCCAAAAATCTGACCTATAAAACAAGAGATAGTGGGTTAGAGGTATAGATGTAATTTAACCAATTGGCTCCTCAAAAATGTTCTGCAACTTACAGTATAATACACTTCTAGGTTGACAATACATAAAAGGAAACAGCAAAATCAACAGTAGTAGACAAAATATGTACACTAAAAATTGCATGCAATAATTAAGCCAGTAATTCTTGTTAAAATGAAATCTTACCTTATCAATGAAGGTAGCAAATTTGTTGTTGAGGGTCTTAATCTGTTCCCTTTCTTCTGTTTTTACTTTTTGTGCGTTTGGATCTATTTCTATATTGAGTGGCTGCAGGAGGCTTTGGTTGAAAGTAACCTCTTGGATTCCACCAGGTGGACATACAGGAAAACCTGGGTCCCCACCAGGTCCACCACCACCCATTCCTCCACCAAAACCAACTCCGCCAAATCCCCCTCCTCCACCACCAAATCCTCCTGAACCACCAAATCCTCCTGAACCACCAAATCCTCCTGCACCACCGCCACCACCATATCCTCCACCACCACCATATCCTCCTCCACCACCATATCCTCCGCCACCACCAGCTCCTCCTACACCACAAAATCCTCCTCCAGCACCACCACCACTACCACCATGACTTGACCCTAAACGGACACTGGATGCACCAAAGGATATTTTTCTACTTCCGCCAAGGTTAATAACACTGCGTGATCCAGAGACACCTGCAGTTCGAGAGCCCCCACTCATTCTTCCACCAACTGAGCAGGTACTAAAGCTCTTGTTTCCACCTCCACTCTTTCTGTAAGAGGTCATATTAGCTTCTGGAGAAAAAGAAAAGGGAAGCTCAGAAAGGAACAGACAGGTTGAAGGAGATTTGGCCCCTTTGTTCTAACAGAGACTTTCCTCCCTTTTTATCTGTTTGACGAGATGGGTTTGGTTGCAAGTAAATGGACCAGTTTTCTGCAATAATGGGTTTGGCATAGCTGGCAGGCACCCATCATTACAAACTGCTAAACTGATCACACCTATGGGAAATATTGCTTTGCTTGCAATGCTCAATGTATTTAATATATTTTAACATATCTTGTTTTTTAGAATATTAATATAACTAAATTGAATATCCCTCTACTTGTTTTCAAAATGCTTGAACACAATAAAAAAAACCTTGGGGTTATTCCATAACTTTCTCACAACCATTAGGATGCATTACTTTTGATGTACAGTATGATTTGCATTAACAGGTGCATTTAAAGATTACAATAACATGTGAATTGTACGATTTGATTGCTGATAAGATGGAATATATCATCAGTTTTTAGAGAAGGGGAACTGAAATGAAAAGTCAACTTAATGATTAATATTTTATCTGAATTTGTTTATTCATTTGTGCATAAAAATGCTAAAAACAATTGCTTGTAGCATTAGCTCAAATCTATTTTTACAAAATCACGTTGTTCAGTATAATTAAAACACAACATTTCTTTTATAGTGCCTGAGCGTTAATGCAAACTATTGGCTAGATTACGAGTTTTTTGGTATGGGTGAAAAAGCAGCGTTATGGCTTATAAAGCTGCTTTTTCACTACCGCTGGTATTACGAGTCTTGTAGGTACAGCTGTACCGCACACTTTTTTGGCCGTAATGCAACGTAACTACTGCAGCTTTCAAAAAGTCCTTTTTCAATGGGACTTCCTTTGCGAAGGTATTACGAGTTTGCCTGGGAGGCCAAAAAGTGAGCGGTACAGCCCATACTGACAAGATTCGTACCGCCATCTAAAGTCAGTAGTTATGAGTTTTACGCTACAAAGCTGTAGCATAAAACTCATAACTAAAGTGCTAAAAAGTACACTAACACCTATAAACTACCTATTAACCCCTAAACTGAGGCCCTCCCGCATCGCAAACACTAAAATACAATTATTAACCCCTAATCTGCCGCTCCGGACATCACCGCCACTATAATAAACATATTAACCACTAAACCGCCGCTCTCCCGCATCGCAAACACTAGTTAAATATTATTAACCCCTAATCTGCCACCCCTAACATCGCCGCCACCTACCTACATTTATTAACCCCTAATCTGCCGCCTCCAATGTTGCCGCCACCTACCTACATTTATTAACCCCTAATCTGCCGTCCCTAACATTGCCAACACCTAGCTACATTTATTAACCCTTAATCTGCCGCCCCCATGTCGCTGCCACTATACTAAATTTATCTAACCCTAACCCTAACACCCCCAAATTTAAATATAATTAAAATAAATCTAAATAAAACCTACTATCATTACCTAAATATTTCCTAATTAATACTAAATACTTACCTGTAAAATAAACCCTAAGCTAGCTACAATAGAACTAATAGTTACATTGTAGCTATCTTAGGTTTTATTTTTATTTCACAGGCAAGTTTGTATTTATTTTAACTAGGTAGAATAGTTACTAAATAGTTATTAACTATTTAATAACTACCTAGCTAAAATAAATACAAATTTAGCTGTAAAATAAAACCTTTCCTGTCTTACACTAACACCTAACCTTACACTACAATTAATTACAATTAATAAATTACATTAATTAAATACAATTACTTAAATTACAAAAAAAACAAACACTAAATTACACAAAATAAAAAAAGAAATTATCAGATATTTAAACTAATTAAACCTAATCTAATATCTCTATGAAAATAAAAAAAGCCCCCCCCCAAAAAAATAAAAAAAACCCTAGCCTAAACTAAACTACTAATAGCCCTTAAAAGGGCCTTTTGCTGGGCATTGCCCCAAATAAATCAGCTCTTTTACCAGTAAAAAAAAAATACAAACAACCCCCAACAGTAAAACCCACCACCCACACAACCAACCCCCCAAATAAAAACCTAACTAAAAAAAAACTAACACCGAGATTACAAGTTTTGCGGTTACAGGGGTGCGTTGCTTACGAGCATTTTTTTTCAACGCTCCCTTAAGACAAAGCTGGTATTACGGTTTTTTTAAAACCCGATGTTAGCCGCAAAAAGGTGAGCGTAGAGCAAAATTTAGCTCCACATCTCACCTCAATACCAGCGCTGCCTACGGTAGCGGTGAGCTGGCAAAACGTGCTTGTGCACGAATTCCCCATAGGAAACAATGGGGCAGATTCAGCTGAAAAAAAACTAACACCTGCAAAAAAGCAGAGTTCAGCTTCTAACGCAGCCCCATTGATTCCTATGGGAAAATACTTTTATGTCTACACCTAACACCCTAGCATGAACCCCGAGTCTAAACACCCCTAATCTTACACTTATTAACCCCTAATCTGCCAACCCCGACATCGTCGCCACCTGCATTATATTATTAACCCCTAATCTACCGCTCCGGACACCACCGCCACCTACATTATACTTATGAACCCCTAATCTGTCGCCCCCAACATCGCCGACACCTACATTATATTTATTAACCCCTAATCTGCCGCCCCCAATGTCGTCGCAACCTACCTACAATTATTAACCCCTAATCTGCCACCCCCACTGTCGCCGCTACTATATTAAATGTATTAACCCCTAAAACTAAGTCTAACACCCCCTAACGTATTTAAATATAATTTAAATAAAACTAAATAAAATTACTACAATTAAATAAATTAATCTTATTTAAAACTAAATACTTACTTATAAAATAAACCCTAAGCTAGCTACAATGTAACTTATAGTTACATTGTAGCTAGCTTAGGATTTATATTTATTGTACAGGCAACTTTGTATTTATTTTAACTAGGTAGAATAGTTATTAAATAGTTATTAACTATTTAATAACTACCTAGTTAAAATAAGTACAAATGTACCTGTCAAATATACACTATCATTAAATTACATAAACTAACTACAATTAAATACAATTAAATTAAATAAACTAAAGTACAAAAAAAACAAACACTAAATTACAGAAAATAAATAATAAAGTAAAAAAGCCCCCTAAAATAATGACGTCATCCAAGATGGCGTCCCTTGAATTCCGATTGGCCAATCGGAATTAAGGTAGGAAAAATCCTATTGGCTGATGCAATCAGCCAATAGAATTGAGCTTGCATTCTATTGGCTGATTGGAACAGCCAATAGAATGCAAGCTCAATCCTATTGGCTTATTGGATCAGCCAATAGGATTGAACTTCAATCCTATTGGCTGATTGCATCAGCCAATAGGATTGTTCCTACCTTAATTCCGATTGGCTGATAGAATCCTATCAGCCAATCGGAATTCAAGGGATGCCATCTTGGATGACGTCATTTAAAGGAACCTTTATTCTTTGCTTGGACTTCGTTTGAAGAGGATGCTCCGCGTCAGGTGGATTGAAGATGGACCCTCTCCGCTCCGGATGGATGAAGATAGAAGATACCGCCTGGATGAAGCCTTCTGCCTGTCTGGAGGTCTTCTTCTGCCCAGATTGGATGAAGACTTCTGCCCCTCTGGAGGACCACTTGGTGGGTGAAGACGGCTCAAGGTAGGGTGATCTTCAAGGGGGTAGTGTTAGGTTTTATTAAGGGGGATTGGGTGGGTTTTAGAGTAGGGTTGGGTGTGTGGGTGGTGGGTTTTAATGTGCGGGGGTATTGTATTTTTTTTTTTACAGGTAAAAGAGCTGATTACTTTGGGGCAATGCCCCGCAAAAGGCCCTTTTAAGGGCTATTTGTAATTTAGTATAGGGTAGAGATTTGTATTATTTTGGGAGCCTTTTTATTTTAGTAGGGGGATTAGATTAGTTGTAATTAATTTAAAATTCTTGTAATTATTTTTTTATTTTCTGTAATTTAGTGTTTGTTTTTTTTGTACTTTAGTTTATTTAATTTCATTTTATTTAGTTTTAAAATTTTTTAATTATTTGTTTGTTTTCTGTAATTTAGTGTTTGTTGTTTTTCGTACTTTAGTTTATTTAATTTCATTGTAATTAATTGTAGGTAGTTTAGGTAATTAATTTAATTATAGTGTAGTGTTAGGTGTAATTGTAACTTAGGTTAGGTTTTATTTTACAGGTAAATTTGTTTTTATTTTAACTAGGTAGTTATTAAATAGTTAATAACTATTTAATAACTATTGTACCTAGTTAAAATAAATACAAAGTTGCCTGTAAAATAAAAATTAACCCTAAGCTAGCTACAATGTAACTATTAGTTATATTGTAGCTATCTTAGGGTTTATTTTACAGGTATTTAGTTTTAAATAGGAATAATTTATTTAATTGTAGTAATTTTATTTAGATTATTTTAAATTATATTTAAGTTAGGGGGGGTTAGGGTTAGGTTTAGACTTAGGTTTAGGGGTTAATACATATAATATAGTAGCGGCGATGTTGGGGGCGGCAGATTAGGGGTTAATAAATGTAGGTAGGTGTCGGCGATGTTAGGGATGGCAGATTAGGGGTTAATAAAATGTAACTAGTGTTTTCAAAGCGGGAGTGCAGCGGTTTAGGGGTTAATATATTTATTAAAGTGACGGCGATGTCCGGTCGGCAAATTAGGGGTTAAACTTTTAATTTAAGTGTTTCCGATGTGGGGGGGCTCGGTTTAGGGGTTAATAGGTAGTTTATGGGTGTTAGTGTACTTTTTAGCACTTTAGTTAAGAACTTTATGTTACAGCGTTAGAACATAAAACTCTTAACTACTGACTTTTAAATGTCAAACATAATAGCTGAAGCTGCGCTTCTTACCGTGTGTATAAGTGACTATGCGGAAATATAATAAATAGATCAATTTCATGTAGCCAAGTAAAAAGTCATAAACAAATAGCTCAATAAATCATATGTACATACTCAGTGAATCATGCGTGAATGTGGTATAAACACCAAATGTACCATACACAAATATACTGATAGTATTAAATACAACCACTTGTGCTGTTTATCACCCCAAAGTGTTAGAGTGAGTATAATATATTGTTAAATACTATACTTCCCAAGTGGTGTTGGGACCTGTGGGTGCTGCTCTCATGTAACGATCAGGGCTGTGCTCCTGATTCTCAAAGATGCTGTGAAAAGGAAAAAGACAGAGAGCGCAACCCACTCTAAGAGTAATACAGCTTTAATAGACTAAAGTACGACGTTGAAGTGAATACACGTACAATGTTAAAAATATAATTAAGCACAATCACCACTCCGGAAAGCCTCAGGACGTCGTGTAAAAGAGAAAGAGTCCACTGCAGTATGTCCGGGCGTCGTCGGGCTTGTGGTGTGCAAGGAACTG
This sequence comes from Bombina bombina, assembly GCF_027579735.1. NCBI lineage: Eukaryota > Metazoa > Chordata > Amphibia > Anura > Bombinatoridae > Bombina > Bombina bombina. Next base: position 1,064,781,434 of record NC_069501.1, on the reverse strand, counting down.
ACAACCTCTACGTGTTTCGTCAGGCTCCGGCCTGACTTTCACAAGAGTTAGTATAATCATATACTAACTCTTGAGAAAGTCAGGCCGGAGCCTGACGAAACGCGTAGAGGTTGTCAGTTCCTTGCACACCACAAGATTAGGTGTAATTAGTTTAAATATCTGATCATTTATTTTTTATTTTGTGTAATTTAATGGGTTTTTTTTTGTAATTTAGGTAATTGTATTTAATTTATGTAATTGATTTAATCGTAGTGTAGTATTAGGTGTTAGTGTAAGACAGGTTAGGTTTTATTTTACAGGTACATTTGTATTTATTTTAGCTAGGTAGTTAGTAAATAGTTAATAACTATATACTAACTAAAAATAAACCCTAAGCTAGATGAAATGTAACTATTAGTAATATTGTAGCTAGCTTAGGGTTTATTTTACAGGTAGGTATTTAGTTTTAAATAGGAATTATTTAGGTAATGATAGTAGGTTTTATTTAGATGTATTTTAATTATATTTGTTAGGGGGTGTTAGGGTTAGGGTTAGACTTAGGTTTAGGGGTTAATAAATTTAGTATAGTGGCGACGACATTGGGAGCGGCAGATTAGGGGTTAATAAATGTAGGTAGGTGGTGGCGATGTTAGGGGTGGCAGATTAGGGGTT